>NC_079194.1:169218955-169592288 GCF_029499605.1 Hyla sarda | reverse complement strand
TATATAAGGCACCTACAATGCGCATGCGCTCCTGACAGGAGCGCTTAGTACTAAAAGACATCAGCGCATCATATCAGACACGGGTACTGTGATGTGCGCATGTCCATCATTATGGAATGCACCGTGACACACATGCCTAATGCATCCTATTAACTATATCGCTGGCCTAGAGCATCTTTCTCCATTGAGCATGCGCTTAACCTCGTTTCTGGTTTACAACGGAGCGTGGAGCTTGTTTGTGCCAGCACATGCAGTCCTATCCGGCCTGTGACACGCACGATATAGCGAGGTTCTAGTACTTCCACCTATTGAGACGCAGAGGGCAGGGGACACCTTTTCATTACCGGCATCCAGATCAGGTCAGTAACCAATGAATGGATTTATTCATACAATAAGGCGGAGTTACCCACCATGAGTGGCATATATAAGGGCGCGAGTTTGAAACCTGGATGCCACCATTCGAGATGGGATCTCCATGTAGGGGAACGCCGGGGGTTTGAGCCACTTGTATCTTTATCTCATCTACTCTCCTGATGACCGTGATGGGAGAAACACGTAGAGAGTTGTGACTGTGGACATCTATGGAACAGTTATACATATAAGTATACATTTATGTATCACCTTATACATTCTCAATCATCTATTCCATTTAGAGGCTGTAATACTAACTAACAAAGGGTTGCCCTGTCAGTAAATGTGTGCCTATGTTAATATTGCTGTCACTGTGCTTGCTCTTTGTGGTGCTTATATCACTGCATGGCTTTGGGGTGTTTATCTACATGTCGCAGATGCTAGTGATTTGATGCTAGGGATTTGATATCTGTGAGTCAGCCGCTATTGTCACGCTTGCTTATGTGATGTACATCTACCGCATTTGCATTTCTATATATACTTGTGCTCTGCGTATGGCTTGCATGGCTGCTTTCTCATGTCTCTGCTGCATCCATTAAAGGGTACCTTTCATCAAAAAAACTTTTGATATATTATAGATTAATTTATGCAGAATAACTTCACAATTGCATGTTATTAAAAAATATGCTTCTTTCTATTTAATTTTCCACTTTGAAGAAATGACCACTAGGGGTCTCCCTACCAGTCCTGGCAGCAAGCATTTCAGACTCATGCTGGAGTCCTAAACACTGCGAGCTGCCAGTCTGCTTTGTTCACAAAGGAGAACACTCAGAGCTGCCAGCCTGCTTTGTTCACAGCCTGTTTGGCTGTGAACAAAGCAGGTTGGCAGCTCTGTCTGTTTAGGACTCCAGCATGGGTCAGAAATGCTTGCTGACAGGACTGATTGGGAAAAATACAATAGAAAGAAGCATATTTTTCATTAACATGCTATTGGAAAGTTATTCAACATTCATTAATCTAAAATATATCAAAAGTTTATTTGATGAGAGGTACCCTTTAACATATACGTATCTGTATTATGGTTTTCAACATACCTTATAGCGTATTACATCTAGCATCAATTACAGCGACACCATCTAGGACTCATCTATGCACACCTTGTAGCATCTATATCTCTCAGTGGTATACCTGTACCTCCTTCCTTGCATATTTAATGCAGTTGTGTTATTATCACACATAGTGAATTAGGGTTTTGCCCGGGTAGAGAGGCAGTTTACCTTTAGTTAGTTAGTTAGTTAGTTAGTTCATTATAGGGAGTGGATAGTATAGCTTAGGAGGTTCCTGTGTGGGACCGTCCTTTTCAGGGCGACAATATCGCCTAGAGTTTGGGCCGTAAATGGGGATTAGTGTATGGAGTGACAGGCTCCCGACCCCCCAGTTTTCCCTTCCTATACCCTACCCTGTGCCATCTGGGGTTAGGGCTTGATAGATACATATCTGTATACTTATCAATATTGTCATCTTGAATTTTATTTGTAATTGAACCCTGAGTGGCCGATGGGATCTGTGTTATGTACTTTATCAGACACATCTCTGGTTATTGTGGTGATTTTTCACCTATGTGTATTTATTTATTATTTGGTGGATTATCTTTATTTTGATTTTGTGGTACCCTTGTTTTATGGGCTTGTAATAAAAGTTATATTTTAATGGCCTATAACTCTGTGATTGGAACTTTTTGTCAATAGACCCGTTATTAGGTTTCTATGATAACAACCAATAGTACTTGGTGCACCAGGACGTATATGTACATCCTGGGTCTTATCTGGACTAAGTAATTTACAAATCTTTTTAACTTTCTGGCACCAGTTGGTTTAAAAAAAAAAATTTCCACCGGAGGACTTGAAACAAAAGAAGCATATTTGATATTGTTGCATGCAGAAATGTCTGAACTATTAAAATATAATGTTATTGATCCCATATAGTGAGCAACCTAAATGTAAAAAAAAACTGTCACATTTTTTTTTTTTTTTTTTTGGTCACATAACATCCCAGAAAAAAAGAATAAAGTGATCAAAATGTCACATATGTAATGGTAGTACTGATAAAAACTACTGATCACATTTCAAGAAATTATATATGAAAATATAAAATATATAAATATATATATTAAATAAAAAAATAAAAAGGTATAGGGGTCAGAAAAGGGCAATTTTAACCCCTTAAAGAGGTACTCCGCCCTAGACATCTTATCCCCTATCCAAGGGCTAGGAAATAAGATGTCTGATCGTGGGGGTCCCAATGCTGGGGACCCCCGCAATCTCTCCTGCAGCCCCCCCCACCCCCCAATTCATCACTGCACGGAGCCAAGTTTGCTCCATGTGTGATGACTCAGGATACAGGGGATGGCAATGCTAGCCTATGGGAGAGGGCATGGCAGCTGTCACGCCCCCTCCCATAGACTTGAATTCAGGGGGCGGAGCATGAACTCATGAGGGGGCAGAACCGTGATGTCACGATACTCCAGCCCCTGTAATGGTGAGTCATCACGCACGGAGCAAACTTGGCTCCATGCAGTGGTGACTATGGGGGCTGCAGGAGAGATTGCGGGAGTCCCTAGCAGCAGGACCCCATCGATCAGACATCTTATCCCATATCCTTTGGAGTACCCCTTTAAGGACTCAGCCCATTTTCACCATAAGGACCTAAATTTTCGTTTTTGCATTTTCGTTTTTTCCTCCTTCTCTTCTAAAAATCATATCTCTTTCAATTTTGCACCCACAGACCCATATAAGGTCTTGTTTTTTGCGTTGCCAATTATACTTTGTAATGACATCACTTATTTTATAATGTGTGGCAAAACAAAAAAAAAATTTGGAGGGGTGAAATAAAAAAACCAAAACGCCATTTTGTAACTTTTGGCGGCTCCCGTTTCTACGCAGTGCACTTTTAGGTAAAAATGACGCATTATCTTTATTCTGTAGATCCATATGGTTACAAGAATACCCAATTTATATGTTTTTTTTTTTATTTTAATACTTAAAAAAATTATAAACTACATGCACCAAAATTAGTATGTTTAAAATTGGCATATTGTTAGACTTATAACTTTTTTATTTTTCCACGTACAGGGCTATATGAGGGCTCATTTTTGGCGCTGTCTACTGTAGTTTTTATTGGTACCATTTTTGTTTTGATGGGACTTTTTAATCACTTTTTATTAATATTTGCATGGAATATGAAGTGACCAAAAATGCACAATTTTGGACTTTGGTATTTTTTTTTACATGTACGCCATCGACCATGCGGTTTAGCTAACCTTATATTTAAATAGCTCTGACATTTACACATGCAGCGATACCATATTTGATTATTTTTATTCTTTATTACAGTCATGACCGTCAGTGCCAGATTAAGGCTGCCTGGAAGACGGAGCACTTCATTATGATGCCCCCCCACCGACAGTTCCCCCACAGTGCAGTATAGTTCCCCACATTAGGTGCAGTATAAGTCCCCCTACATTAGGTGTGAAGTACAGTCCCTCCACATTAGGTGTGCAGTACAGTCCCCCCCACATTAGGTATGCAGTACAGTCCCCCCACATTAGGTGTGCAGTACAGTCCCCCCACATTAGGTGTGAGGTACAGTCCCCCCACATTAGGTGTGAAGTGCAGTCCCCCCACATTAGGTGTACAGTGCAGTCCCCCCACATTAGGTGTGAAGTGCAGTCCCCCCACATTAGGTGTGAAGTGCAGTCCCCCCACATTAGGTGTTCAGTACAGTCCCCCCACATTAGGTGTTCAGTACAGTCCCCCCACATTAGGTGTGCAGTACAGTCCCCCCACATTAGGTGTGCAGTACAGTTCTCCCACATTAGGTGTGCAGTACAGTTCTCCCACATTAGGTGTGCAGTACAGTTCTCCCACATTAGGTATGCAGTACAGTTCCCCCACATCAGGTGTGCAGTACAGTTCCCCCACATTAGGTGTGCAGTATAGTTCCCCCACATTAGGTGCAGTATATTTTCCCACATTAGGTGCAGTATAGTTCCCTCACATTAGGTGCAGTATAGTTCCCCCACAGACATACAGCCTTCAGCCATATACAGCGTATGGCTGGAGGCTGTATGCCTGTTTACTGCCCCACTTCAGTGTTCCGACCACCGCTCCTCCGGTCCGGGGTCACGATCTACTGCTATGGCCTATGGGCCATAACAGTAGGTCCCAGGACCGGAGAGGAGAGGTGGTCGGAACACTGAAGATGACGTGCCGCTGACTTACCATGCGTGCCCGTCTTCCTCGCTGCTCCTCTCTTCTATGGGCGCACAGCCAGGACGTCAGTGACGTCCCTGCGTGAGCTAACTCCCGGCGACCCCTGCATTTTTTAAGTTAACGCATGGCCGCAGAGAGGTAACCGGGGCATCCTTGTGTCCTGAAAAGATTTTTTGGGACACAGGGATGTCCCAAATGTGATGGGGGTCCCCTGCGGGCACGGGGCCCAGAGCAGGCGCTCCAGGAGCGCCAATGATGATCCGACCCTGATGGCCGTAAATGTTGGCACCCCTGAAATTTTTCGAGAAAATGAAGCATTTCTCACAGAAAAGGATTGCAGTAACACATGTTTTGCTATGCACATGTTTATTCCCTATGTGTGTATGCCCGGCATTAGCCGTGGGTCGTTGTTGTCTGTGGCAACTCAGACCCACCGGGTTTAACCCATTCTCCTCTGGTGACAGTGGTTTAAACCCGGTAAACGGGACCAGGGCGTACAGGTACGGAATTTTATGTGCAAAATTGAAAGCACTATGATTTTTAGAAGGTGATGAGGAAAAAATTTACATGCAAAAATGGAAAAACGTCCTTAAGGGGTTGTTCAGGTTTTAGCAATCCAACGAGTGCTGGTCTACTGTGCCACTTAACGGTTTGATTGTGGGCCAAACTTGGAAGCAGAGTCTGTGTTCCCCTGGTTTTCACCCTTTATCCCTCTCTAGGATGCGGAAGCTGGACTTCAGCGGCAGTGGAGACACCAATTTGCTAACGCAAGAGAGGTCCCAATTATGTGGCAGCTGACCAGGGTGGCTGAAACACCCCAATGCCAAGCAATGGGATACAGGCAGATGGGGCAAGCTGACACTATTGATGGTATCAGACTTGGTGTTGTAGCTGAGCTTGGTGTTATAGCTATTAAAGCTGTGGAGCTCAGATACAGCCAGGTAGAGCAGGTTTGATTAGCAGACCCTATATCTCTTTCTCACTTGGTTTTCATCTTCCCTTGTGGAAATGGCATGTCCTCACTCTGCATGACTCAGCTTCATCCCTGGACCTGCTGTGCTGGGTCATTTTATCCAATCACTGCAGGCTGCTCTGTAACCCCTATCGCTCATGCTGTACATGTTAGACAGAGAAGATGATTATTGTAGTTTGCCTGCAGTATACCTAAGACACTGGTGAGTTAATAACAGGGTAAAATCAGTGCAAAGGTTTGGTATAAAAGTACAGTAGTTTATGCTTACATTTTCTCTGTTCTATCCGACCATGTCTGTCATCCAGCTTTCGCAGACTTCTGAATGGCAGGGCAGCTGTTCTCTCACAGTGTTTTACAAACACAGTTGAGGACTTGCAGTAACCCACACAATAGGCTGCAGGCAGTATCACAGATATTATGCTAGGATACTCAGCTGAGAACTGTGCCATCATGCTCCTTTAGCTGTTGTTCTGCCAGAGCAAAGCAGGTCATATGGTTAGGGAGCAGTGAATATAGATGAAGGAGGTGTGAAGAGCTGTCTGTTGTGAGTAAGCCTGCTCATCCCAGATCTCCTACACTGGATAAAGTCTTGCTTTATGGCTATTTTACAAAGTGCTGTAAAATACAAAGTCATTGGTGTGGAGGAAGAAAGATTACCTCTAGTGGTGGCAATTTGTAAGATTTTTTTTTTAAGGTAAAATGGAATTTTTTTTATAACTATATTTAATTTAACAAAAACATGTTATTGTTAAGTCAGCACAATATAAAACGATTTTTAAAATGACAGTGCCTCTTTAAGGAAGGCTATATTCGATTCTATGGAGGTTGTATTATACATTTCCTTTATCTTCATTAGCCTGGTTTTCATTCTTTCTTGAAATCAGATTTTTTCTTGGCTTTAAGAGAAGTAACCCAGGGAAACAAGGCTCTTAATTTACCTTTTTGTGCAACATTTCCAAATGATCCCAACAACTAATTTGTGTCTGGTTTCCTTTCAAAAACCATCCATCACTTGGACTTTAAACAAATTTTCCCCAGCAGCCGCTAATGGTTCCGTCAGGTTGAGTACATGAAGCTCCACATGTGATCCAATTGTTTATCTGTTCCATTAACATCCTGCTCAGATCTTTAATCTCTTTTGGGACTTGGCTTCTCCTTCGGATCCTAATCCTCCGGTCACTTCTCAGTCATTGACCTTGAGAAACACATTAGCGACGCGCGGTGTGAGATATTAAAAGCACAGCATGAAATAATGAGAACAAAATGATTTAGACAGCAGACGGCTCAACTTACATCTTAAAAAATTAAGTTATTTATGACATTTTAAGATCCTTCCTCCTTTCCGTAGCCACTTAATCCAGTTGGAATGTAAGCGTCCGCCTGCAAGTCTCTAATGACCATCAATAACATCTGTTCCCGTCACCCTGTCTGCTGAATGGAAATCCATCACAGGCCTCTGCATCTCATGAGGAAGATCAGAATTGGCATGTTTTATTGATGTAACTGGTACCTGTCAGTTGCTTGGGGACAAATCCGAGCCGAAGACGCTGAAGATGAAAGGGGACAGTCATTTGTTTTGCAGAATTACCAAACCACTTATGTGTGTTTAGCTGAAAATCGCCAACCATTTTGTCTCGCTCCCACAATTTATTTGAAAGGGAAGCAAAACATTCTTGACACTGGTGGTTTTTAATGAAAAATCAACTGCTGGTCTAAACCATTAAAGTGCCAATTATGACATTTTTTTCAACGTACTTTTATTTTATGCATTGCGATATACACTCTCTGGCCATTCTATTAGGTTCCCCTGTTCAATTGCTTGCTAACACAAATAGCTAATCAGCCAATCACATGGTAGCATATCGACATGGTCAAGACAACTTGCCGAAGTTGAAACCGAGCTTCAGAATGGTGAAGAAAGACAATTTACGGTAAGTGTTTTTTAATGTGGCATGGTTGTTGGTGCCAGACAGGCTGGTGTGAGTATTGCAGAAACTGCTGATATACTGGGATTTTCACACACAACCATCTGTAGGATCTACAGACACTGGTCCGAAAAAGAGAAAGTAAAAATGTATTGTTAATGTCAGGAGAGAACAGGCAGACTGGTTTGAGATAAAAGGCAACAGTAACTCAAATAACCACCCGTTACAACCAAGGAATGCAGAATATTTTCTCTGAATGCACACCATGCTGAACCTTGCAGGAGCAGCAGAAGACCACACTAGGTGCCACTTCCTTAAGCTAAGGACAGAACACTGAGGTTACAGTTCACACATAGGCTCACCAATATTGAACAATTCTAATCAGCCTCCTCCCCCTTTTCTATTTTGAAAAAAACCCAAAAACAAACAAACAAAAAAATTCACATTTTGTATCACTGTGTGAAAATTGTTCTAACTATTAAAATATAATGCAAGTAAGTAGAGGGAAATGCACTAGGCTCTGCTAGCCTTCTTGGTAAAGGAGCAATTCAAGAAAAATATACTGTTGTGGTGCGGGGTGCTATTCACTGACGGCTATAACATCGTAGAACAGTCCATAAGAAGTAGATAATGAATGCACTCACCACACCGAGGTAGTAGCTTGTCAAAACAGCACGGCTCTTTATTCAAAACTTGTAATGCTTCGGTATTGGCAAGCTGTATTACACAAACATGATAGCGGGTGCTCGTGCAGGGGAGGGATACAGACAACAGACTGTTTCTCGGACGCTTCTTCCGGTCTGGTAAATGCACAGGTGCAAGGTATCTTTATACTAATACAGGTGAGAGTGGCGTCCAAATAGTTAAAAACATTCCAAAACACTTTTGGACCTGTGTACACATAACCTGTGCTACAGAAAAGAGGAGAGTTCGTTCCGTTCATTAAGTCCTAATGGACCCAATGCTTCGAGGCGGCTTATCCAAATCACTTCTCTCCTTAATAATAAACGGTTCCGATCCACTCCTCTGTAGGTTCCAATCTTTCTATGCCTGCAAACTTTATAAAGGCTGGGTTATCTGCATGCATTTCGTGCATATGATTGATGAATCTAGTAGCTCCAATTTTTGTTTTTAGGGAATAAATGTGTTCTTTTATACGCTTATATACATTTCTGATAGTTTTACCTATATAAAAATATCCACATGGACATATCAAACAATAAATAATATGCATCCTTTTACAGGTGATAAATTGTTGGACATTTATTTCATAACCGCCTAGTGTGAACACTCTCTTGGCCAGATTATGTTTGCATACATACATGTTTGTGGAAGAAGCGTCCGAGTGACGAGAAACAGTGTTGTCTGTATCCCTCCCCTGCACGAGCACCCGCTATACTGTTTGTGTAATACAGCTTGCCAATACCAAAGCATTACAAGTTTTGAATAAAGAGCCGTGCTGTTTTGACAAGCTACTACCTCGGTGGGGTGAGTGCATTCATGATCTACTTCTTATGGACTATTAAAATATAAAATGAATGGGGGAGAATCAAAAATACCTGTTCAGAGGAAAAGTTGACCAGTTGCCCATAGCTACCAATTAGATTGCTTCTTTAATTTTTTAATCTGATTGGTTGCTATGGGCAACTGGTCAACTTTTCCTCTGCACAGGTCCTGATGAATCTCCCCCATTGATCCTGTACAGTGAACAGCATGAATGCAAAACAGTACCAAATAGTTTTTTTTCTTTTTGTCATATCATATCCAAAAAAATGGAATAAAAAGTGATAAAAAAGTTAAAGCTAATCAAAAGCATACTTATTTTGTTAAAAATAATAACTTTTTTTTTAAATAGTACAATAATGCAAAAATATGTAAATATGGTTATCATTGTAATCGTTTTGACATACAGAATAAAGATCTTATGGTAAAGAGCCCTGCATTAGAACAAATCCCCTCCCCTCTTAGGGCAGGGTCACACGGATTTTATGCTGGGAATGCACCATTGGTAGTCGCAGAGAGAGATTCTGGCTGTGACCAGGTAGCTCTGTTCATCCGCTCATAGCGGCTGTTTTCTACAGCCGGAACTCCGCCACTACAAATGCCACAGCCGGGAGTTCGCTCTGCAGTCCCTCTGTGACAGCTGTCAATAAAAGATGCCATTACAAAGTACAAGTGGTTGCACAAACAAACCTTCATATGGATATGTGGATGGAAAAGTAAGGATATGTACACACCTCAGAATGTCTGTACGGAAAATCTCTGTGCAGACATTCCGCACACTGCAGGCGCCGGCACAATATGCAGGCGCTCATAGACTGCTATGCATTCCGTGCGGAGTCTGCAGAAAGAATTGACAGGTTCATTCTTTCTGCGGATAGGAAATCAGAATTTCCGTGCTAGAAACATCTTGCTCCGAAATTCCGCAATGTGCACAGCGCAGCAGAATCCCATTGAATACAATGGGACTCTGCTGCTGCGGAATCTCCATGCGAAATTCCGATGTGTAAACATGGCCTAGGAGTTGTGTCCACAAAGCCAAAATCCCCTGTTTCCTTTAGAAATTGTCTCCATTTGTGTTTGCCCATAAACCTGTGTACTGCAGCATTCCTATATTTATGTAGTAGGAACTGTAGTACTGTTCATCCTGGCCTTTTTGTTTCATTAGGCCTATAAAACTGGTATAACTGCTGTGATGTTTGGTTCAGGTTCGCACTATGGAATATTATTGCATGCACAGCAGGTGCTGACTGTGTCCAAAATTTGAAATTCAGCAGTAGGCATGGTGCAGTAGAATCACATTGAAGATGATAGGAGGCTGTTACACTAGAGTTTCCGACCAGAATTTTTTAGCTTGGAAATTCCATGGTATCACTATATCCTTAAGGTATATTAAGTTGTGGTGTTGAGTGACGGTAATGTGTGAATTAACCTTTTCGTGATGCCAGGGCGTGGTTGACCTCAACACCACCTGAGGTAGACCAGCTTCTCCTATGAAAATAATTACTCCAGTGCAAGGTTAAGGATATCTGGCTTTACGGAGGTTGGAAAGATGGTACAATTTGTTACAGCTCAGATTAGCATGAAGAAGATGCAGGGTGAACTTTGGGCTTGCTGGGACTTATAGTTGATTGAGCTGTATATGACTGACTTGACTTGTATGCAACCAACACTAGACTGTAGTTACTCGGACTTGACTAACTTGAATGACTTGACTTGAATTGATCCCTGGACTTTAGTGCTTTGACTTTCACCCAGGCGCAGGGGTTAACTGAAAGTAGAAGATGCGTGGTTGCTGGACGAGGCCTCAGGCCTCCTTCAGAATCACCTCACAGACACCTCAGACTTCTCTCAACCTCAACAACAACTGAACTCTGAACTCTGGTTACACTATATATGGAGCAGGTTTTGAGCATTTCCATTGGGCAAATAAGTCACATGGTTCACCTCTGCATACTTCCCTAAAAACAAGGTCTTTTACAACAGGTTTAAGGTTTAAAGTGACAGGTACATAAAAAATACCAATAACTTAACCATTGCATAACATTGCATTATGAGGAGTGTGGGTCAAAGACGGACATTGAAGCAGCATCTGCCACACAGGATGAGCAGGAGTACAGAAGAACATGTTATTCTGTACTGGGTCACCACACACACACACAGTTTTGTTGAAGTGTATTCTCATATGTAAAACAAGTGTTTCACCAGATAGTTTATGTATGTCCATTTTACACCGCCCCCCCTCCCTATTAATTCAATGGAAACATGGACTTATGCAGCCAGGAATATAATACGGAGAGAGAGAGAGAGAGAGAGAGAGAAGGGAAGCTAAAGGGAAAATGGGAAACTTATCTCCATTAGTAGCTTTAGTCTTTGGATAGGTGTTCTCTTTCTCCAATGCAAAAAATAAAATAAAAGTTAATTAGAAGTTTTACATCTTACTTAATAAAGATATGAGCTTTTAATCCACATAAATCCCAGAGCCGCAGCGTTCATGTGTGCCCTCCTCACTATGAATATATTTATATTTGTATAGACATGCAAATTAATTTTAATCTAGAGAATATGGAAAAAATCTTATGTAACGTATCGGAAGAATGAAACGCGTGAAAACAAACAAGGCGTAACATTGTGGAGTAATCACATTCTAATGGAGGGGGATAGATTTTGTACTAATAAATGCGTAGAATACTCTGAAGAAGCAGATCAGGATTCTGCTGTATAATAATTACAGTAAATAGAGATAATTATACCCGCTGATACTCAATGTTTATAGCAATTACACCATTGTATACAGCACTTGTCAGTAAGAAATAAGTAAACACAAATGTAAAATTCCCTGACTATTTTAAAGGCCCTTTATATGAACAAAAGAGATAATTGTATCAGAAATATTTTTGGAATTGTCTGAAAGAACGTTATGATGTAACATCAGTCTCTATTAAGCTGGCTGTGATTTAAAAAGTTGGTTCGAAAATAACTTATAGGGGTACTCCGGAAGAAAACTTTAAATTTTTTTTTAAATCCACTCATGCCAGAAAGTTAAACTGATTTGTAAATTACTTCTATTAAAAAACCTTAATCCTTCCAGTACTTATTAGCTTCTGAATACTACAGAAGAGATTATTTTCTTTTTGGAACACAGAGCTCTCTGTTGACCTCATGAGCACAGTGCTCTCTGCTGACATCTCTATCCAGAATAGGAGAATATCTCCATAGCAAACCTATGCTGCTCTGGTCAGTTCCCAAAATTGACAGAGGTGTCAGCAGAGAGCACTGTGTTTTAAAAAGAAAATAATTTCCTCTGTAGTAATCGGCAGCTAATAAGTACGGGAAGGATTAAGATTTTTTTAATGTAAGTAATTTACAAATCTGTTTAACTTTCTGGCACAAGTTGATTTAAAAATAAATAAATAAAAAAAAAAAGTTTTCCACCGGAGTACCCCTTTAAAAGTAAAAAATAAAAAGGGGATGCTGAACGATAATCTATTTAATTAAAATCACTTAGCTTTTCTAGAGATCTGAATGGCATTTTGCCTAGTTGGTCAGCAACATGTAGACAGATTTTTTTTTGTTGAGTCTAAGAATCTTGAGGGGCAACTCATGTGGTCATCATATTAACGCTAACCCAGCTTCACCAGAAGAAGATACAACCTAAAAATTTGTCTGAATATGACTCAAGGATTTATAGGTTCATTACATCCCCTTGTTAGTAGAGCTGTGTTCACATGGTGCATTTGTAGGTGTATTTTATTACACTTTAAAAATACACTTATTTTTTAATGTCTGCAATGCAAGTTTTAACATAATGCTCAGAAATAACAAATATTGCTATCAATAATTTAATGTTATTAAAAAATCATGATAGTTTGTCTAAAACAGCTACATTATACTTTCCACCACTAGGTGGCATTTGCCTGGCTGAATGCCAACATGTAGGTATTTTTGCAGCACACTAGGTACCCGCCATGTGGTGCTCCGTTACCCAGTGATGGAGATTGCAGCTTGCCTGCCTTCTGTCTGTGAGAGTGACACAGAGCAGGAGGAACAGCTGATTGGCTGCAGGGCCTTTTGCGCTTACAGCTCAGCTCAGGAGAGTGAGCCGGGACTCACAGCGTGGCGTGTGAGAGCATGTGACAGCTGCTGAAGGAAATTTAAAAGGAAGACATCACTTGTTCATTTATTTTTAGTGTTCTGTGCTCTGTATTTATTTTACAGCTAAATAAAAAGGTTTTAAAAGCAAAATAAGGTCTGACTTAACAAATAGATATTTGTTGAGCTGTACAGGGTGACTGAAAAAAATATAATGTGCATATAACTCAACAGTAGAAGCAATGACTGCATTGTTTCATAGGGTAGGGACACTTCCTGTTGTCCAATAATTCATTCATTTTCTATTGGAATAAGGACTCAAGCACTCGAAGTAAATTCCGCACAGAATCTGAAGCTTCTCATTGTTTCCAATGGGATTCTGCTGCTCTGTTCACACCTTTTAAACTTCCAACTCAGATCTGTATTCTGCCAAAAAATTTACATATTTATTTACCCATTCATTCATTCCAGCGGAATCCGATCCGAGTTACACTACCATTCACTTCAGTGGGTCCACCAGCAATTTGCAATTGAAGTGAATGGTAGAGTAACTTGGAGCAATTTTCCTACAGCGGGTAACCTGTTACGAGTTAAGATCGTGTGAACATGCCCTAAGGGTATGATTGTACAGTGCAGAAGCTGCTTACAGTGTTTTGTTTTCAAAGCCACTACAGGGTGTTGTCCCTTAGAGGTTAGTTGATGTACAGGTCACACCAAGTATTCTTTATGGACCTCATCACAATATTCTTCAGGTTTTGTTCAGTGGCTGGCTGCATGTCATTTGTGCAGGACTGCTGTTTGTGGAAGTTGAATGCAAAAAAATACAACAAATGCAAGTGCTCAAAAGACAATTGCCGTTAACCACATGCAGTTTTTGCCCACAATAAAATAACAAGAGTAAAACTTAAACCTACACATACATTAAAACTAGATTACTGAAAATGAATAGCTGGAAAGGTTCATTATATGTCAATACAGCTTCTTTACTGACATCCAAGGATGTATCCTTCATATAAAACTTTTGCTGTAGTTTCAGAAAGTCTTGGGAATTTGAGATGGAGAGAGAGGGAAAGGCTTTGGCCCTATAATAGTCACCCTAGCGAATGGTGAAGAAGCGGTTTTTGTAGATTGCATTCTGGTCTCTCATTTAGGACTCATTCAGTACATTGTTCTTGCTTCTGTTTGGAGCTGATATATTGAATGACCTCGAGAGAGATGTTCTGTGGGTTTATTTGTTTTGTGCCTTCCTACATTTTGCAGGAGAGATGTATCGTGGGCTTCCAGGCGCCACTGAAAATTACATCTGGAGATGATATGTTAGGAAGCCAAGTCGTTGTGTGATTGCGGGGTTTTCTCATGATAATGTTTTGCTTGGTCGCTGACCTTCTATGCTAAAAGAACATGTAAGATTAGGAAATTATTTAGAAAGATGGTGGTGCAGTTAAGATCAAGACCAAGTCAACAGCTGCTGCACCAACAGACATAGAATCCTCATATGGCACAAGTCTTTTGAGGTCAGAAACCTGTAATATCCTCTCTACTACTGGATAAATTGTAAACTTTCTTATACTTATAGTTCAAAGTTTTGATAATTGGATTTTTTGCATCAGATTTGCAGGCCGAAAATGTTCACAAATCCCATCCACATACTATATGAAAAATCTATGCAGAATCATGCGACTACTGCAGAAAGTCACCTGCCTCAGCAGTGTCTTATGTCATAAACCACCGAGACCATTGGTTGGCTGCAACAGACAAGTCATCTCTACAGCACAGTAAACAAAAAACCTATATGGACCACTGGATGCCAGAACAGTGCAGGATTTATCAGGAAATGTTTTAGTTTTTTCTTTATTTTATACCTTTTTATATCACCTTACCCAAGTTTGGTTTACTGAGAGTGGGCATGGTCTACTACTATTAGGGCCACACTCTGAGAAAATGCTGTAGATATTCCACAGTGAGAAATCTGTAGCATTTCTGCAGCAATTTCACATTCTAACATCTATACCAAACATGCAGGTATTGGTATCAGTATGCTAAAATGTTACAGATAATATTGTCAAAGTTCAGTTCCACAGTTGCAGATAGATGTTGCTGTGGCTCTTTAGCACTTATTGATTTACTTTATACTAAGGGCAAACCTTCAGCTGTTTTAGTCTATTGGATGTAAAAAAGAATATTAAGGTCTACTGAACACAAACCATACAATATTAAACATGGTGAGCAACTGACTCATATTAGAAAGTTATAAGCTACCAAAATATGTAGATTACATGAATAAAGATTGTACATGTCTTCCCACTATCTATTTTCAGTCTCTGCCATGTCTGTGCAGTAGCCTAGCTTTGAATAAATATGAATTAAAAGCATACCTGTCATTTCAGGTAGCTTTTTAGAATTATCTGTCATATGTAAATGAGTATTAATACTATCTCTGGCCATTATATAACTTGAATATGGCATTTTACCCCAGATATCTGCTTTGCATGCTAGCCTAGCCTCTGCAATAGTTCTCATACACTGCCAAAACATTATACTACGGCCTAGTAAGCAGCAGCATGGAGGACAATATAGAGCCGTTGTTATGTCTTATCTCTGATTCAAGCATGGGGGAAGGGGGCATATAATACTTACAGTTGTCTTTGCAATTTCTGTGTGTCTCTTTGTCTGCCTCTATCTGAACTCTCTCTTCTCGCATCTCTCTCCTCATCTCTCCTTTTTCCATAGAGTGGTATTGGCAGAATTTAATCTGATCTTTCATTGAGCTGCTAATCTATCTTGTAAACACAGGACTGAACTAAGCTGTCTGTAAAGTGTCTTATGAAAGAAAAATTGGTTGCATCCCACCATCCCACTAAATTCTGCAAACAATGTTTCTTAATAGATAAGTAGGTTTTCCCTATCACCCACGATGGCACCCATGGAGAGACTGCCCCCTCAGGAAACAGCAAACAGGAACAACTTGCATATAATGATGACACAAGCTGCTATTCCCCAGTTCTGTTTCCTGTCCTGGGGAGGAATGGGATGGGTCTCCGTTACTGAATTGCATATAGGGATTAGGGGACTGTGGGGGCCCTGGTCTAGATGGGACTTACAGGGTACCTCTAGCTACAAAAGTCCTCTTTTGAGTGGCCACTGCAGAGCCTGATGCAGCCTCTCCCCGCCTTTGCATGGCGCACGTCTCCCGGTCCTTCTCACTCCTTTCGGCGCCGGTTCTCTGTGCGGGCTCTGTCCTCTTCTTGGTTCACTACGGGTGGCCAGAGAGGGGCGGGGCTTGTGTAGGCACGCATGCGCGTCAATGTCATCACGTGACCGGAAGGGGGATGGGAAAATACCCTGAGAGGGGAGGTCCCATGTTTCCAGCCAGGAAGGGCGGTAATCCGACAGGGGATTTAAACAGGAGATGTGCCCAGCCAGTCCCAGGACCTCTTAAGACCTTAAAGGAGAAGGACTTTGCTCAAGTCTGTTGACAGATCGAGCAAACAACCCGCACTGAGAATATGGAACCCGCTGTGGTAGCCGAGTCGGTACCTTATGGTGGGGTAAGGGGACACTGTCCTACATGGTTTATTTTATTTTTAAATGGTGGTTCTATTTACTGTTTTAGGTTAAGGAAGCTCCTAAGTGTAAGAGTAAGGAATGTGTACTATGTAGAAGAAAGCTGGATTCTGCTTGTATAAGTTTGCAATGTGAATCCTGTGTGAAGAAGATTGTGGGGGATGTGTCTCCAGCATTTACCAATAGCATGCAAGAAGTAGTCAGAGAAGAGATTTGGACTTGGTCATCTGTACAGCCTGGTGAGAGTACCAAAGTGGCTTCCATTCAGCCACCCTTGTCTGTTGATTTGGATAAGACAAATTATTTTGAGATGGAAGAGGGCGAATTGGAGGAGGAGTCTGAAGTTTTGGATGACTGTCATAGCGGTGCTCTTTTTTTCTACTGAAAATGTGGACGGATTGGTCCAAGTGGTTAGAGCGACTATGAAGCTAGAGGATAAAGTTGAGCCTATGTCTGTGCAAGACCGTATGTTTGAGGGTCTTACACCCAAAAAGAGAATTGCCTTTCCAGTTCATGATTCCTTATCTTCTATCATAAAATCTGGATGGCAGAAGCCAGATAAAAAGTTTGCTGTGGTACCAGGAATTATAAAAAGAAAAATATCCTTTTCAAGAAGAGGATTCTGTGAATTGGGACATATGCCCTAAAATGATCCACCTGTAGCTAAAATGGCAAAAAAAAAAGCAGCCCTACCATTTGAGGATGCTGGTTCTCTAAAGGAACCGATGGATAGGAGGGGCGGATGGCTTCCTGAAAAAAACCTGGGAAGCAGCTGCTGGCTCTTTTATACCCGTTATTTCTACCACATCAGTAGCCAGATCTCTGGATTAATCAGCTGGGAGATCAAATCAGATATGGTACCCCAAGAGAACAGCTACTACAATAAATCCCTACTTTAGCATCAGCAGCAGCAGACTTTATTTCAGAGCCTCGGCTTGTTCCAACTCTGCCAGAAGAGCCATAAGGTTGAAGGAATGGAAAGGAGATCTTACCTCCAAATCGAAGTAATGTGCTATACTTTGCGAAGGTTCTTTCCTATTTGGTAAAGCGTTGGATAAAGTTTTAGAAAAGGCTTCTGATAGGAAGAAAAGTTTCTCATCTTTTCCTTCCTTTCCCTTCCAGAATAAAAAGCCCTTTCGGGGGAAGGGGGACCTTCATAGGGGTTTATTTAGGAACAAAAATTGGAGATGCCAAAGAGAGAGGTAGAGGCTTTATCTTCACCACCCCTGAAAATGCCAAAAAAAACCCGGTCAGCAATGACTGGAGGTCCCCAGTGGGAGGCAGGTTGTCCCAGTTTCTACCACAATGGGAGAAAAATTTTGAAAGCCACTGGGTATTATCTACAGTAAAATATGGTTTAAAAATAATTTTTTCATGTCTCCCGACCTCCAGGTTTGTACAAACAGATCTCCAAGCCTTTCCAGAGAAGCAAGCTGCCTTGGAGAAAGAAGTATTCTCCTTTCTAGAGAAAGGAGTTCTGACTCTGGTTCCGGAGTGGGGCTGAAGTTACTGTTCGACCCTCTTCTTGGTAAGAAAACCAAATGGCTCCTTCTGCACTATAATCAATCTGAAGCTGCTGAATAGTTTTCTGAAATACGAAAAATACATCCTGAACCTGAGTCAGAACTGTTTCATGGTCAACCTGGATTTGAGGGACCCATACTATCATGTCCTGATTTTCCAGGCAGTTTTTCTAGTGCACCTGCAATTTCAGGCTCTTCCCTTTGGTCTGTCCCAAGCTCTCCGCGTCTTCACCAAGCTTATGGCGGAGGTGATGGCCATGTGAGGGAACAAGACGTTATCATAGTTCCGTATCTAGAAATTTTTCTCTTGGTGTCTGATTCCAGGGAGCTCCTGATTCAGCAGGTTCACAGTATAAGAAATCTTACGAAGTTAGGCCTGGAAGTGAAGCTCAGTATCATTCGAGGAGGTTGCAGGAGCAGATTCTGTCCCACTCGCTCATAATCTGCTCCTGCAACCTCCTCAATCAGATAGCCCTCTCAGACCAAGTAAAAAGATCCCTTCTCTGGTGGTTAGACCAAAAAAAACTAGAAAAGGGTATCCCCTGGATAAAGGAAAACAAATTAATCCTGACCACGGATGCAAGTCCCTGGGGGTGGGGGACTCATGGGGAGCCCCTAGTCCTACAGGGTCAGTGGAGTTGAGAAGTGTCCAGAGAGTCTCAGAATCTGAGGGAGTTGAAGGCAGTCCTGTTCGCCATTTCTTAATCCCTTTCCCTGGTTGCAGGAAAGGAGCTGAAGATATTGTCAGACAACTCCATGGTAGTAGCTTACCTGAATCTTCAAGGGGGTACCTGTCACCATATCTTCAGATTGGTGTAAATTCATCTAAGTTCCTTATTTGCTCTCCATCTAAAGCGATCCCAAAACTGCAGGGAGAATAGGAGTTGGATCAGTCGGTGTTTTCCCAGATTTGTCAGCATTGGAGTACTCCTCGGATAGACTTGTTCCGCATCCAGGGCAAACAGAAAACTGGAAAAGTTCTATTCCCTGTCCCCAACAGACCATCCCTTGAGGATAGATGCCTTTTCCCAGTGTTGGCGCAGGGAACTCCTTAATATTGTCCTAAATAGTCTTACAAAACCCCCATTTGAGCCATTGACAGAATTACCTTTAAAAATTCTTACCCTTAAACTTGTGTTCCTGTTGGCGGTCACGTCCGCTAGACGGGTTGGAGAAATCACTAGTTTTTCCATTAATGAACCTTATCTGTCTATTTTGGATGATGGGGTGGTGTTGTCTCCTGATCCAACTTTCCTCCCTAAGGTGGTCTCTGACTTCCACAGGACTCAAGTTGTTAGCTTACCCTCATTATGTGATAATCCTAAAAATGATAGGGGAAGTGAATTCCATTGTCTGGATGTTAGGAGGTGGTTTATTATTTAGAAGTTGCCAGTGATTAGCGGATATTGCCTCAACTGCTTCTTCAGTTCCAGGGGAGAAACAAAGGTAGAGCAGCTGCCCCGAATACTGTGGCTAGGTGGATAAAACAGTTTGTACAACTAACTTAGGGTGCTTTCACACTACGATTGTAGTGTATGGTTGCTGCATCCGGTTGGGAAGGGCGAAAACCGGCCGCTCCCGTATCCCAGCCGGATCTGGCCCGAACCCCATTCATTTCAATGGGCCGACCGGAGTCAAACGCTGACTCCGGTTGTCTCATTTTTCCCCGAATACGGTTTTCTGAATGGACCTAGAACCGTGGTATACCAAGGCTTTAGGTCCAGTCAGAAAACTGTATACGGGGCAAAAATTAGACAACCGGAGTCAGCGTTTGACTCCGGTCGGCTCTCCCAACCGGATCCAGCAACCGTACACTACAATCGTAGTGTGAAAGCACCCTTACTCTTCGGCAGGGTTAGACCCCCCCGTCAGGGTTTACAGCTCATTCTACCAGATCAGTTTCCACATCCTGAGCAGGGCCTCAGCCTCCATACAACAAATCTGCAAAGTGGCTACTTGGAGTTCACCTCATATCTTTTACAGGCACTATAGATTAAATCGGAGGAGAGATGAAGATCTCTCATTCGGTCATAAAGTACTCCACGCCGTAGTCCCCCCTCCCCCCCCCCCTAAATAGTCTATTCTTCTCTCCATGGGTGCCGTCGTGGGTGATAGGGAAAACATAAATTACTCTTACCGGTAATTGTTTTTTTGTTGAACCCACGACGGCACCCACTAATAACCTCCCATGTTATTATATTAAAAAAAAGTGCTTTAAAAAAAAAACTTAGTTGATAAGATTCTAGTTAATGTGCTACTTGTTGGTGATTCTGGTTGTTACTCCTTGATACTTGCTTAAGAACTGGAGAATTGCAGCCTGTGTCATCCTTATATGCAAGTTGTTCCTGTTTCCTTTCCCGCAAATGAGGGGGCGGTCTCTCCATGGGTGCCATCGTGGGCTCAACGAGAAAAAAAAATACCTGTAAGAGTAATTAATGTTTTAACATTTCCACTGATCAATAATCTGATAATTCAGTTTCTTCACTATGAGCCAATATGATACAGGCAATTAAAACTCAACAGAAAGGAGATGTTATCTTGGTTATTGCCTTGATTTAATGCAGATGTAATTGGTTATAGACCATGACAGTTGTCTTTTTCCGTGTTCTAGAAAAAAAAAACTGCCAGCTTTTTTAATTAAAGATGGATTAGCTAATAAGACAATGGGCCAATCAGTCTGCCATGGAATGACAGCGTTCTCATTAATAAGTGTTTATAAAGTAAGGCTTGTAGTTTTTTCATGTACTTTGCACTGACTGCTGTCAGCAGTGTGGTGGTGTAAGCAGGAATACTTAAAAATAATAAAAAAGACTCCAGAAAATTGCCTCTCCCAGGGGTTAATTAGTATGAATAAAGAAAAGAATAATAAAATCAAGAGATTCAATCACGTGTAAAGAACTCTCCTGGACAAAGCAGAACATTAGTAAACAATAACTTTTGCTATGATTCCTTCCAGCCATAGCTGAATGAGGGTTTATATTTCACAAGATTGTGTTTTGTATTTGATTTAAAGGGGTTATCCACCATAAGGTGATTTTAGTAGTTACCTGGCAGAAAGTAATAGACCTGCTTAGAAAGGATCTGTGCTTGTCTTGGGGCTAAATGGCTATGTTGTGAGGTGATCATAAAGCTGTGGCTATCTTTTTGTGAACTGGGTATTTCCTGTTGAATTTAGTTCTCAAACTACACATTCCATAGTTCCATGTTTGTAAGTGTGAGGTCACTTTCCCCCCTTCCACACATCAGCCACCCCACCCATTGAAGCAAAAATGAGTTGCATTCCATTCAAAAGACCAGTGTTTTTTTAACCAGGGTGCCTCCAGCTGTTGCAAAATGATCTCTCTCCCACCCAGCTTTGCTCCACCCATTGAAGCAGGACAGGCTCCCTTTTCACACCTGACTAGTGATGTCATGTCTCGACGCACTGCAACCTGGGAAAACCCGAGACCTGAGTAATTTTGTATGCTGTTAAAAATAAATATTGGGGCGAAAATTACAGAAGAATTGCTAGACCACTGTCATACACCGGTACAGACGCTACAGTCATGGCCATAAATGTTGGCACCCCTGAAATTTTTCTAGAAAATTAAGTATTTCTCACAGAAAAGGATTGCAGTAACACGTGTTTTGCTATGCACATGTTTATTCCCTTTGTGTGTATTGAAACTAAACCAAAAAAGGGAGGAAAAAAAGCTAATTTTATATAATGTCACACCAAACTCCAAAAATGGGCTGGACAAAATTATTGGCACCCTTAACTTAATATTTGGGTGCACACCCTTTGGAAAAAAATAACTGAAATCTGTTACATCCTATAACAATCAATAAGCTTCTTACACCTCTCAGCAGGAATGTTGGACCACTCTTCCTTTACAAACTGCTCTCTTATTGGAAGGGTGCGTTTTCCCAAAAGCAATTATAAGATCTCTCCACAGGTGTTCAATGGGATTTAGATCTGGACTCCTTGCTGGCCACTTCAGAACTCTCCAGCACTTTGTTGCCATCCACTTCTGGGTGCTTTTTGACGTATGTTTTGGGTCATTGTCCTGCTATAAGACCCAAGATCTCAGACGCAAACCCAGCTTTCTGACACTGGGCTGTACAGTGCGACCCAAAATCAGTTTGTGATCCTCAGATTTCATGATGCCTTGCACACATTCATGGCACCCAGTGCCAGAGGCAGCAAAACAACCCCAAAATATTATTGAACCTCCACCATATTTCACTGTGGGTACTGTGTTCTTTTCTTTGTAGGCCTCATTCTGTCTTCGGTAAACAGTAGAATGATGTGCTTTACCAAAAAGCTCTATCTTGGTCTCATCTGTCCACCAGACATTTTCCCAGAAGGATTTTGGCTTACTCAAGTTCATTTTGTCAAAATGTAGTCTTGCTTTTTTATGTCTCTGTGTCAGCAGCGGGGTCCTCCTGGGTCTCCTGCAACAGCATTTCATTTCATTTAAATATCTTTGGAACTCGTTTGGGGCTGCTTATCCACCATTGGACTATCATAAATTTTTCTCTTCTGTCCACGACCAGGGAGATTAGCTACAGTGCCATGGGTTGCAAACTTCTTGATAATCTTGCGCACTGTGGACAAAGGCAAACCTAGATCTCTGGAGATGGACCTGTAACCTTGAGATTGTTGCTGTTTTTCCACAATTTTGGTTCTCATGTCCTCAGACAGTTTTCTTCTCCTCTTTCTGTTGTCCATTCTTAGTTTGGCACACACAGGCACACAATGCAAAGACTAAGTGAACTTCTCTCCTTTTTATCTGCTTTCAGGTGTGCTTTTTATATTGCCCACACCTGTTACTTGCCACAGATGAGTTTAAAGGAGCATCACATGCTTGAAACAATCATATTTTTCCACAATTTTGAAAGGGTGGCAATAATTTTGTCCAGCCCATTTTGGAGTTTGGTGTGACATTATGTCCGATTTGCTTTTTTCCCTCCCTTTTTTGGTTTAGTTCCAATATACACACAGGGAATAAACATGTGTATAGCAAAACATGCGTTACTGCAATACTTTACTGTGAAAAATACTTCATTTTCTCAAAAAATTTCAGCCATGACTGTATATTATGAACTACACTAACTTTACAGCCCCTTTAGCATAGTCAAATTAAAATAAAATTATGGAATACCTCTTTAATGCTGTGATTTAAATTGATCATGTCTAAAAGGTTATATGGCTGGAGTTACCGCATATCCTGAATGGCGAAGACTTGGCTCCATACATGTGCAGCAGATCACCGTAACCCCTTGGCAGAAGCACCATATATACAGTTGCAAGAAAAGATAGGGGAAGTCCATGAGATTACTTGGACTCCAGCATTGAATACTAATAAAATGTGGTCTAAATGTCCTCACACAATCTAACTAAATAAATAAACACTGTTCATGTCTTTTATTGAGTAAACATCTACATGTGGTAAATATCTTTCCCGGCTAGCGCAGCAGACTGATCAGCACCACCACAATGAAATTGCAGCATACTGATCAGCTGAGAGGACGGCAGGAGGTCTCTTTCCTTCCTCCTTGCTGTCCGATCGGTGCTCCAATGCTGCAGCCAGCCATGGCAGGCTGTAGCAATGGAGTGCTGATAACACTGATTAGTGCTGTTCTATGGAGCAGCAGTTATCAGTGTATGCAATCTAAAGATAGCATGTAATAATCCCCTATGAGGAATGAAAAAAGTGTAAACAATTAAAATAAAAAAAGGGATCAAAAGGTCCCTTCAAAACAAAAATGAAAGAGTTATGTCAATTAGAAAATAAGGAGGAAAAAAACTAAACCAGAGAAATACAAATTAGCTTGGTCCTGAAAGTATTAAAGTTGTTTGCATCATGGCATGGATGACTGTTGTGGTTCGTGGCTTGGGGTAAGCCATGTGCCTCAGGGGTTAACAGTGTCTGCCAACCACCTGGTGAGTGTAGACCCAAAATGTCCGACCACCCACTTGGTCAGTGAATACAATATATTCTCAAAGCCCAGGTACATTAGACATTTTAACTAAGCAGAATTACTGGAGCCTAAATGTGTTCTTAAGCACCCAAAAGCCAACCTATTTAAGTAATGAGGTATATCCTAACAGTTAATAAACAATATTGACAATCACTCAGAATGCAGCAAAATATAATAATGTTTAATAAACATATTCTAGTTAAACACTTGTAATACTAACTAGACCATTATCTCTGCAGTACTGAAGTACATATCACATGATGGCCATAAAGGCACATAAAGGTTATCCATGTGATTTAATCTAGACAAATATAAAATGCACAGAAATTATGCAGTTTTATACTTGGCATCCAAGGATCTTAGATGAAAAATGTAGATGGAAGTTTCAGCTTTTCTGGTGGATAGATCGGCCTTTGGTGAGGCCCTGTCCTGGAAAGCCTACATCTTGGAAAATGTTCCAGCAACAGCCAGAGGAGGAAAAGGAAAGAGACCCCCAACAATGACCAGCAAAGTGTTATATCTAAAAGAAGCCCCCCCAGATTCTACACCCTCCTCCAGGTTATTCCCTATCCATAAAACACCTCCTAGAAGCAGGTCTTAAACAAAAGACAGGATGTTGCGTTGAAATGAACTTTTCCTGTGTTGAAAAGGTGGCTTTTAACTCTGTGAAGCTTATGGGCATAAAAAACACAAATATAGCAAATAAAATGTATGTCATATTCATATCCATAACAATGACTCTAACCTGCCTTTCTAGGAAAAACAAATTTGTCAGAAAGGCTGGATTCACATATGTCTGGCATAGTTTCCCTTCGGTGCATTGCTAGAACTGATCCCATTCTTTTGAATGGGACAGGTCACAATCATCCAGTGTCTCAATTTTGATGCACCAAATGCCATACAATTGATTATAACTGATGCATGTTGTCATCAGTTATGGCATCAGTTGCGCCAAGATCTAGGCTGTGTTCACCTATGCCGGATGCTGGACGAAAAATGCTGGATGAAAAACACCTGACTTACCAATCTGTCCGATTTGGTTTCAGACAGATTGATAAATCTGGGCCAGTGTGTTAGTCATGAAAGGAGATTTATCAAGCTCCGTAGTAGATTTTTTTTGGGAGTAAAAAAGTTGCATGTACCTGCGCACATGCAACTTTTCTATACATGCTGCGACTTTTTGCTTTTTCCAAAGCACATTTCTGAAATCTGCTCACGTAGTAATTTTTGTTTTTTACTTTACAGTAAAATACGTATTTATCAAATGCGATAGTCGCTAGTTATGAAGAAAAAAAGTTGGATCTCCATTTAAAAGTCCCATATGTATTCCAACCTGGCTTACAGAAAGTGCATATGTCCGCAGAAAAGGAAATTAACACCCACTTTAACAACTGTTCTTGTTCTGCATCATGAAACAAAGCTATTACATTAATTTTAATGTTAATTATAGAAAAGATTTATTATATAACTAATAACTCTATAAATTTTAAGGTTGAAAATACACTCTACACATCTTGTTAATTTTAGGACGTGTACATGCTGGCGTACCCACTAAATTTTTAAATTAATGTTGTGTTAAAATACAATAAGGCACAAAATAATTGTGGACAAATTTTTACAGACTATGTAAATAACCTATATGTGGCACAAAATGTTTCTTAAAAAAAAAAAAAAGAAACATCCATAGTAATACAGCTTCATGCACATTTTGGGGGGGGGGGGGGGGGGGGGGGTGGAAACGTATTGAGCCTTTTTATTTTTTTTTCTTGTGGCTTCACTATTGTTTATGTGCCTGTTGGTGCTGTGCTGTCTTCCTTCGTGACAAACTCCGCTCCTCAGCGCAGCGACGCAAGACTCCGCCCACAAATGTCACAAAATGCACGCTCAAAATTAAACAAAAAAGCCTCCAGAGTACGGATATTCATGGTGCGGCATAGGATGTTTTTAATATTTTTTTTTATTTCTGAAGAGGGTGGATGGGATAGTTGGGGTGCAGCTATTTAGTGCCAGGCAGGCCAGTCAGGGTGTCACCCGATGCGGTACGACTACCACCCCCCACCCCCTTCCTGTCACTTTCTAGCAATACTACTGGTAATAAAGGGTAGCTATAGAACTTCGGCTATTAATATAAGGGAAAAGTTTTCTGCTTTAAAAAATGCTTTTGTAAGCGGATTTCCTGGGTTTTGCTTACGTATGATTTATTTATCAAGGTCGTGTGACTATTTAATAAATAGGTCGCATGTTGGGCTCCTTTCACACTATATTATTGTTCCGTTTAAGAACTTCCGTCAGAAGCTCCGTCACTATATCGGGGAAAACCGGCCGTTACAAAACCCCTGACGGCCGCGACTAAATCGCATTGCAGCCTATGGGGTTATGTAACTGCCCGTTTGCACCCGTATATGCCCGTAATTCCTTACGGACGTTATATAGTGTCGGGACATCGTGGCGGAAAAATTACTGCATGCAGTAATTTTTCCACCACGATGTCCCATCACTGTATAACGTCCGTAATGAATTGCTTATTATTGTAACGTCCGGTTTTCCCCGATATAGTGACGGAACTTCTGACGGAAGTTCCTAAACGGAACAATAATATAGTGTGAAAGGAGCCTAAGCAAAAGTAAGTTTGAAAAAAATTGTCATATAAAAGCCATACGTTTTGAAAAGAATGATAAATCTCCCTCATGGTGTTTTTTCTTTGATATTTTTTCCTGTGTTTTTCTCATTACAAGTCATGTGATTGTATCATCGTGTGATCATCATGTGTTTTTTATTGCAGAATACACTGTGCAGATATCTGTGCTTTTTTTCTGGCATTTTTTTTCCCTCTCACAAAAGCCAAGTATGTTTCCAGCCTCATGATACACATCTGGTCAAATAGCCCATAAGCAGTGTTCACACATTATGGTTGTGATGCAGTTGTGTTGCAGTCTTGCTGCAGTATCTAAAATCACGGCAAAAATGATGCAGTTGCACGGTGAGGTCAGGTTTACACTGTGCAAAATGTTGTGACATATTTAATGTTACATGTGCCTTTTCATTATAATCTTGAAATGAAACAGCTACTTGACTGGTCATCTTTTTTCCAAATTGCGGCTAAAAAAACATGTAAAATTAAATACATCACAAAACTTTATACAGTGTTAAGCCAGCCTGATATTGTAAAATAACAACAAAAATAGCTTGACGTTATTGTAACACAACTGCCAAATGTGAACGCAGCTTTACTTAGGACAAGCTTACGCGATGCAATTACCTCACTTAATTAATATTTACTATGTTTGTAGTTCCAATAAATCCTCTGCAACTTATCATAACCTGCTGAGATCTGTTACCAAGGATTCACATCAACTAACGGAGTACAGAAAAATTACAGATAAAGCCAAAGACAGGCATGAATTGTGTCTGCGTGTAATAACAGTATTGTGTTAGGTCACCGTTACTTTTTTCTCCTTAAGATGTGGATGTTTACTCAATAAGGGAGCAGAAGAAAAGTTGATCAGTTGCCCATAGCAACCAATTAGATTGCTTTTATTTTTCAGAGGACTTTAAAAAAATATATATTCTTATAAGTTGCTATGGCCAACCGGTGAACTTTTCCTCTGCACAGGTTTTTTTAAAACTCCCCATTGTGCTCAGTAAAAGATATGAATGGTACATTGTGTCTTTATTAGTTCAGTTACATTTCGTCTGTCTACAATTGTCAGGGAGAACAATTGCGAAAAACAAGGGTTTCTTTACAAAACTCCAGCTCCTCCAGAAAAAAAAATATTTAAAACATCCCAAATTTATTAAACATGATTAAAACATAGAAATAAAACCAAGGGTAAAAGCTAGCTAGAAATGCAGATGTGTTTCGAACCAGTCCAGTTCTTAGCCATGGCACAACACGACTAACCACTATCCTTCATTTTCTATTCTCTAGTCAGTTCAGGGAACACCTCCATTCCAACATACTTCCTGGGATAAACCCATGACATCATATGCAAAACAAGTGAGCCAAAAAAAAAAAACGTGAAGAAAATCTCGTAGGAGGCACATACAAAAAGAAAGAAAGAAAGCCCTGCACTTCGGTTTTGACAGCGCAAATATAGTTATTGCATAACTTTATAAACATAGGCTAAATAGTTTTTGAAATTCTGACCTGAAGGGAAACGAGTGTCTAATCTGAGGATCCAGAAGGCTTCTCGCATTAACAGCTTATGGGTCCAGTCACCTCCTCGTCCTGGAGGGGAAACACGCTCAATGCCCATAATATCCAAAACAGAAGTATCACCTCCATGAACTTCCTGGATATGTTTGCTTAAACGCAACATGGATCTTGAGGAAAAGGACAGATTCACAGGTGTGTTTAAGTGCTCATAGATTCTTCTCTTTAGTTTTCTAGTGGTACAAACTATGTACTGCAACAGACACTTCCTAAATATTGCTGAATAGATAACATGGGTCGTATCACAGTTAATAAAAGATTTCACAGTATAAGTGCAATCTGTGACCACGGATTTAAACATTTGAGATTTCACCATGTATCTACATAGATTACATTTTGCAAGTGAGTATTTAAAATTACCTTTAAAGGGGTACTACCATGCTGACAACTTATCCCCTTTCTAAAGGATAGGGGATAAGTTGCCTGATTGTGCGGGTCCCGCCGCTGGGGAACCCCCGCGATCTCGCACACAGCACCCCGCTATCATCAGGCCCCGGAGGGAACATCCACTCTGGGTCTTGATGACGGGGACGGTGATCGTGACGTCACAGCTCCCCCCGTGTGACATCTTGCGCCCTGCCATAGACTTACATTGATGGGGCGGAGCGTGACCGCACATGGGGGCAGAGCCCTGACATCACGATACTCCGGCCCCGTGGTCGGCAGTCATCAGACCCGGAGCAATGTTCGCTCCGGGGCATGATGAGAGCGGGGTGCTGCATGCGAGATCGCAGGGGTCCCCAGCGGCGGGACCCCGCGCGATCAGGCAACTTATTCCCTATCCTTTAGATAGGGGATAAGTTGTCAGCACGGTAGTACCCCTTTAAGCTGTTACCAGTTTCTATTTTCTAATCACTATGGCATAAACGGTTAGATAAAGTACAGCCTTTTTGTGCCACCATTCTAACACCAAGGATGCTGCACAGAATCTCATCTTCATACAATACCGGTAAATGCTTATTGATAATCTGTTTAATATCACAAAACTGTGTACTGTACAAAGTCAAGAATGTGGGAGGATTCTGAACCTTATTTTAGTTTTATCTTTTAAGTACCCGTCCCTAGTTCTGGATCGGACAATATTTTTTGCCCTATTCAAAACATTAGGTGGGTATCCTCTTTTAGTTAGTCTGGCTGTTAAATCATTGCAAGTGTGTTCGTATGGTTTTTCATCCGAGGAGGCTCTTTCTACCCTAATATGACCCATGTTATCTATTCAGCAATATGTAGGGAGTGCCGGTTGCAGTACATAGGTTGTACCACTAGAAAACTTAAGAGAAGAATATATGAGCACTTACACATACCTGTGAATCCGTCCTTTTCCTCAAGATCCATGTCGGGTTTAAGCAAACATATTCAGGATGTTTAAGGAGGGGATACTTCCATTTTGAATATTATTGGAATTGAACATGTTTCCCCTCCACAACGAGGTGACTGGACCCATAAGCTGTTAAAGGGCTATTCCCCTGGAAAACATTATTTTTTTTTTAAATCAACTGGTGCCAGAAAGTTAAACAGATTTGTAAATTACTTCCATTTAAAAATCTTAATCCTTCCAGTACTTATCATCTGCTATATGCTATAAGTTTTTTTCTTTTTGAATTCCCTTTCTGTCTGACCACAGTGCTCTCTGCTGACACCTCTGTCCATGTTAGGAACTGTCTGGAGCAAGATAAGTTTGCTATGGGGATTTGCTCCTACTCTGGATAGTTCTTAAAATGGGCAGAGGTGTCCGCAGAGAGCACTGTGGTCAGACAGAAAGGAAATTCAAAAAGAAAAGAACTTCATCTGGAACATACAGCAGCTGATAAGTACTGACATTTTTAATTTACAAATCTGTTTAACTTTCTGGCCCCAGTTGATTTAAAAAAAAAAAAAATATGTTGTCCAGGGGACTACCCCTTTAATGCAAGAAGCCTTCTGGATTCTCAGATTAGACACTCATTTCCCTTCAGGTCTGAATTTCAGAAACAATTTAGCCTATGTTTTTTAAGTTATGCAATAGCTATATTTGCGCTGTAAAAGCGAAGTGCAGGGCTTTCTTTCTTTCTTTTTGTATGGGCCTCCTAAGAGATTTTCCTGTTTTGCTCTATCTTCACGTTTTTTATTTTGGCTCACTTGATTTGCATATGATGTCATGAGTTTATCCCAGGAAGTATGTTGGGATGGAGGTGTTCCCTGAACTGACTAGAGAATATAAAATGAAGGATAGTGATTTGTCGTATTGTGCCATGACTAAGAACCGGATCGGTTCAAAATGTGTCAGTGTTTCTACCTAGCTTTTATCCTTGTTTAATACATTTTGGATGTTTTAAATATATTTTTTCTCGAGAAGCTGGAGTTTTGGCAAGAAACCCTTGTTTTTGCAATTGTTCTTCCTGGTATCTGTTCACATCAAGAATCTGGCTTGGATGGTCTCTCGTGCTCCTTGTTTCCCTACGATGATGGTGAGCTGGTTCTTTTTCTTTTTTGTGTTATATATGTCTACAATTGTAACTTAGATAACAATAAGATTACATTTTGATAGTGATCAATGCAGAAATCCAGGTAATTTCAAAGGGTTCACTTACTTTTTCTTGCAAAACGTATACTGTGGATGTAGCCAAGGAGTTAAATTTTTTTGTACATGCAGTTCTTGTTTGTGCCCTTTTGTTGATGCATGATTTTTTTTTTATTACCATACATTTCTTTTGTAAATTTTGCCAGGAATGAGATCTGATTTTTTTTTTGTTCTTGTGCTACTGTCTAAGCTTAGAATTATAGTTTGTATAAATGAAATATTTCCTTTGTGTTGTGGCTGGTTATACCACAAGAGTTTAATAAATATTGTATCATGAAATTTATGTAGAGCAGAGATGATGTATATATATGCAGTTCGGCACAAATGGCTGCATTTACAATTCTTTTTAATTTTTTTTTATTATACAAGGTAAATACAGTGAGAATTTGAATGATTGTCGTATAGCCAAACACCTTGTACCTGCTGTGATAACATGTACACCACCAAGGTGGTACCAATATCTATAAATCGTTGTAGAGACCCTGGAAAATAATGTCTTTATTCTAAAGTTTCGCCTGAGATGAAAAGAGAGTTCTATTGGTATTGTATCTCAATCCCTATTATATAAAGGGGTGAAAGCTGCAATACCAGATACAATCTATGGACAACAGTAGTATTGTTTGTGGGAAAAAAATACTTTTTTGTTGCCATATACCGGATACTCCTTGGAATGCTACAGCATTTTTTGTGATTTTTCTAGTAGGAGAACTGAATTTACAGTAACTCTACCAAGTTTTTTTGTAAACTCTTTTTCTTCAATTTTAAAATACATTTTTCAGTAACAATAACAGTGGTTACAAGAAAATAGGAATACGAGTTAAGGTATAAGTAGACAACGCAGTACCCACTTAAAGAGTATAAACATGGGCAAATAGTACAAAGGAAATATAAACACCCCACACTCACACAAAGAGGAAGGGAAAGAAAAAGAGAAATAACTTCTTTGCATTCCTCTCCTTGTGCCTGTCTGAGACCAGTCTGTCCACCTCCAAGAAATACTTTAATTTGTCTACCATGTCCATTATTGTTGGTACGGTGGGCCTGATCCACTATCTCAGCAAAACTTGTTTAGCTGCCGATAAGATAACATGAATAAACCTGTTAATACTACACAATCCTACTGCATCTGCTATGGAAAGGTCGACAGACTGAAACAACTCTACACAGTTCATCCCATCCCAGGTTACAGATTGACCCTTACTTTATTAGTTGTTTTGACTTTTGGTTTAAGGAAAGAGACATCTCTCTCTATTATCTGCCTCAGTGCAGAGCATAGAGAGAATGCATTTGGAACATTTTCAGACCCATTAATTTTTTTTTACATTTTATTATATTTTTCTCCATCATTCTGCACTCAATACATAATGAGAATGTAAAAATAAAATGTTAGAAATTTGCTAATTTATTAAAAGTTGAAAACTAAAATTTAGCAGAAACCTAGGTATTCAGACCCTTTTGCTATGACATTTGAAATTTTGCTCTAGGGGCCTCCCATTTCACTTCATCATCTTTGAGATGTTTCAACACCCTGATTAGAGTCACCTGTGGTAAATTTACCTAATTGGACAGGATTTGGGAAGACATGAGGAGGAAAAAAATCCCAGTATAGCTCAGAAACAGGATTGTGTGCCCACACAGATCTGGAGAAGGGGATACAAAATTAGCAACATTTTGCTTTCACTTTGTTAAGCAAAAAACAATACGTCATATGGCCCTGTAGATGGAAAAATCAAAAACGAAAATGCCAGGCCAGAATCCTGCTCTATCATTAAGGGGTTAAAGGCTATGGACAGCATTGCACAGCATTGCAAAACTTAAAATTTCCCATCATTTACTTGGTAATTAGAGAAAGATAGTGTCTGTACCTGTGTTTGATGGTGGTCTCGCAATTCTTATGGGATCTTTGCCCCAGATGTTCATTTTTAGCAGCATACAAAATTAGTGTTGTCTTGGACCTTTCTCAGGTTGCATTGTGGCCGAGACATTACATCACCAAGTCAGGTGTTAAAAAGGGAGCCTGTCTGCACTTCAATGGGCGGAGTGACCACTGAGTGGGAGGGAGATCATTCTTCACAGAGATGCAGAGAATTGTAGTTTCAAGCACAGCACCCTTGGAAGGGATCCTAGCTGTGCTGCAATGGGTGGGAAAAGTTGATGTATGGGAGGGAGATCACCTCCCACCTAGAAGCAAGGGATCCTGGGTTTTGAAGTTGGAGTGAGGGCACAGAAACGAGAAATATCTAGTTCACACAAACAGACCGACGAACAGTGTGATCCTTAGTACGCATGTATATTACTGGCTGACAGCTAATTGGTAAAGTCACCTTATGTTAGATAACCCTTTTAACAGCAAAGCGAGGTTACAGAACAGCTCAATTAGTACAAGAGGAGAGAAACCTTGGAGGACACCATAAGAGGCTAAAGAGAGAGGAAGGTGAGCAGATACAAAGCAGTCTGCAGTGGAAATAAACAATGTTTATAGTGATGAAAGTTTTAATTTTTTACCCTGTAATAAGTGCAAAGGAAGAATAAAAATGCTTTCAAAGGTGTCTACAGCCTTTAGGATTGTGTACTTCTACTAATAAAAATCCTGCTGTCCAACTGCAATTGGAGTGAGTGGTTTCTGTTTATTGAATACTTGAACTTAAATAGCCCTTCCACTGAGCATCCAGCATTACTCACCAGAATACTTAACTATTTACTTTTAGAGTAATATTGAGTGTAAATTCTTTACATTGGGGTAGGGAAAGCAATGGCATTAGTGAAGAATCTGAGATATATGGAGATTCACTGTAGCACTAAATAATGCATAGCCATATTATTACCCTGTTTACTGCACAGGATCAATGAAGCTTTGGTATGGCAATGTCCATACAGTCTTTCAAAAGGCAACACCTGTTTCTATTGGGTACTTGGCTTACAAAACCTTTGGGTGCCAGTTAAAGGGGTACTCTGGCCCTAAGACATTTTATCCCCTATCTCCGCTGGGGACCCTTGCAATCTTTCATGCAGCACCCCGCCCCCGTGTGATATAAACGCTCCGCCCCCTCAATGCAAGCCTATGAGAGGGGACGTGGTGGCTGTATAGGCTTGCATTGAAGGGGCGGAGCGGAGTGTGACATCACACGGGACAGAGACGTGACGTCACAATACTCGTGATCGTGATTCATCAGACCTGGGGCGATGTTCGCTCCAGAGGCTGAATATAGTGGGGTGCTGCATGAAAGATTGTGGGGGGCCCCAGTGGCGGGACCCCCGCGACAGGCATCTTATCCCTATCCTTTGTATTGGGGATAAGATGTCTTACGACCGGAATACCCCTTTAAGGGATTTTATAGATATGTATTTTCTTTCTCGGGAGCCAGATTTCAGCTCTTCACAGCCCTTTATAGAGGATTGATAATGTTTTGTATGTGTTGTCACTTTATTACGGTGATCTCCTGTTGTTAACACCCTGCAATAGTACACTACACAGCTCGGCTCCGCTGTTAGGAGAAAGAAGTGTCAGCGCTGATGGGCATTGGCGCTATAATTAGTTATTTTGTAGACAGGTGCTCAATACACTTCTCTAGGCTGCTGTCAGATTGTTAGATTTATTTTGTCCTTTTTGCTCCTTTTTATGCCTCCTCCCTTCTTATGTAATATCTATATAATTCACCACTCAGATCCTGTGGATTCATGCAATGTGTGGTAAAGTGTATGGGGAAGTTGTGGATGGGTTGTATATTTCACCTCAGCCAGACACTGTAAAGGAAATCCAGAAGGTTATGTTGCTTTAGCACAGCATAGTCTGCTGGGGATATTTTGTTTATGTTACATGGGCTGGATTTCCTGGAGTGGAGGACAGGTTGGAAGTGGGAGTGCTCCAGTCCACACCCCTAGTCCTCTATGGATTTCCCTAATGTAAGCTGTTCTCAGATGAGGCTTCGGGGGCTGATTGCTGGAGAGACAGAGATGAGAAGCGGCCATAGCCAGAACTGCGGCTCAAACCTACCAGGTTCTGAACCTTCCTCCTATTGACATTTTTGTGAGTTTGCTTGGGGCCAGACATTAGGCCCACAGTAGGATAGCGAGGTATCCTGATGTTTTGTTAGAGCCGTACAGGCTTAAGTTTTGTTTGCACTATGCTTTGTGCCTAAACTCATTCAAATAAAACATCCTCTTTGAAACCTACTGCCTGTGTGAATACTGTCATTGCCGACCCCACCGTGTGAGTTGTTCCCTACAATTGGTGGAGGATGCGGGCAGTCTTTTGCTAGGGGCAATGACATGACAAAAAGATGCGTTTAAATTATGTGGACATTTAAAGGGCCATAAGCATATGTCCTGGGTGAAAGCTGCTGCTGCATTGCAAGACCCATCCAGCACAATGGAAGAGGTGATAAAGCAGCTGATACAAGCACATTAGGAGGCCATGGCACAACAGCAGGAAACAAATCACTTGTTAGTAGAGCAGATTGCTGCGCTCAGAGAGACTGTTGTGGCTAAGACCTCACAAATGGAGAGAAGCCACCTTGAGACTATGAATGTGGGGAGGGCCGTTCAGCAGGTCTTACAAAAAATTACACCTAATGATGACGTCGAGGCCTACCTCACTGTATTTTGAGAGAGTGGCTGAGAGAGAGACTGCCATTTGCAGAGTGGGCAGAAGTGATTGCGCCCTTTCTAACAGGTGAACCGTAAAAAGCCTACTATGACCTCAGGGAACAGGATGTCTGGAACTATGCTAAACTACAAATGGAGATCCTTGCTCGCCTTTGTGTTACATCAGCTGTTCGTGCCAGGAGCTCCACAGTTGGAACTACACCAATGACAAACCTGCCTGGTCACAGATGTATGATCTTATTCATCTAGTACAAACGTGGCTTGAAACAGAATTCTCTACATCCGCCCAGTTACTTCAGGACCCTCCCGGCCGAGTTTCAATGGTGGGTTGCTAAAGGAGACCCCCAGACTGCTGAGCAGCTCATCAACATGGTGGAAAGGTTCATAGCGACTGAGGACTACCTCCATGATGTCCCTGCAGCACCACCACCTTCTGGAACCGGCATACCTGTACCATCTGTGGGTAAGAGAGTTCCAGCTGGAGGTGTTTGGAAAGGTGTGAAAGGGAGCAGAGCTCTAGAGTTTGGGTGAGGGCAAAAGACTGATCCTGAACCCCAGGGGCTTCCCAGTCCTAGAAGGGACTCCATGTTAAAGAGGCCAGCGACTCCCCAGTGTTGGAGGTGTTGTGAGTGGGGACACATAGCCGCCTATTGCCCTCTTTCCTCAGAGCCCATGGAGTGTGACGATAGCCTGCGACAGTCGCTGTTTGCAGAACCTTCTGGTGCAGCCGTTCCAGGGTCAGAGACTGAGCCACACATATGTATGGTAAAGATAAATGACTGCTCTGTGAAGGCCCTTTTGGACTCTGGTAGTCTGGTATCTTTGGTTCGGGACAGCCTTGTGGCTAGGGACTATGTGCCGAACAAACCCATAAGAGTTCTATGCATCCACGAGATTTTGTAGCCTACTCTGTGGCCCCTGTTAAGTTGGTGACTCCATCTGGAACTGTGACTTACGAAGTCGTGGTTGTAAAATGACTTATGTATGTGGTTAAACTAGGCCATGATTTCCCATTGTTATGGGAGTTGTGGAAAAGGGGTGGTACCTCTACAGCTGGGGACGAAACTCCGGCAGAATCTGCACCGCTCCCTGTTAATAATGGGTCATGTGAGGCAACTATTGAAAACAATGGTAACAATGTGGGTACACCTGAAATGTGTAGTGATGATCTTTTTCCTTTGCAGGTGTTAGCTGGGGAAGAAGAAACTTCCCTACCTGGCCAACAGGTCGTAGATCTAGAATGGTTTGGGGGGCATATGCAATCAGTTCCTCCAGTAACAATAGGGGAGACATTGTCAGTGCACCAGAAGCAGGAGGTGAGGGAATTGCTGCCGGAAAACAGATGCAAGTTTTCTGTCCTACCGGGCCGTACTCTCCTAATAAAACACCATATCAAAACTGTGCCTCACAGTAAAATAAACCTAAAGCCATACAGGATTCCAGAAGCACATAGGGAGGCAGTGTCCTCTGAGGTCAAGCGCATGCTTAAATTAGGTGTCATTGAGGAGTCTGCTAGTAAAAGGTCAAGTCCTATTGTGCTAATCCCAAAGCCCAATGGGATGTGGAGATTCTGTAATGACTTAGGAAAATTAAATGAGGTCTCAAAATTTGATGCATACCCCATACCCCGGGAAGATGAACTTTTTGAGAGGCTTGGGAGGGCAAGGTACATCACAACACTTGAGCTTACAAAGGGTTATTGGCAGATACCGTTATCTAAGGAGGCTAAAGAGAAGACTGCATTTTCCACTCCAGAAGGCCTGTTTCGTCCAGGTAAGCAGCGGCATAATCACGGTGTTGTGATGCCATTTGGCCTCTGCTACATTTCAGAGGCTGATTATGCCGCTGCTTACTTGGACGATGTGGTCATTTTTTCATTGATCTACACATGGTATAGAGAACACTACAAGTGAGGGGGCTTACCAATAGGTGTTTTAATCTTGAACCGGAGAAAGATGCAAGTAAGTGCCAAAATACCTTGTCTTCTTGTTTCTGTGTCAACAAATTTGGTTATTAAAAGAATTCGATCAGATTTGGTGGATAATTTTTTATAAATTATCAGTAGCCCTCTGTACAAGACCATACTTTTTCTTTGATGATCTCTTGTTGACATCTGTTCCCCTGTATCAAAGGCTGATTTAGTACTTTGAGCAGTATGTAAACTGCATTTATAATCTGGCACACATAGAGTTGTTCCTATGGGTAGCAGAAATCACTGGGGTTAGTAAACACATTAAAGGGTTGTGAGGGGGATCTAGTATAATCTGCAATACAATCTTGTTTTTTATTTTTTAAATCTAGTCCCCATAATAAATTCTTGTAGGAAAACCGCACTCCTGTGGTGGTTACGGGTGCAGGCTGGTTCAACCCTTGCAGGGTCCCCAAAATGTAAGAAAAAATGCACCATCACTCCGTGTTAGATGAAAAAAGTGAAGTTAAGCTTTATTCATCAGTTGCAGTACACAACGTTTTGACCGTCTCACGTGGTTTTGACATAGCCTCCATAATAGTTATTGCCACTGGCTCCAAAACAATTAGAGGGGCAGACACCTCAATTAGGGTTACATAATCTATGACTTCCAAGCTATCCTCAAGAATGTGGGACTGTCTTCTCAATCCATGTGGAAACATGTGGGTGTTTTTTTTCGGCAGCTAAAAATCTCCTGGATGTTCATACATATGTAATTGGCTTCCATCCTTCCTAATGTAGGTACAGATTTTGTAGAGCACATTTAGACTTCCTCTTAGTATCATTTTACTACTGTTGTAGTGTTTGTTGCATAGAGTTATGTGGTAAAACCTGAACATTGCTCCGTCGATCTGCTCCAGCCAACAATAAGGCACCTCTGATTTATATGAGTCAAGGGAGTGTTTTTCAAGATGGATTACTTCTTCTCAGGGAATATTATGGCCACGCTATTGTGAACAGTCATCTTTATAGTGTATCAGCTGAATATGGGCTGATTTCTACTATTATTATTACCTCACCCACTACATGAAATTTTCTTGTACTGAGCAGAAGCCACAATTTTATTTTCAAATTTATCTCTGACACTATAATGCATTAATTCATGTGTTAAGGAGAAATTCATCCTTCGCTAAAAGACAACGTAATTTCTTCCAGTTTCACTACCTACCATGGTTGCTTCTGTGTGCACCAGATGTTCCTTTCTCTATGTGAGCCTCATAGAGATGCATAAAGAAAGTGACTTCTGATGCACACAGCAGTAGCTATGGGATGCAAATAGCAATATGGGTGAGCAGCAGGAGCAGAAAGGCATTGTAACTGGAAAATAAAGCTACCTGTTAACAGAAGCATCAATGTGTCTTTTTACCTATAGCATATTACCAGCAGGCGATAAAAAAAATTGTTGACTGCTGCATTAAAGGCTAACTGATACATTTTGTAGATATTTGCGGTAGTGTCAGTAACCACAAAACCAGATTGAAACAATAGTACAGTGCAAAGCACACCTTTCATTACAATAGTAAAAATATAAAATAACAAGCAATAGAAGAAATCCAGAGAATTGGTCACACACACTTCCAGAGGTCTGGAGCCAAAACAGGTACTCAGCAGCAGCAGTCAGGATACCAGGAAGCATAATCAAAACTCACATAAGAAACCAGAGTGGATGTCGGCCAGGCCAGGGTCAGACACAAAATTAACAGGGACAACTGGAATGTGCTTGGAAATCAGAAACCATGCAATGGCAGAAGCAGTCTGAATTGCTGCAGCTTAAAGGAGTACTCCGGGGAAATAAAACCATAGCCCATCCATTCCCTCTTACCAACCTATTTAATTTTCTAAATATCATTCATTAGCTATATCGAGCAGTCTCCCTCTTTCAGCTGTCACTTACATGCAGGGAGTGAGAGAAAGACGTCATTATCAGATCCACCTTGTCTTTGTGCAAAGCCCTCACTGAGACAAGCCCCACCCTCCTGGAAGACAAACACCACATGATTTATGTCTTGTCTGGCTTCACAGCCACACCTCCCCTCCTTGTTTGAGGATCTTGCAGTAGAAAAACAACCCATCGTCTCCTCAGCACATAATGCTGCTCTTTGCCTGCTGTAGATCTTATCACTGATTTCTGCCATTCAGGGCATAGCATGATTTATTGCTGGGGGAAAGGATAGTTTGAAAGAAAAGACATGTACAGTGTGTGCTGCCCACTGTGTTTACAACACAGCATGTACACAGGTAGTAAAAGCAATTGGCTGGCAGCCATTACACAGAGCCGCACTGACTGCTAGGAGTTGTAGACTGGGCTGCAAGAAAGGGAATATTCAGAAGACAGCAGGGGCCATAGGAGCTGGCAAAATCACATGGATAACTACAGGGGACACAGAACAGGAATTGTGGTGGCATTTTTATTTTTCTTAAATGGCCACTGTCCAAAACAAAACAATAGAGCCATAGAAAATAAGCATATCTCAAATACTATTTCATAATTTCTTTCCACAGTTTCCCTATAAAAGTGGCCACTAGAGGTCCTTATAAAATGTCCCACACCTGTTACTATGGTCTTTCTGACATTAGCAACATCAGCTAGTCGGTCGGAATACAGGAAGTGAGGGGGGGGCTGTGTGTGCTCCCTGTATGAAGATCTCTGAATTCACAGAGAGCAGAGGAGAGCAGGCAGTTTGTGCGCTGCTGTGATTGGCTGAGAGGAGGCCACACCCCCTCACACCTCCCCAGCTCTCAGCAGCATGGAGTGAGAGAAGGAGAATGATTCAGTGCACAGCTCCGTCCATAACATAGAGGTGAAGAAGGAGCACAAATGTGACAGCATGTTCAGCCTTATACAGCAACATGTACCCCAGTAGTAAGGAGATGGGGAGGGGGTTTGTTACAATGGGCCAGCCCAGTATTAAGGAGATTACATGAGAGGGACAGCTGACAGCTCAGTGTCACACGGTGAGGGAGTGTCATGCTAATTATACACCCCAAAAATGAATCACTATGTTTAATATGTTTCATAGCAGAATAGCATGATGTCGGCCATTTTGTGTATAATCTAAGTAGGCCACAATTCTGAAGTTTCATCTCTACAAAAAGTGCCAGTCTGGGAGAAGAATGCTTCTGCTCTACTTAGATATTTATGGCTGTTTAGATTAGACTGATAAGGTCTAGTTACACTCTCTAGACCAGTGTTTCCTAACCCAGTCCTCAAGGCACACCAACTTTCTGTTTTTTTTCAGTTACTCCATTGGAATAGAACAGGAAAAAATGAAAATCCTGGACTGTTGGTGTGCCTTGAGGACTGGGTTGGGAAACACTGCTCTAGACGACACTACTACAATTCACCCAATGTTGAGGGGATGAATGAAGAGAAGGGGGGTTGAGATAAGAAACTGTGAAATAATTATGTCTCATCCGAATGGACATTAGTTCTTTATATCTATCTATCTATCTATCTATCTATCTATCTATATATATATAATCAGATCAGTACGACATATGATATTGTCATATACTGTTAGTATTGTAAAGGACATCAGAATATATCTATTATCTTATATATGATTCTCATAGGAAGCATTGCTCAATGTTTAAATTCCTAAGATTTGGTGGAAAGGTCTCTAGTATAGACTTTGTGTATGTTATTGTAACTAACAATCAATTACCAAGATAAGACAGACAGAGAGATTCACACATCTGTGTTAAAGAGACCTCCATGGGACTCTTATCTCTCCAATAAATTTGAATGTCTATTAAGCACCAAGACGTCTATGAGAATCCAGGTTTTGATTACTTATAGATGTAAAAAATAATCCCTGTTTGTTAATTATGGCTCCATACGTCAAGTGTGGCATGGGGGTTTAAGACCAGTTATTGACAGTTAACCTTTAATGGTAATGATGCTAATTGCTTATGCAGTAGCACCACCTAGTGGATGGGTAGGTGACATTACACAGACAGGAAAGGCATTATGGGTGATATCAAAAATACGAAGAAAATTGGAAGCGCTCACCTTCTCCGTGCACGTGCAATCAGTCCTCCTTCACTGCCTCCAAAGTAGAAAAATTCCCATGTAGTCACAGCACCGGTAAAATATCCATTTATTAGAAATCCATTAAAAGTTCAGGAGATACAAAAAAGCTGCAACCAGCATGTGTGAGGTCGAAACTTCCCCCTCTGACGCGTTTCCGCCCTACCGGCCTTAATCATAGATACAAGGGTTAGCATTGCCTGGTATTTAAAGGAGCCGCAGCTCCGCTCCTACATAGGGAGTGAATTTATAATTAAACAAAAATACACAGTGCAAAAAAAGCTGAAAAAAAGCAGAAAAAAACTAATACCATAAACTTTAAAAAATTTTTTTTTTTAGATATATAGAGTATGATAGAAGAAAAAAAGGAATTTTCAATAACTCATAACCAAATCGAGCCTATGATTCATGTTCTTGTTCATACAGGCAATATTAATACCCTTACAATAACTGGAATAGAAAGGGTTACAATGCCACAGCGAGGAGGAGACATACATTCCAAACTGTTAAACCGAGAAGGTTATTGGATATTGATGCTTAATACCTCATACCCGAAGGGCATGAATCATAGGCTCGATTTGGTTATGAGTTATATATTTTTTTTCAGATTTTTTGCACTCTGTATTTTTGTTTAATTTTATATTCCCTCCCTATATTGGGGCGGAGCTGCGGCTCCTTTAAATACCAGGCAATGCTACCCCTTGTATCTATGATTAAGGCCCGGTAGGGCGGAAACGCGTCAGAGGGGGAAGTTTCGACCTCACACATGCTGGTTGCACCTTTTTTGTATCTCCTGAATTTTTAATGGATTTCTAATAAATGGATGTTTTACCGGTGCTGTGACTACACGTGAATTTTTCTATTATGGGTGATATGCTCAATGCATTCTGGGTATTATAGTGATGTCATAGTCATTACCATATGTACACGCCCAACCTACATTCATTGGGGAATTCCAATTTAGGAGGGTGTGTCTAACTAATAAGTCTGGTAAACCAGATGTTTGGAAACTTTGAACTGTAGACTTTACTGTAGACTGTAGGCTGTAGACTGTAGGCTGAAAAGGACAGACAAAGACAAAGAGGTCTTCCACTGAAAGAGGTCCACAAGATGGAAGCTATGGAAGCCATGTGAGATCCCAGCAGTCGGACTGATCACACGGTACCTGACCAATGGCTGACCCTGACGATGAGAAGGACCATTCAGTGTTACTAAGAGCTGAAAGAAGGTTCTTACATAGACTTGGTAAAAGACATAAAAATGGTATTCCATTTAATTAAGACTAATTTGGATAATGTGGATGGAATTATACCATTTAGATTGGCAAATAAATTAATTAAATAAAATAATGAATTATCTCCTTATTATTATCCCCTTCCCATAGACTTTTGTTGTACAGTGAGGGCAAGAGAGTTACATGCCCCCTGCCTGTGAGAAGAGGAAAATTCAGTGTGATCTGATATAAGAAGATGATTTTAAAAGAAATACAGAAGCAAGACACATAAGTTATATATATTTTTTTCTGTGATATAATAGGTACGCTTTAACTTCCCCGGAGAAGCCCTTTAAATAGCCAGGGCCCAGCAGAGAATGGGCTGGCTGATAAGCCAGGGAAACAGTGTGCAGCTGGTTAAAAGTGTTATCCAGAATATAAAGAACAACTGATTTCTTCATAAAACAGCACCATATCTGTTCTAAGGTTGTGTGTGGTCAAGCAGCACATTTTATTGGAGTGAATAGAGCAAAGTTGTAATATTACACACAACCTGAGGAAAGGTGAAGTGCTGTTTTTTTTATTTTTTTTAAGAAAATAGCTGTTTTTCTATTCCTAGGCAACCCCTTCAATATAAGCTAAACTTACTTTCTGAGAAGCAAGTTGAGTGCAGAAAAGAGAGATAAGGCAGAAAATATTTCTCCTGAATAGCTCAGATAGGTATGGGAAACAATGTTCTCTAGTTACCCATACACCTCACATTATCCACATCTTTTTCTCACAGTTAGTTAAACTTGATGGGCCTAAGTCTCTTTCTTCCCACCAAACTATGTATCTATGAATAAAGGTTCAGATATCTTTTAGTCACCATTCCCTTATAATTTTGTAAGAAGTCTGTTTCAGATCATTAGCAGAATGGAGAGCACATGTAGGATGGTAGACAGAGATGAGGAGAAGATGTAGGGAGGTGCAGCACTGTGGGGAACTGTGAGAGTAAGGAGTTTATAATGTATTCTGAACTGAATTTTGTAGTGAAGCGGAGGAATGAGTATTCCTCTCTCAACTACTCCTATGTGGGAAAATACGGTGCCTCATATTCCTTATGATTGCCAATCCAGCCGAGGACGTGGAGGTAGCCAGGTGTAGCAAATGCATACCAACAGCTTTAAGAGCGAAACATTAAAGTCCCTGTAAATCCCCATGGAATGTGGGAGGTCAAATTCATAGGCAACTGGGTTAACTCATTGAAATATGCCCAATATACTGGGAAGCTATTTTCAGGTGAAGGTGTGGTTCAGGTTTCGTGTGGACATCCTACCTTTTCCCAACATGATTAAAGGGTCCCGCTAATCACCTATGGTTAATCTTTGGACCTTTACCCATGTGGAGAATTTAAATATAAACTGGCTTCCTCTGTCAGAGACTATTTCCTTGAGTAACCCACAGATATGAAAGACTTCCCAAGCAAATATAATGGCTAGCTTTTAAGGCAAAGGCAGATTTTTCATGGGGATTACCGTATAACCGTTTGCTCAGGACATGGGAGTGATGGTTCCCCAACACAAGTTTTGGCGCAAACATTTGTCAAAGGGTCGAGTTTCGGTTTTAACTCCCCCCTCCACAGCAACACTTAGCCATTCCAAGCTGTGATCTTGCACAAGCACTCTCAGATCTCCAGCTCGGCCAGCCCAGAGCATCCCTGAGCATGGACTGCTTCCACCCTTAACCCAGAATCAGCTTCAGAAGAGTGACCATATTTCACAAAGTATGAAGCTTTTGGTATGTTAGGAAGCATTAGGATGCTTTTAGGCAGGGCATTACTAGGTCTCCAAAAGTGCTAGAGTACATAACCCCAGCCACACCCCTAACCATGCCCTAACCACACCAATCAGTCACAACCCTAACCATGCCCAATCGCACCCAGCCTCCTCTGTCAGTATTCTCACGAATACCAGTACAATGTGGTTGCATCAGTCTCACTCCTGTCACCCTTAGATCTCACCCTATACACAAAGTGTGATTACTGCACCAACACTTCTTCTACCCTCACACAAGCTGTACATACTCAGATAGCCTGTACATGCTAAATGAAATATGTGCACTGTGTGTGACCAGTTAAGGACGAGGGACAAATAATTCTGCCACACAATGACTACCACTTTATTGTTACTGTATAAAAGCCATTATACAAAAGACCAAAGAGTGCCCATACAGTGGTAGAGAAGAGCTGTACACAGGATCTGCAAAACATATGTGATCAAAGTTACATCCAGTGGCTCATCGCTGATGTATCTTCTGATCACAGTTGTCCGCTTTCCTTTTAATTCTTTGTCTAGCCCAGACTGCTATGTTGACTTCTTCAAGCCAAAACTCCTTCAGCATCTGCAGAACAAACATCTTAGACTCTTTTCCAGTGCACTTCCCACCACTACACAATCTCCCCCCTTGGTGTCCTGCTTAAATTGGGTAGGTTAGTAGGTCTCCTATTAAAGGGGTTCTCCGGTGCTTACACATCTTTTCCCCTATCCAAAGTATAGGGGATAAGATGCCTGATCGTGGGAGTCCCGCCGCTGGGGACCCCCGGGATCATGCACGCGGCACCCCGTTTGAAATCAGTCCCCGTAGCGAACACGCTCTGGGGACTGATTACAAACGGGGTGCCGCGTGCATGATCCCGGGGGTCCCCAGTGGCGGGACTCCCGCAATCAGGCATCTTATCCCCTATTCTTTGGATAGGGGAAAAGAGGTGTAAGCACCGGAGAACCCCTTTAAGCAGGTATGTCCCCCACAGTAGACCACTAGTTCCCCCATTAGTGTAGATATGTTCCACAGTAGTTAATCCCATTATTAGATACCCCCAAAAACTAAATACATTTGTAGTTGGGTAGGTAGTTACCTAGCTAGGTAAGTAGACAGGTATCTAGGAATGTAACCAGCTAAGTAGGTAGCCAGCTAGGTGAGTAAATAGTTAGGAAGCCAGCTACAGTCAGGTTGAAGAGAAAACATAAACACATACTTCCCTCCTGTCCATACAGCAATATGCCTTGTAGAACAGCTGGGCCACATCCTTCTTTCTCCGCAGTGTGTGGGGAAAGAGGTCACAGCATCATGTCATTGTAAATCTTAGGTTCCACACTTCCTGCAACTTACACTGACAAGCAGCTTTCACCTGTATGCACATGTGCGCATAGAGCTGAAATTGGAGCTCGCTCGCCTGGGGATACAGGCAAAGTGTCTTGGAGAACCCATTAGCGAGTAAGCATGAGATAAACCTGTGGCTATGCGTACCAGACGTGGGGCATCAGCCCCCATGACCCCCAACCCCTTACCCCCTCAGCGATGCTCCTGCTTTAACATGTATGAAAAGAGGAGAAAACACACAGCTCTTTAGGCTCCTGAATGTTGGGTGGAGCATGGTTGAGATTTTGACACCCAGTACAACGCAGGCCAGTGAACTGTCTCTGTTCAACCTATATCTCCAGTTTTTCCACCCATCACAGGCTTATAATATTGGAACGTACAGTTTTCTTTCTATTTTATTTAAGTTCTTTTTTACTTCAGCAGCTCTTCTCTACTTTACCTGAGGGCTAGATATGAGCAGGTTTCCCTCTGGGCTACTTAAGAATCCTTCACCTACCAGGCCTGTCAGTCAGATCATATATTGGGGATAGTCTACAAAGTCTCTTGTCCCATACCTCAGCTGTATTATTCTAAGATTTTAATGACCTTCATAAATGAATGATGCTCTCTTTAAATGCAAGTGCTACTGAAAATACATGATGGTAGGTTTGGGACCTGCTGACGTGGAATATAGATTGCACTAATGGGGCCTAATGCTAGCATTGGAGTTGGTTTTAATAAAACTGGTATCCAGACAAGGTGACAGGCTTAGATCTTGGGGGTTTTCATAAGCAATAATCTTGTTAACGTCCATGCATGCGCCTCTTCTTTCAATGTCGAGCGCAGTTATTAGATGTGGATCTTGTGCAATAATTAACACCTTGTAATCAGATTGAGGAGTGATGTTTTTACTTGGCTGCAGAAAGCTACACTGTCAAGATCCTCTTTATATAAATGTAGGTGTACAGTAATTTACTAGTGTATGTATTCAGGTATGAGATACAGTAGCTACAGAGTAATAAAATATACCTAGAAGAATTTGGGTCCTAAGCTTAGAGATTTAGAAGTCAAATACATTATGTTAAATGAACAACAGTGTTATAATAATGGACATGCATTCCATTCTCTGTACAGAGAAAGAGGAGTAGAAAAAATACAAGAAATCTGGAGAGCATATTAAATATAGACTGCCTTGATCACATATCTTTGGTTTATTTCCGACCTATAAAATAAGCCATGGATATAATTGCCCCATAAAAAAAAAAGTATATAACTACTATTATACTGCCAACTATAAACAAGAATATAACTACTGTAATACTGTTCCCTATGTACAAGAATATAACAACTATAATACTAACAGTGACCAGAATATCATTACTATAGTAATGCCAACAGTGAATCCAGAGGGATAAAGACAGTGGACAAATGGTGACAAACTATGTTAACGACAACTCTATGTATAAAGTGCTTTAGCATATATAATCATGACTTGAACGGTTTTCTTGCTCTGTGCACTGTCCTGCTCATTCTTTTCTACATGTAGCTTTAATATATGTATATATTAACACCAAATCACAAGGCAACCAGCATGCTCCCATTTGAGTTTGAGAAAAGACTAGAATTGAGGTCTTTTCTCCCTTCTCTCTTTTTTTTTAGCCTTCACTTGCCTCCAAGAGTAACAATGGATAAACTATCTAGCCATTATTTCACCCCAGAGTTGATGCATGTAAGGCTCCTTTCACACTGCCGTTGTCACACAGCAGTGCAGCGCATGTCAGAAGATCAGGGGAGAACAGAAGGAGAAAAATTACTGCAAGCGCTGTCTTTTTCTCCTGCCACTCTAGCTAAAAAAACAATGGTGCCCAACGGACCCCATTGACTATAATGGGATCCATCGTGACCCGTTGTTGCCCGTTGTGCCCCATCCAGATAACTGCCGTTAAAGGCAAAAAAATAGAGATGGCCGTTCTCGATGGGTCGCAACGGGTGTGAAAGTAGCCTAAGCTTGTCTAAAGACTCTCACCTCAAATGACTAATCCTAGTGTGCATCTTACCATTTTATTTGTATTGTGCTTTGCTACGGTCCTGTGTCTATTTCCCTTCAGTTAAAAAGATTTGTAAACAGATTTGTACATTACTTCTATTAAAAAAATATTAATCCTTCCAGTACTTATTAGCTGCTGAATACTACAGAGGACATGGTTTTCTTTTTGGAACACAGAGCTCTCTGCTGACATCATGACCACAGTGCTATCTGCTGACATCTCTGTCCATTTTAGGAACTGTCCAGAGCAGCATATGTTTGCTATGGGGATTTTCTACTACTCTGGACAGTTCTTAAAATGGACAGAGATGTCAGCAGAGAGCAATGTGGTCATGATGTCAGCAGAGAGCTCTGTGTTCCAAACAGAAAACCTTTTCTCTGTAGTATTCAGCAGCTAATAAGTACTGGAAGGATGAATATTTTTTTTTTAAAGTAATTTACAAATCTGTTTAACTTTCTGGCACCAGTTGAATTAAAAAAAAAAAAGTTTTCCACGGGAGTACCCCTTTAATATGTACAATATATGGTGATTTTTTTTGCCTTTGGTCTGTTGTAGTCTTGTTTTTTATCAACAACACCTCATAGCGACCAGTAAGATGCTATAAAAGAGCACCCAGCACATGGTAACCTAGCTTTTTTCCCTCCAGTATGTGTTGGAGTATATTAGTAACCTTCATCTGCTATCAAGGTATATCCTTACCTAATCAAAAGAGCAGATTGCATTTACTCTCAGAATACCCATGGCTTGAATTCTGCTGATCCAGATGCCGAGCTGTGAATGTGATCGTTCCCGCTGCGTTCTCTGGTGTTGGCACAGCATATAATAATAATTTAACATGTCCATGAATATAATTGACCTTCAGATGTTTTATTAGAGAATTATAACTCACAGACAGGGACAAGAGCTCTGCAAAGTAAACACCCATCATGTTTTGTGTACAGCATTAAATAAGATTTATTTAAATGCTGCACGTGGTATAATGTATTTGACTCCGCTTTTTCTACGTGTTAGACTCATTTTTCTTCCTTAAGCCACAGAATAGTTGGTGTACAAGTGCACCAAAAAACTGCTGGAAAAAATGGTAATGGCTGTGAATCATTTTTATTGAGTACTGTAACTTGTTACCATGCCCTTACTGCCAGGCAGTGGCCTATCTAGGGTATGGCAACTATGGCACAAGTTGCAGCAGCTGACACTTGTGGTCCCTTCCTAGTACATATTAGGGTTGCAGCCACTTATATTCACTTTCAGACCCCTGCAGTTCTCATCTTCCAGTTTAAAAGTAGTGCTGTGTGTAGAAGTGCTTCCGCATGTAGGCACGTCTCCTAACACGCTCCTGGTGCTTGGCTGGCATAGCCAACAGCAGAGCTGAGCAGTCTGCAGAAGAGGTGCTCATATAGTTTCATCTGCAGGAAGCTCTAGTCTGTTACAGGGGCGGATCCCAAGTCTAGTCTGGGGAGGGGCACTATTAGAGTATTTTGTGTTGGCGGACAGAAAATAAGGTGTTGCTTAACCCCTTTAAGGACGCAGGGTTTTTCAGTTTTTGCATTTTCATTTTTTCCTCCTTACCTTTTAAAAATCATAACCCTTTCAATTTTTCAGCCAAAAATCCATATTATGGCTTATTTTTTGCGTCATCAATTCTACTTTGCAGTGACATTAGTCATTTTACCCAAAAATCCACGGCGAAATGGGAAAAAAAATCATTGTGCAACAAAATCGAAGAAAAAACGCCATTTTGTAACTTTTGGGGGCTTCCGTTTCTACGCAGTGCATATTTCGGTAAAAAAGACACCTTATTATTCTGTAGTTCCATACGGTTAAAATGATACCCTACTTATATAGGTTTGATTTTGTCGTACTTCTGGAAAAAATCATAACTACTTGCAGGAAAATGTATATGTTTAAAAATGTCATCTTCTGACCCCTATAACTTTTTTATTTTTCCACGTACAGGGCGGTATGAGGACTCATTTTTTGTGCCGTGATCTGAAGTTTTACTCGGTACCATTTTTTGTTTTGATCTGACTTTTTGATCACTTATTATTCATTTTTTAATGGTATAAAAAGTGACCAAAAATACGCCATTGACCGTGCAGTTTAATTAATGATATATTTTTATAGATCAGACCTTTACGCACGCGGCGATACCACATATGTTTATTTTTATTTACATTTTTTTAATGGGAAAAGGGGGGTGATTCAAACTTTTATTAGGGAAGGGGTTAAATGACCTTTATTAACACTTTTTTTTTTTTACTTTTTTTTTTTGCAGTGTTATAGCTCCCATAGAGACCTATAACACTGCACACACTGATCTCCTATGCTGATTACTGGCATGTATTAACACGCCTGTGATCAGTGTTATCGGCGCTTGACTGCTCCTGCCTGGATCTCGGGCACGGAGCAGTCATTCGCCGATCGGACACCGAGGAGGCAGGTAAGGTCCCTCCCGGTGTCCTGTAAGCTGTTGGGGACGCCGCGATTTCACCGCGGTGGTCCCGAACAGCCCGACTGAGCGGCCAGGATACTTTCACTTTCGCTTCAGACGCGGCGGTCAGCTTTGATCACCGCGTCTGAAGGGTTAATACAGGACATCACCGCGATCAGTGTTGTCCTGTATTAGCCGCGGGTCCCGGCTGTCTTTCGTCGTTAAGGGGTCAAGGTACTTACAATATTAAATGTATCATACAGTCCTAACCTTGCTTAAGACTCATAGGCCATGTTCACACATCAGAATTTCCAATGCGGAATTCGGCACAGGCATTCCCGTAGCAGAGTCCCGTTGAATTCAACAGGATTCTGCTGCGCTGTGCAAATGGCAGAATATCCATGCCAGATGTTTCCAGCACGGAAATTCCTTTTTCTGTATCCGCAGAAAGAATGAACACGCTCATTCTTTCTGCAGACACCGCACGAATGCTTAGCCATCTAGGAGACGGCTGTCCGCACAGAGATTTTCCCTGCGGACAGATAGGATATGTTTAAACAGATATATCAATATTAGGGTCGGTTCACACCAAGATTTTACTATACGGTTTCGGCATACGGTTTAAAAAAAACAAAACGTATGAAACCGTCCAGAAAACTGTGCCCATAGACTTCCCATTCAAAACCGTATGCACCATAATGTATACGGTTGTCTCCGTTTTTCAAACCATACGTTTTTTTACTTTTTTTTTTTTTACTGGACAGAAAACCGTGGCCTACCACGGTTTTTTGTCCGGGTGAAAAACTGTATTAAACTGTATACTTTTTTTTTTTTTTAACATGGGAGTCAATGGGAACCGTACAGAACCGAATGTGCGTACGGTTCCATCCGGTTTTCACCATACTGTTTTTGACTTTGCACAGGTTTTTTTTCTTGGAATTTCAATCAAACAAGTAAAACTTTATTCATAATGGAGCGAAAAGTTAAAAACGTATATGTTTTTTTCTTAAAAAACAGATGCAACCGGACATCATTTTTCAAACCATATATGGTTTTCAAGCGTATACAGATAAAAATTTGTATACACGTTTTGATACAGTTTAGTCAGGTTCTGAGGAATCCATTTTTTATCAAAAACCTGATACAGGAACTGTAATGCAAAAACGTGGTGTGAACCCAGCCTTACAAAGATCATAAGACATTTTAAGCAGTTTACGTATAATATATTAGAATGTTTACATAAACAGGACTACACATAGGACACATGGTCACACATTTAGTGGGAGATTTATCAAAACCTGTCCAGAGGAAGAGTTGACCAGTTGCCCATAGCAACCAAGGCCTTTTTTTTTTTTTTTTTTTTTTACAAATGAAAGAATCAATCTGATTGGTTGCTATAGGCAACTCAGCAACTTTTACTCTACACAGGTTTTGATAAATCTCCCCCTTAGACTGGAAGAAAGGAGATTTTGTCAAAGGAAAGGGTTTTTTACACTAAGAACAATAAGGATGTGGAATCCTCTGCCTGCAGATGCGGTTTTATTAGTCTGTACAGACGTTTAAACAGCAACTGGATAAATATTTGCAAAAACATAACATTAAGGGATATAGGCCCTGATTTTTTTATCATGTTGTGATGCCTGCGCTGTAGCACGTTGTGATGCCTGCGCTGTAGCACGTTGTGATGCCCGCGCTGTAGCACGTTGTGATGCCCGCGCTGTAGCACGTTGTGATGCCCGCGCTGTAGCATGTTGTGATGCCCGCGCTGTAGCATGTTGTGATGCCCGCGCTGTAGCATGTTGTGATGCCCGCGCTGTAGCATGTTGTGATGCCCGCGCTGTAGCATGTTGTGATGCCCGCGCTGTAGCATGTTGTGATGCCCGCGCTGTAGCATGTTGTGATGCCCGCGCTGTAGCATGTTGTGATGCCCGCGCTGTAGCATGTTGTGATGCCCGCGCTGTAGCATGTTGTGATGCCCGCGCTGTAGCATGTTGTGATGCCCGCGCTGTAGCATGTTGTGATGCCCGTGCTGTAGCATGTTGCAGAAAATTATTTCCAGTATAATAATCAAATATACCAATTGCCACAGAATGGGAAAATGCTAAAGTAGTTTTTACCATTTAAAACTACAGCTCCCAGTATGACCTAAGTAGTGGTAAGGTTATGCTGGGAGTTGTTGTTTCACCCATCATTACTGCAGAACTTACAAGTAGGGATCGACCGATATCGGTTTTTAAGGGCCGATACCGATAATCGGTGGAGGTTAGGGCCGATAGCCGATAACTTATACCGATATTCCGGTATAAGTTATCGGCTATTTATCCCCCCTCGACACCGCTGCAGGTCATTGATTTAAAGCGGGCGCTTTAAATCAATGCACTGCAGTGGCTTTTGCGGTGCCATAGGCCGCCGCCACCTGCTTCTCTCCCCCTACCTGTCAGGGTGGTCCGGGCCATCCATCCTTCCTGTAGTGTCCGGCGGCATTCCGGGTGGAGGGTGCACCTTTCCGGGCTGTCCTTCTCCGGGTGTCCTCTTCTCCACTCCGGGCAGGCTCCGGCCTAGTACGCTGCATAGACGCCGCTGCGCAGTGACGCCCGTGCGCAGCGATGCACCTGACGTCACGGTGTAGCGGCGTCTATGCAGCGTACTAGGCCGGAGCCTGACCGGAGTGGAGAAGATGACCCCCGGAGAAGGACAGCCCGGACCGGTGCACCCTCCACCCGGAATGCCGCCGGACACTACAGGAAGGATGGATGGCCCAGACCACCCCATTACGGGTAAGTTTATTTTATTTTTTTTTATGGACTCGGAGGGTGGGGGAGGGGCCCGACCGGTATAGCGGTATGGGCAAAAATCCATACCGGCATACCGCCCAGCACTACGGTGGGGGTACGACGCGGTGGGTCGGGGGGGGCGGTCGCGGTGCGGTGGGGGCGGTGCGGGGGGCAGGCATTATCCGCTTATCGGCAAGGTAATTGCCGATACCGATAATGCCCAAAATCGTGATTATCGGCCGATAATATCGGCCATACCGATAATCGGTCGATCCCTACTTACAAGTGACTCCAGCTCTGATAGGACATAATGAGGAGAATACACAATGATATCAGTGACAACAGGTGACGTCTTCTCTATAGTGAGGAGAATACACAATAATATCAGTGACTACAGGTGATGTCTTCTCTATAGTGAGGAGAATACACAATAATATCAGTGACTACAAGTGACATCTTCTCTATAGTCTTTCCTTATCTAATTCAGATGGTACATACCGCCAGGACTTGTTCCAGCTAAATGTTCACTCAGCAGAACTTTACGCCCAGATGGTTCCTATATCAGCGGATTCTGATCCTCTATATGAAAACAATCATTATTATAATACCGCCAAACACTGTATTGTTTGAAGATAATACTGGCACACAGCCTCTGAATATAATTCTGACACACTGTACCCTCTGAATATAATACAGCCACACACCATACCCTCTTTATATAAAAGCGCCACACACCGTACCCTCTTTATATAAAAGCGCCACACACTGTAACCTCTAAAAATAATACTACTACACATTGAACCTTCTGAATATATTATTACAACACACTGAACCCTCTGAATATAAAACCACCATATACTGTGCGCTCTGAATATAACCTTGCCATGCACCGTCTGAATACAATACCGGTAATGTATTGTGACCCATAAACACCATACTACCCCTAAAATTCCTTATAATATACATTATGGCTGACATGTATAATTTTCTTTAGATAGTTTTTTGTGTCTAAATATGGTGCATAAAAGGCGCAAGCAGGGTTTATTTGCGCCTTTTTTGCACTTGAGTTGCAATCCACTGATTTTGGCAATACACATGATATGGACGGGTTTTATGAACTGCGCCTTTTTGTGAAAAGGCGCAAAAAAGGCACAAAGCCACTGAATAATCTCTAAAACTACACCAGCCCAGACTTAGCTTAGCTTTTTGGTGTATGTGAAGAGTGAAATTTAAGAAAATGTGACCTGCACAAAATTTATTAAATGGTCTGCTACCTTTTAATTAATTTGGTGCTCCTACACATTACAGCACACAAAAAAAAAAGGTGTAGAAAAATGTTTCACTTACACCTACAATGATAAATGCCAGCCTACACCTCTGAAATGCAAAACACTGTGTCCCATTTATATATATATATATATATATATATATATATATATATTTAGTAATAATGCCCCAACTTGTGCCCCCACATATAGTAGTTATAACCCATCCTGTTCCCCCCACATAATAATAATACCCCCTTTCCTGTGACCCCCACATATATTGCCCCATGTCCTGTGCCTCTCACATATAATGCCCCCTGACATGTGCCCCTCACTTATAATTTGCCCTTTTCTGTGCATGAACTGGGGCTGGGGCCTTTACTAGGCCTCCAAGCCTGCCATAGTAGGTCTGCTCATACAGCACAAGCAGTCTTTCACCTCAAATATATCCCACAGAGAGCAGTGGTGAATGATCAATGAGCCCACAAATACCCCTAATAATGTAACCCCCACTAAAACGTAACATTTAAACTTTTAAAAAACAAATTAATGAGTTTGTACAAATGATAGTAAAAACTGATAGTGTGTAAAAAATTTTTTTTGCCTGTACTAGCAGAGTGCAGGTCATAGGATTGATGTTAAAGGGGTATTCCAGGAAAAAACTTTTTTTTATTTTTTTTTTATCAACTGGCTCCAGAAAGTTAAACAGATTTGTAAATTACTTCTATAAAAAATCTTAATCCTTTCAATAATTATCAGCTGCTGAAGTTGCGTTGTTGTTTTCTGTCTGGCAACAGTGCTCTCTGCTGACATCTCTGCTTGTATCGGGAACTGCACAGAATAGAATAGGTTTGCTATGGGGATTTGCTTCTAAACTGGACGGTTCCCGAGACACGTGTCATCAGAGAGCACTTAGACAGAAAAGAACAACTCAACTTCAGCAGCTCATAAGTACTGAAAGATTAAGATTTTTTAATAGAAGTATTTTACAAATCTGTTTAACTTTCTGGAGCCAGTTGATATATAAAAAAAGTTTTTTCCTGTATAACCCCTTTAATATCAGCAAATGCCCTCAAAGGAAACTGATCATCAGTTTCATCTTGCTCTGACTACAGGCAGCTTGAAGGGGGGCAAACTCCCTTTTTCCAGTTGTGTATGAATCGTATTTATAAGAGTATGTAGGAACAAGGCAGTCCTTGACTCCTTGCCCTGCTTGACTTGCACAGACAGTCCTCTCCCTATACGCAAACAGGTAGAGGTGTATCACTCAAGCCAAGCAGAGTGGACATATGCAGCCAGGTACTGTTCTGATTACTTAGAGCCCCCTTTCCAAAAGTTTTTTTATTTTTAACTATGATTCCACTGCAATGCTTAGTATTTTTAATAATGAATTATTCAACATTGTAATTATGGAGCCTTTCCCTGTTTCATGCTGCTTGGCCAAACGTCTATGTGTTCTCTATGGGGAGGAATAAGCTGCTTGGCCCCAGCTTATCCCTCCCAGAATAAAAGGGTCGAGAGACAAAAATCCAACACACCTGACCCTTCTCCCACCCAACCTCATCTTTCGATGGAAAGTTTGGGAGGCTACTATATATGCACCCCTTACAGATAGGTTCAAACGATTTTAGTATAAAGTGTATGGGCACCATTAGTCTTAAATCTTATAGTGGATAGCCTACAAAGGCTTCGATACTAGCACCCGTAGTTATGCCCCTGTATGGTGCTGCTCTGGTCTTGTGTAACATAAGGACTCACCAGGGTCCAGGTATTATCACAATCTCTGCACCACACTATTTAGCTATATTGTTGCATTTTCAGTCAATAGCAGAAGAATTGGTTGAATAAGGTCTAAACAGACGTACTGCTGTTCCTTGGAGCGGCAAGCACTGAAATCCCCTGTTCTAAGCCGGCTAGTTAGTGCGCAGATAAGACAATACCACCTTCTCCTCTGGGATCTTCTCCATGAAATCTGGCCTGCTTTGATTAGCAGCCAAAACATAGGCCCGCCACAGCTATTTATTTTAGCAAAATTAACAGTGAAAAATGAATGTGCGCAGCTCCGAGCCACCTCCGCCATAATGCGCTGTAATCTCCCGCTAATTAGACTCCATGCATATTTACTATCTCTCACAGAAAACTTTTGGCACAATGGATCTAAGCAAAGCTTGTTATCTATGAAAACTAAATAGCACCTCCTTCAGGGAGAGCCTGAAAGCTGCTATACTAGTCCCTGATAAATTAGCATGGTAATAACCTTAAAAGACTGGTTCATAAAGCTCACTACAATACATTAGCTGCATGATAAAGGACTATAGATAACAGATAAAGCTCTGATTGTACATGGAGTCCTGTTGATGTTTCCATTGTACTGTGTGATCTACTGTGTGCCATCGGCATTGCCTATTGTTACTTCCTCCTCTGGAAACTGTTTATTTCATACTGTTTGTATTACTAAAATGACATGGCAGCTTCTGACTGCAGTTCCAGCACCCGGACTAGTGATTTGCATACATAGGGATTGTACGAGATTAAATCATGACTCCATTCCTAACCCTATTAATTTATAGGTCAATACCACACACAACTAATAGACAGGAGGGTTTTGTTTCTGAAAGAAAGCAGTCATATTCTTAATAGCTTACAAGCCTTTTATCCCAAAAATATGGTGTTCTCTCTTTGTGTCAGCTGAGATGTGAAAAGCATTTACATTGCACAAGTAATAGAAACAAATAGCTCTTTTAATCCTTTGTTCTCGTGAGCTGTGATATACACAGGGAAATAATGTGATGTATATACATAGATGTAAGGTCTCTACCGTCCTGTTACATCATGACTTCAGCACATACATTGTTGTAATGCTTACCTGTGTGAGAATGCATATTTCTATTCATTACTGATTTATTTTTCTTACAGTGTGTTCTTAAACTATTGCTACGCACGTGGAGGAATGAGACACACTTCTTACACTTGTATTTGTGGCAGGTATGTACAGATACTGTAAAGGGGGGGGGTTGGGCATATGGGGTGTATCAGTAATAAGTGTTGTGCTTGCTTCTATCCTTTTGAACATTGTGTTCTATGCTTAGTGGTGAATTTGTATGACCTAGTAAAGGATTGAGAGAAGGGCACAGACATTTTATTGTCTTTCACAGGCCCACTAAACATCTGACCTAACAAACTAAAGGCACGCATACATGTTCTGTTATAGTTTAGGAAATGGTCAATTTTAACAAAAATGATCATTTGTCAGGTGAAATTTAATATTGTATAGTATAGTATTTGATACTGTGTATTTCAGTGCTTGAAAAATCTGGGTGTTTATTATTACTTCTATAGACTTTGCTAGTCCAGAAATACGCATGCATCAAATACGCAGCGTATACACTACTTGTGACCCTACCATAAGAGGGAATATAACTTTTATAATACTGCTTCTCATATTGCCTTATATACAAGAATATAACTACTATATTACTGCCCCTATGAACAAGAATATATCTACTATAATACCGCTCCCTATGTTCAGGAATAGAAGTACTATAAGCAGGGGCTTATCGGGCAGCAGTGGGGCTGTCTGGCCACTGGGTCGTTCCCCCTGTGGGCATGGTGTCTCAGAGGCGGTGGTCATAATCCCACTTGCCACGCCAGGGCTACCTATTTAGAGTAGGTCCCTAACCCAACATTGGCGTAGTGCCGGGCGGCGGCCACCACCAAAGCTGTGTTGCTTTGTCCGTGAGGTGGTGCGGCCCAAAGCCAGGGGCTTGGTCAGGCAGCATTGGGGCTGCTTGGCCACTGGGTGGTTCCCCCTCTGGGCATGGTGTCTTGGAGGCAGTGGTCGCCGCCTGGCGATACGCCAGTGTTAGGTTAGGGACCCACTCTGACTAGGTGGCTTTCACGTGGCGAGTGGGCTTGTACTTTTTGATCAAAATGTATACTAACAACCTGTTAGTTTTTTAAAATATGCTGAAAAGCAAGTAGATCAAAATACAAATGGTGTCTGTGTGGCTGTGTTTCTCTATTTGTGTTTTACATGTAAATACTATAAGGGTGCATTCACATCACATTTTTGTAATACAGTTCCCGTATCAGGTTTTTGATGAAAAACGGATTCCTCAAAACCTGACTGAACTGTATCAAAACGTGTGTACAAATTTCCACCTGTATACAGTTAAAAACCGTATACGGTTTGAAAAATGATGTTCGGTTGCATCCGTTTTTTAAGAAAAAAAAGTATACGTTTTTAACTTTTCACCACATTTTGAATAAAGTTTCACTTTTTTGATTGAAATTCTAAGAAAAAAAACTGTGCAAAGTCAAAAACCTTATGGTGAAAACCGGATGGAACCGTACGCACATACCGTTCTGTACTGTTCCCATTGACTCCCATGTTAAAAAAAAAACGTATACGGTTTAATACAGTGTTTCACCCGGACCAAAAACCGTGGTAGACTACGGCTTTGGGTACAGGAAAAAAACTGACAAAACCGTACAGGATGCAAAACTGACACAACCTGAGGCATCTTTTGGCATACGGTTTTCAATGGCGAGTCAATGCATAAGGTTTTCAATACGGTTCCATACGGTTTTCCCATAGAAAACGTATACGGGAACTGTATTGCAAAAACGTGGCGTGAATGCACCCTTATACTACATAATACTGTTCCCAGTGCATAAGAATTGAAATATGATAATGATATTATAATGCTCCTATGTAATATAAATATTAGTTTAATATCCCTATATTATAGCTACTACAATACTTCCTCCAATGTAGAAGAATAAAGCTACTACTGCACTACCCCCTATATACTTACTGTTATACAGCCACTAAATACTAAAAGAGGACTACAATAATATTGCCCGTGTAAAAGTAAAATTACTACAGTAGTACTATCCAATACATGCAAGATTATAACTACTAGAAGTCCGTGAAAAGGTAGGAAAAACCGCACTCACCCACTGTAGATGCGCTTTTGTCAAGCTAGCACACTTAATAACAATAATAAATAATATTGTGTACAGTTACCTGGTGGGATCCCATAAAACAGTGCCACTCTCCCTCCTGTTTTGTTTATAACTACGGTACTATAATATCGCTTGGGTCACCGCTGGCTCTCCGCAGCAAAGTCAATTGGGTCTGCAGTGGGAGTTTCAACAGCAGAGATTCCGCTGCCGAAAATATTTGCTTTGGATAGCCCGCAGAGACTCACTGCGAGTTTAAAAAGAAATACGTATGTGTGAGTGCACCCTAATAATGCTTGTTATGTAGGGAATATAAATACTATAATACTGCCTCTTTTTTTAATAAGAATATTACTTTTATTGTACTATCCCTATATACAGAAATATAACTATTTAAGTGTTTCATATGTACATGAAAATAATGCTTTTATATTAATTAATATAATAACTATAACACTGTTCCATATGTATGGATATAGCTAAATTCTGCTGCCATCTATGGATAAGAATATAACTGTATGATTCTTATCTCCTTGTGTTTGTTTCTGAAAGAGGTTTTCAGTGGCCCCATGCTTAGAGATGAGGAAACCTCTTAGTCTGTGTATAGCTCAGTGTTTCCCAACCAGGGGGCCTCCAGTTGTTGCAAAACTACAACTCCCAGCATGCCCAGACAGCCTTCGGCTGTCTGGGCATGCTGGAAGTTGTAGTTTTGCAACAGCTGGAAGCACCCTGGTTGGGAAGCACTGGTATAGCTCAACCCCTCTTGGTACAGATTCTTCTGCTCACTATTGAGATTTTTACATGGCCTTATATTGCACACCAGAGGGTAATGTCTCTTGAATATCTAGCAGTGCTTAAATGCTGCTTCATAAATCAGCCGTGCCACTCGTTTTGGTTGAGATTCATTTGCGATGTGTGTCTGAGGGTAGTGTGGTAAACACTCGGTGAGTGCACGTAGGACCCTCACCCCGGAGCGAGCACTGAATATGCAGATGGCTCTGTGTACATTGACTGCAAGATTGACGTTGCTGACATTTCCAGAGGATAAACAAATTAGACTTTATTTTAAGAGGTTAAAGTACAAAGCCAATTTGATTTACCAGGGACATCAGTCATTTTTACCTTTGATTTTCTTTAGATTAAAAAACAAGCTTTTCCAGCTCTGAAGTAATAAATCCTGTATTATTAGGGGTTTCTGTCAGAAGGGAAAACCTTAATAGAATCGTGTCAGCGCCAGCCATCTTTTTTTCCTTGCAATCATTTACTCATTCTTTTTATATGCTTCCTTTGTTTCATGTCTTCCAAAAATCATATCAATTTGTGCAGACAGGTGGCATCTTCCATATTCAGCCTCTAACCTAAGAAATCAGATAATTGGTAAGTGACAGATTCATCGCTTGGTTGTGTCACAACTTCACGGCAAGTAGAGCGTTCACCATCTCTGGGGCAAGATGCTTAGCATGTGAAGAAATTCTCCATCCAGCACTGTGGATTAAGTTCAAAACTGACCACAACCAGCTTTATTATTTTCACATGTGACAAAACAGTTTGGCATCACAGTGTCATAGTTAACCCAAGGCCACCTAGCCCCTAACTAAAGATGTATAATGACCTACTACGCTTGGACCACCAAGAGTTTTCTGAAGGGTTAGTTTGAAAAAAAGTAATAATATTATACCCCAACACCATGATAACATTTTACCAATGTATTGTCTGAATAATACCATTATACTGTTAAAAATGAAATCCACTATACACAGATCAATAAGTAGGTCCCCAGTGGTTAGATGACTCCCCCTCCCCCTAAAATCCCCAGGTGGTAGATAATTCCCCCTTCCCGATCTGCTAAAAGCCACCTGTAGGTAGATAATTCCCCTTCCCCCATTAGGTAGATGCACCGGGTAGATAGGTCATCCTGCTATTAGGTAGAAGCCCCAGTAGGTATGTAACCTCCTCTTTAATGTAGCTGGCCCTAGTAGGAAAGGTAGTTTATAGGTCCCCTCCAAAAATAATAAAAAATTCCACTTACTTTCCCTCCGCTGCCACGCTAATGCCGGGCCCTCGCCCACTGCTGCTCTGTGCTTCATGATGTCATCGCACGTGGCCAGCAGCAGAAGCCTATGCTGCAGTACTATAGTGCAGGAGCAGGAAGTCCTGTTTACTGCCAGGCTCTCTGCTCCTGTACAATACCAAGTGATGATGCGTACATTGTACACACATTACTATCTTACAGCCCAATGACATATGCTGAGGCAATACAATTAAACAACAAATTAACCCAGAGGGTTAAATAATCTCTCTATTGCATATGTCACACAAAAATATAAACTTAACCTTTATTAAACCAAATAATATGTGTGAGGAACAAACTGTCGGTTGTCTCCCTGATGAAGCAACAGAGGTGGTGAAACATGTAGGGGTGTGACAGTTTGTGTTTTTAATCAGCAACTCCACCACATCTACAGTTAAATTCTAAATAACAAATATAAGTAGCGTTAAAAAAAGCCCACTCCTGCGGTGCACAGCAAGGAGTGGGTGTCACCTACTTGAACTTCCCAGTATCCCCCCTCCCCCCCCCTTGCGGGATCCAGGACCCATGATTACTACCACACATTTTAGTGGTTAATAGGGATTATTGTATCCTTTTAGCCTTACAGATACCTGAGAGTGAATAACTCAGCCCTAGGACTGAAGTCCACACTACAATTGAAGGCAATTATATAGCCCTTTGGGTGGATCCGGAGAACTGGGTTGTTCCCCATATGACCCACTGGTTTGTTCCATTGACGCCATGATGGTAGTGGAGTTGTGTTTTTAAATACGTTTGTTCCTCACACATATTATTTGGTTTAATAAAGGTTAAGTTTTTATATTTGTGAGACATATGCAATAGAGAGATTTTTTTCATTGTACACACATCACACACTTTAGATTATTAAAAGGCTCAGTAACCATTTTGTTCCTGGGGAAACCAACCCCCTCCGCAACTCACGCCATGCCACTACCTACTATTTAGACATCTCAGAACAAACACAGCATTTGTTCACCTCAATAATCCTTACTTTGATAGGCTCTGGCACAGCCTATCCTTACCCAAACTCATATAGAGCAGCTCTCTCAGCTGACTCTTAAAGGGGTACTCCGGTGGAAAACTTTTTTTTTAAATCAATTGGTGCCAGAAATCAAACAGATTTGTAAATTACTTCTATTAAAAAATCTTAATCCTTCCTGTACTTATAAGCTGCTGAATACTACAGAGGAAATTATTTTCTTTTTGGAACACAGTGCTCTCTGCTGACATCACAAGCACAGTGTTCTCTGCTGACATCTCTGTCCATTTTAGGAACTGTCCAGAGCAGCATATGTTTGCTATGGTAAGGTTTAACCACTTAAGGACCTAGGGCGTATGGATACGCCTTGAAGTCCTGGTACTTAAGGACCCAGGGCGTATCCATACGCCCGTGGGAATTTCGGTCCCTGCCGCGCGCTGGGCGGGGACCGGGCCGGGGTGACTGCTGATATCTATCAGCAGGCACCCCGTGCAAATGCCCAGGGGGGTCATCAGACCCCCCCCACGTCGGCGATCGGCGCAAATCGCAAGTGAATTCACACTTGCGATTTGCGCCGATTCCGGGTCATACGGGTCTATTGTAACCCGGTGACCCGGAATAGAAGGGGGATCGCGGTTGTCCAAGACACCCACGATCCCCCTGTAGGCATAGGAGTGAGGTGGCAGGGTTGCCACCCCTCCTATCCCTGCTATTGGTCTGCTATTGATCGTCAGAGGCGACGACCAATAGCAGACCGGGGGCGGGGGGGTTAACTTTCGTTTTCCCCGTCCTGCCCTCCCACAATAGGCGGGGCAGAACGGGGAACCGAAGAGGACCGGGCGCCGACGTCCACTTACCCGTCCGGAGGCTGCGGCGACGTTGATCGGTGGGCGGCGTCACGTGCGTCTGAAGAGGACGGCTGCCGGGATCCTACGGAAGCCGGTAAGTAGATCTGGAGGGTTACAGTCTGAGACCGTGGTCTCTAACTGTAGCCCTCCAGATGTTGCAAAACTACAACTCCCAGCATGCCCAGACAGCTGTTTGGGCATGCTGGAATATGTAGTTTTGCAACAGCTGGAGGGCTGCAGTTTGAGACCACTATACAGTGGTCTCTAAACTATATCCCTCCAGATGTTGCAAAACTACAACTCCTAGCATGCCCACATAGCTGTTTGTTGTCTGGACATGCTGGGAGTTGTAGTTTTGCAACATCTGGAGGTCCACAGTTTGGAGATCACTGTGCAGTGGTCTAAAAACTGTAGCTCTCCAGATGTTGCAAAACTGCAATTCCCAGCATGCCCAGAAAGCAAACAGCTGTCTCGGCATGCTGGGAGTTGTAGTTGGGTACATCCAGCTATTGCATAACTACATCTCCCAGCATGCCCTTCGGTGATTAGTACATGCTGGGAGTTGTAGTTTTGCAACAGCTGGAGGCACACTGGTTGGAAAATATTGAGTTAGGTAACAGAACCTAACTGAAGGTTTTCCAACCAGTGTGCCTCCAGCTGTTGCAAAACTACAACTCCCAGCATGCACGGTCTGTCAGTACATGCTGGGAGTTGTAGTTTTGAAACAGCTGGAGGTTTGCCCCCCCATGTGAACGTACAGGGTACATTCACATAGGCGGGTTTACAGTAAATTTCCTGCTTCAAGTTTGGGCTGCGTCAAATTTTTTGCCGCAGTGCAAACTCCTAGCGGGAAATTCACCGTAACACGCCAGTGTGAATGTACCCTAAAAACACTACACTACACTACACTAACACCTAATAAAGAGTAAAACACTACATATATACCCCCTTACACTGTCCCCCCCCCCCCCCAATAAACAATTTAAAACGTCTTGTACGGCAGGGTTTCCAAAACGGAGCCTCCAGCTGTTGCAAAACAACAACTCCCAGCATTTCTGGACAGCCACTGACTGTCCAGGCATGCTGGGAGTTTAGCAACAGCTGGAGGCACCCTGTTTGGGAATCACTGGCGTAGAATACCCCTATGCAATCCCTAATTTAGTCCTCAAATGCGCATGGTGCTCTCTTACTTCGGAGCCCTGTCGTATTTCAAGGAAACAGTTTAGGGCCACATAAGGGGTATTTCCGTACTCGGGAGAAATTACACTACAAATTTTGGGGGGCTTTTTTTCCTTTTACCGCTTGTGAAAAGGAAAAGTTGGGGGCTACACCAGCCTGTTAGTGTAAAAATTTTTTTTTTTTTTTTTACACTAACATGCTGGTGTTGCCCCATACTTTTTATTTCCACAAGCGGTAAAAGGAAAAAAAGACCCCCAAAATTTGTAACGCAATTTCTCCTGAGTACAGAAATACCCCAGATGTGGGTGTAAAATGCTCTGCGGGCGCATAACAAGGCTCAGGAGTGAGAGCGCACTATGTACATTTGAGGCCTAAATTGGTGATTTGCACAGGGGTGGCTGATTTTACAGCGGTTCTGACAAACGCAAAAAAAAAATAATACCCACATGTGACCCCATTTTGGAAACTACACCCCTCACCAAACGTGACAAGGGGTATAGTGAGCCTGAACACCCCACAGGTGTTTGACGAATTTTCATTAAAGTTGGATGGGAAAATGAAAAAAATTATATTTTTTCACTAAAATGCTGGTGTTACCCTAAATTTTTCATTTTCACATCGGGAAATAGGAAAAAAGCCCCCCCAAATTTGTAAACCCATCTCTTCTGAGTAAGAACATACCCCATATGTGAATTTAAAGTGCTCTGCGGGCGAACTACAATGCTCAGAAGAGAAGGAGCGCCATTGGGATTTTGTAGAGAAAATTTGTCCGGCATTGAAGGCCACATGTGTTTACAAAGCCCCCATAGTGCCAGAACAATGGACCCCCGACACATGTGATCCCATTTTGGAAACTACACCCCTCACGTAATGTAATAAGGGGTACATTGAGAATTTATGCCCCACAGATGTCTGACAGATTTTTGGAACAGTGGTCCGTAAAAATGAAAAATAAACGTTTTCACTTGCACAGCCCACTGTTCCAAAGTTCTGTGGGGTGTAAATACTCACTGCACCCCTTATTAAATTCTGTGAGGGGTGTAGTTTCCAAAATGGGGTCACATGTGGGGGGTTCCACTGTTCTGGCACCACGGGGGGCTTTGTAAATGCACATGGCCCCTGACTACCATTCCAAACTAATTCTCTTTCCAAAAGCTCAATGGCGCTCCTCCTCTTCTGAGCATTGTAGTTCGCCAGCAGAGCATTTTACGTCCTAACATGGGGTATTTCCATACTCAGAAGAAATGGGGTTACACATTTTGGGGGTCATTTTCTCCTATTACCCCTTGTAAAAATGTAAAATTTTGGGGAAAAACTGCATTTTAGTAAAAAAAAAAAAAATTTTTCATTTACACATCCAAATTTAACGAAAAGTCGTCAAACACCTGTGGGGTGTTAAGGCTCAGCGGACCCCTTGTTACGTTCCTTGAGGGGTGTAGTTTCCAAAATAGTATGCCATGTGGGTATTTTTTGCTGTTCTGGCACCACAGGGGCTTCCTAAATGCGACATGCCCCCAAAAAAACATTTCAGCAAAAGTTGCTTTCAAAAAGCCAAATGTGACTCCTTCTCTTCTGAGCATTGTAGTTTGCCCGCAAAGCATTTTACATCCTAACATGGGGTATTTCCATACTCAGAAGAGATGGGGTTACAAATTTGGGGGGGCATTTTCTCCCATTACCCTTTGTAAAAATGGTAAATTTGGGGGAAAAACTGCACTTTAGTGAAAATTTTTTTTTTTTCATTTACACATCCGACTTTAACGAAAAGTCGTCAAACACCTGTGGGGTGTTAAGGCTCACTGGACCCCTTGTTACGTGCCTTGAGGGGTCTAGTTTCCAAAATGGTATGCCATGTTGGGGTTTTCTGCTGTTCTGGCACCATAGGGGCTTCCTAAATGTGACATGCCCCCCAAAAACCATTTCAGCAAAATTCCCTCTCCAAAATCCTATTGTCGCTCCTTCCCTTCTGAGCCCTCTAGTGCACCCGCCGAACACTTGACATACACATATGAGGTATTTCCTTACTCGAGAGAAATTGGGTTACAAATTTTGGGGGGATTTTTCATCTATTACCCCTTGTAAAAATTCAAAAACTGGGTCTACAAGAACATGCGAGTGTAAAAAATGAAGATTTTGAATTTTCTCCTTCACTTTGCTGCTATTCCTGTGAAACACCTAAAGGGTTAACACACTTACTGAATGTCATTTTGAATACTTTGAGGGGTGCAGTTTTTATAATGTGGTCATTTGTGGGGTATTTCTAATATGAAGGCCCTTCAAATCCACTTCAAAACTGAACTGGTCCCTGCAAAATTCTGATTTTGAAAATTTTGTGAAAAATTGGAAAATTGCTGCTGAACTTTGAAGCCCTCTGATGTCTTCCAAAAGTAAAAACATGTCAATTTTATGATGCAAACATAAAGTAGACATATTGTATATGTGAATCAATGTATAATTTATTTGGAATATCCATTTTCCTTACAAGCAGTGAGCTTCAAAGTAAAAAAAATGCAAAATTTTCAATTTTTTCATCAAATTTTGGAATTTTTCACCAAGAAATGATGCAAGTATCGACAAAATTTTATCACTAACATAAAGTAGAATATGTCATGAAAAAACAATCTCGGAATCAGAATGAAAGGTAAAAGCATCCCAGAGTTATTAATGCTTAAAGTGACAGTGGTCAGATGTTCAAAAAATGGCCGGGTCCTTAAGGTATATTTGGGCTGGGTCCTTAAGGGGTTAAGTAAGGTTTCTTACACAGAGTTTTGTCAACTTAAAAATGAACCTTCATGTGCAGGACTGTTCAAACAATTGGAGCACTAACTAGTTCATAGCGACCATGCTCACCTTATGATGATGTACTAGGAGCACAACATCCCACCACGGAGGTCCTGTCAATGCAGCAGCTGTATAGCCACCATATCAGGTAACTGTATTTTATTGTGAATAAAAGGTTATATAGACAACACATTTTGTTTTGTGTTGTGAAATATACACTTTAACAGGACCTGATAAAGTTTTGGTTTTATAACATGAAACGTGTTGTCTTCATAACCTTTTATTCCCAATTAAATATAGTTACCCATTATAATGGCTTCACAGCTTCTGTTGCAGCCTCCATGCTGAGGCATTGTTGCATTCTATGTGGCATTTTTCATTCAGTTTTTAGAGTCAACGCCAAAAGGAGCCCCAGCAGGAAGATACTTATAAGTTTTTCATTTTTATTCCCTGTTCCTTTTCAAATCTTTTCTGGCTTTATCTCAAAGAACTCAAACCCTCCTAAACCGCCTAACTAGCTCAGCACATGAGTGGAATGGGAGTCCACGCTTCTGTTCCCACATCTCTAACAACCAGACTCTATTATGTGCTTTTTTTTTACTCATCTGGACTCTGGGAGATGCTTTTTTCTTTGTTGCACACAGTCTGGTTGCCTAAAAGGGAATCTGCCATCAGTGTCACCAGCACTTACCTTTTGGTACAGGCTTGTAGTGCATGTGACACTGATGTAAGTGATACTTACCATGGGTCAACCTGTGTTCCTCTGTTATCCTCCTTATTCAGTTGATATATTCAGCAGGCTTGGTGCATGGGTGGTGCTCCAGTAGCACTTTGACATCATGGCTGCTGTTACCTCAAGCCTGCTCGTAGTTAGGTGGAGTGAGAACAACAGCCATTACGTCAGTGTGCTTCTGAAGCACCGCCCCTGCCAATCGGCCAGCACCGCCCCTGCCAAACAGCCTGTAGAAAGTATAATTTTCATCAGTGCAGGTGACACTGATGTTGGATTCCTTATTAAATATAAGACTTTAGAGGCACAAATATAGATTCATTTTTTTCTTGCACCCTATTATCTTTTTGTTGTAGAATACATACATAGAACTGGATTATCCCTAGTGTTTTTTTTCCTTCTAATTAATCAATTGAAATGGTGGTTGCCAAATGTAAAGGTACCAAGTTGGTCTAAATGCCATTTTAAAGAGATCTAGTAACATAGTTAATAAGGTTGAAAAAAGACCAGAGTCCATCAAGTTCAACCTATATCCCTAATGAGTCCCTACTGAGTTGATCCAGGAGAAGGCAAAAAACCCTCATACTAGAGGTAAAAATTCCTTCCCGACTCCAAATATGGCAGTCAAAATAAATCCCTGGATCAACGTTCTGTCCCTATAAATCTAGTATACATAACCAGTGATGTTATTCCTCTCCAAAAATGCATCCAGACCCCTTTTGAATTCTTTTACAGAATTATAGTGTAAAACACTATAGACACAGTTGAGACCCAAACATTGTCCTAATAGTAAGCAAGTGATGATGTATGGACTGTTGATGGTTCCTTATCTACTTTGAGTAGCTTTATGATGTATTAATCAAAGATTACATGTGCATCTAGAGTGCCACACGGCTAAACAGAACATATTTACCACAAATTGCCGTACTTGTTTTTTGCCTGTACATTATTTAAATATAAAGCTATTTTTATTTATTTCATTTCTAACAAATCTCACCTGTGAAAACTGCACAGCCAATTATTGCATTTTAAAACCATAGCAACTCTTGCTTGCTGGTTTTCCATGTGGTGATAGCTAGTATAGCACTGCATGTGAACACAGCCTTAGGATAGATGGTATCTCATGTAAATGATATAGGTGAGGTTGCATATTTGATGATTTTTTGAATATCTACATTATATACATGTGTAGTGGAACAGAGTTTGCATTATAATACATCATAAAGATTTTTTTTTCCAGAATCACAAAATAAACGTTAGTTTGTTTTCTTTCTTTCTTCAGAACAGCTCCACTCTTGTCCATGGGTTGTGTCTAGCATTGCAGCTTACCCTGATTTGGTATGTTACTGAACAAACACAGCCCATGGACAAGCATGGCTCTGGGTAGCATGCAGAGCCCTACAGTACACCCTCTTGTGTATTGATGCCACCAACACTCCACTCTGACACTGCAGAAAGGGCAACATGTGTCTCCCTCCCCCAGACAGTGAATGACATAGGATTTGATGTCCCCCCAGATTTTTCTTTGAGAAATCATCATTTCTTGGCACCAGTGACTAGCTCTTTTACAGATATACATATTTATCCACTAAGCCTAATATATCTAACTGGAGAATAAGTTGGTGCACTATTTATAGCATAATAATAGAGTCTCTGACCCTTTTACTGAACCTTAACCTCCTGTGTGTGCACACGTTGTAATATTCCGCTGTAATTACAGGTGTAAATATATACACTGGGATTGGGAGCGATGCACTGTATAGTTCTGCATTCTTCTCAGGCTCACATACCTCTCTTGTAAAGCAATGACAGCTCCTGTATCTTGTCTCTTTAAAGGTTATGGATGCGGACATGTAACCACTGTGACAGGACGATCTATTTTTCATTTCTCTATTTTTCTCGCTGAAGATTAAAAACAAAGGGGAATGGATTGAATTCTGGGGAGAGCAGAGAGCAGTAAATGCACAGATTTATACCTGTCTGGTAACTAGAATTTTATGGGCTGGAAGGTGTCCTCGCAGCACGCAGGGACTGGGCATCAGGAGAATGTGTGCCTCTTAATATGCGAGTAATAAACATCAGAGGCCTCCACCCAATTTGTGTCTTTCCAGGGCTCATGGTGGCAGCCATCAAAAGAAGCTAATTATTTACTCCTATGTAAATGCATACCAGGAGGGCAGTAAATTATTATTAGTATTATTATTATAATGTGATAGTGATGATGATTATTGTTGTTGTTGTTATTGTTAGTATTGTATTATGATGATGGTTGATTTGTTGTTATAGTTGTTATTATTATTATTATTACATTATCCTTTTGACTTCATTTGGTTTATCTATATATTATGATGAAACAATTCTCACTTTGTCAATAATAGAAACACTGGATCTGTGTATATATTCTAATGAAACAGTGTTCCCAGTGGCCAATAATAGGAAAACAAGCTTGTACTTTTTAATAGTACCACTTCTCCGTTTACTGACCATTTTAGTGCTTTCTTTAATCTTTCCCTTGTGTTTTCTTCTTCTAGTGGTGATAACTCCTCCATTCTCCATTATGGGCATGCTGGAGCCCCCAATGACAAGATCCTTGAGGATGGGGACATGTGGTGAGTTGTGTTTATATTAACAAGTCTGTTTTAGCCAAAAATAAGGGGAAAGCTATTACATAGCTTTTGTTGATATCATTTAAGAAATATGCTTTATGTTGATGTTCTCATACCTAAAAAAGGCTTTGTACAGTAATAATGTGTGTAGGGTATATTCTTCACTTGTCCCATACATGTGATAAGGTCCACACAGCTATATGCCCCTTTGTGTCCCAAATCATACTAAAGGAAACATTCACACAATTATATTTTGCTAACCATTAACTTCAGTGAGTAGCTAAATCTGCTGTGAAATACGCACGTGGGCCATTGCTATTGAAAAAGAGGTAGATGAGTACCTCGAAATGCGTCTAGCCTCCACCACCTGTATCCCAGTATTGGCAAACTTGATATCATCCATCGGACTGCAAAAACTATATTAGAGCACACTCCCGCGATTGCACGTATCCCACCTGCCAGCGTACATCTCCAGGACATTGCTGGTAAGAGGCACAGTGTGCTAAACCCACTCAAACTTTCCCCATGCCGCCGGGGTAGAGTGGTCCGTATTTGAGGGCTCTCCAGCGCTGCAGAGCGCAGCTTCATGCACCCACAGGATTACAAATAACAGACAATCTATATCCCACTCACTAATCTCTATCCATGTGCCGTCAGGGTAGAGTGGGACACATATAAGGAATCTCCAGTGCCACAGAGCGCACTGAATTCACTCACTTACCGGCACGTTGCCACGTGCAATATCTCTATCAGCCACGCAGACATTGCTGCTCAGCTCATAAGACATTGTATTCCACCCGACATAGCACGATCCCCGTGTATGCACCTATAGCGCTACCTATTATTTGCCTAACTGGGATACCAGCACCTATTACTTGTACATAAATTGGAAAATAAAATAGGCATAAAATGTATATCTACTACCAGTCTTATCGTGATAAGTCCGATGTAAAGGCCCAAAAAGGGCCCCCACAAAAACTATCACTATTGTTGTATTAATAAATTGTTAATTCAATCTAACTCACTGGATCTACATTATTATTTATATATATATAAAATCCAATGGCACAGCACTCCAGTAAAAAGGTGCAAATGTATTCACATATATCTCATAACGGCTGCGTTTCTGCTCCTATGGAGCCATTTTCAAGCCTGGTTTTCAAAAATGCAGAAACGTTGCTGTTATGAGATATATGTGAATAAATTTGCACCTTTTTACTGGAGTGCTGCTCCATTGGATTTTTTTATGGAATTGATGCCCTGATCAGGCTTCTGGACGCTGGCACCACCTTTTGTGGAACAGAGCTGTGCTGCAATCTTTTTCTATATTTCCTATAGATATATATATATATATATATATATATATATATATTTATATAATCATATATATTTGTTATACACCTATTGAAAGTGTACCCCCACTACATAATAGTATGGTAGGTTTACTTTGATTTAACCATGTGGATTATTTGTCTTTCAAATTTACTAGTATGTACCATAAACCCTTACAGAGGTACTATGAGTGGTGTCTCATTAGCATATTTCTCCTGTGTGCCATTGTTTTATTAAAGGGTAGAATACATCGGTTTCGGCATGGCCTTAGAATAGCTGCTACCATGTTACTGAATTATGAGCCAATAGATCCCTTCCAGATATGGAGCACAGAGAACACACTGCTCTCTAGTTGTTAAACTCTCCCCATACACTCCACATACAATGGTCATCCCAGAACCAATTAGCAGTTTCCCATAGAGATATGTATTCAACATACAATGGTTCCGAGGCCCCAGAACCAATTACCATTTTTACATAGACATATATACTCGACAAATGATGGTTTCAACATATGATGGTTCTCCTGGAACCAATTAATATCATATGTTGAGGGACCACTTTAGGAATACTGGTTGTAAATATACATTATATGGGTTAAAAAAAATTATAATAAATTATAATGCTTCTTTAAATTCTGTGAAACACACAGTGTTTTTAAAATACTACAAGTGTTATTTTGAAAACTTTGATATAGTTAGTATTTGAGTATATTTATTAAAATGGTGTGATTTATACAGACTTATATACCGTATATACTCGAGTATAAGCCGAGTTTTTCAGCACGATTTTTCGTGCTGAAAACACCCCCCTCGGCTTATACTCAAGTGAACTCTCCACCCGCAGTGGTCTTCAACCTGCGGACCTCCAGAGGTTTCAAAACTACAACTCCCAGCAAGCCCGGGCAGCCATCGGCTGTCCGGGCTTGCTGGGAGTTGTAGTTTTGAAACCTCCGGAGGTCCGCAGGTTGAAGACCACTGCGGCCTTCGACATCATCCACCCCCTCTCACCCCCCTTTAGTTCTGTACAGTACTCACCTCCGCTCGGCGCTGGTCCGGTGCTGCAGGACTGTCCGGAGAGGAGGTGGTCCGGTGGGATAGTGGTTCCAGGCTGCTATCTTCACCGGGGAGGCCTCTTCTAAGCGCTTCGGGCCTGGCCCTAGAATAGTCACGTTGCCTTGACAACGACGCAGAGGTACGTTCATTGCCAACGTACTTCTGCGTCATTGTCAAGGCAACGCCTCTATTCCGGGCCCCCGAAGTGCGGAGAAGAGGCGCCCCCAGTGAAGATAGCAGCCCGGAACCACTATCCCACCGGACCACCTCCTCTCCGGACAGTCCTGCAGCACCGGACCAGCGCCAAGCGGAGGTGAGTACTGTACAGAACTAAAGGGGGGTGAGAGGGGGCTGGATGATGTCGAAGGCCGCAGTGGTCTTCAACCTGCGGACCTCCAGAGGTTTCAAAACTACAACTCCCAGCAAGCCCGGGCTTGCTGGGAGTTGTAGTTTTGAAACCTCTGGAGGTCCGCAGGTTGAAGACCACTGAGGGCGGATGATGACAGGAGGATGATGAAGAGGGGTGTGGGAGGATGACAAGAGGATGATGAAGGGGGGGGTGGGATGATGAAGGGGGGTGGGGATGATGACAAGGGGATGATGAAGTGGGGTGGGGATGATGACAAGGGGATGATGAAGGGGGGGTGTGTGGGATGATTACAAGGGGATGATGAAGGGGGGTGGGGATGATGACAAGGGGATGATGAAGGGGGGTGGGGATGATGACAAGGGGATGATGAAGGGGGGATGTGTGGGATGATGACAAGGGGATGATGAAGGGGGGTGGGGATGATGACAAGGGGATGATGAAGGGGGGATGTGTGGGATGATGACAAGGGGATGATGACAGGTGATGATGATGAGGGTCTGGATGATGACAGGGGGGGATGATGTATTTCCCACCCTAGGCTTATACTCAAGTCAATAACTTTTCCTGGGATTTTGGGTTGAAATTAGGGGTCTCGGCTTATACTCGGGTCGGCTTATACTCGAGTATATACGGTAGTTATATTTACTTATAGTGGAATACTGGATAAATCAGTGCGTAAAATAATATTTTTGGGAAATTGATGTTAAACATGTCACCCTTCTAACGTTTTTAAAACTAGAGGACATAAAAAAATGTTATAACATGAAGTAGACTTATGGTAAATTTTAATTTTATTAACCAAGCCAACAAGCCCCTTCCATAGACTTGCACTGAAGGGGCATGGCATGACGTCACGAAAGGCGTGGCCGTGACATCACGACCCCCGCAGCCGGAACCCAGCTTTCAAGTATAATGTTCCGAACACTGGGGCAGTGGAGTACCCTTTAAATGATGCCAGTTAATCTGGTAGTATGTTTTTGGAATGTGGTAAAAACTATGATGGAATTGGCTTACACATATGAGAATATACTCTAGGCAATAGACTCTAATCATAAATACACATTAGCTTAAATGAACAATCTTCCAAGAACATTGTACTTATGGATATCCTTATTTACAGTTGTAACGCAGGAATGCAGCAGCTTTGCTCAAAGTGGTGGCCAATACTATACTTGATTGATAACTAATTCGGGACCATAGATACCAAGAAACAATTGGGCTATTATAGAATTTTAGAGTCTTTGCCTAAAAAAATAAATAAATAAATCTGCCGAAATTATCCTATTATTGTCCTTAAGTTGTCATCTTTTCTCAAGTTACTATAAATTCTGTTCTTTCAGTTCTTAATTTTATGATAGCTGTATGATTTTGACTACAGCTCCTACACAGGTGGTCTTTCACCTTTCTCAGACCTCTGAATTTGAAATTTCCCATTAATGTGAATCATCCCCTGCTGATAATGCTAAAAACTGGAGGCAGTTTTGCTTTTTAGTAGGCTAGGTGAAAAGCCTGCTATATTGATTTGTACATAACTTTCCCAGAAACAGATCATGCAAAGAAATCACTAAACAGAATTTGGATAACTTGAAAATAAAGAGGACGACTCAAAGACTTATATTTACCAGTTTCTGTTTTAGTAAATGGTTGTTTTTTTTATATTTATGGCTCTGCGATTAATAATTATAATATAGAATGTACATGCAATCAGTAATTCCGTTATGTAATGATAGGAGGAAAGTGTAATTTGTTCTTCTGAGGGGAGTCTGGCAGGCTGTCCCATAAGTGGATGTATCTACAGGTGTTTTAGGGGATCTACCCTACAATGGACACCAAAAGCGCTCAACAGACCTCATAGTGGGGTTTGTGGGGTTCCATCATGATGTTTGTTTGACAGCAAGAATGGATGCACTCTTTATACTGTGCTATTCTTTACATCAAGTATCACTCAATCTGCAACGGAGACTCCAACTCTGATGTGAACAAAGCCTTGGAAATAGAGGAGTGGAGATCTGATCAGTTATGGAAACAAAGCACAGTTAAATGTCCAACTATGAATCCCCTCCCGCCGCTGTAATGGTCCTTAATGTTTGCTGTCTGTAGGAAGTTGTCAGCACTCATCTAATTACAGACGAGTCTTATTATGCTCGGGTTTCTGCTCGCTTCTTTGCTTGTGCTGCTGTATAAAGATGCGTTGTTGGCAGTCATTTCCACAGTAATTGAGAGCCCTCTACTGCAAGATCTCAGCAAGTATCCTCCAGCCCGAGTCGTTTCCTTGTCTTCACATTGTGCTCCTGATGTTATCAATGGAGAGACTGTTACATAGAATTTACATCCATCACAATTACTATAATCATCAAGTTCAGACATTTAATCTGGCTGCATTGAGTTTTTTCTGCAAATGTTAAAGGGGATCTATTTCATATTGCCGATAAAAGATATGATACTTTGCTAAATGTGGTATAGAAAAAATGGGGTCTACTGTAGATGTACGCTTCTGTGTTATTGTGCATAAAGTGTTCACCACAGTAGATGCACAGGACTAATCAATTGAATTAATTTGATACAATGGAGCAACGCATTTTGGCATCAACATGCGCCTTCCTCAGGTAAAACATAAAACACCTCCCAGCTTCCTGGCTGATAAACACGTGAATTTGTGGTGCATAATGCTATTTACCACAGATGCACAAGTTTACCAGCTAGGATGCTGAGTTTTAAAGTATAAGTTCTCTAAAAGGAAAGGTTAGGCACCTAGCTAATATATTTTGTATTTCAGCTCTTCAATATATCACTCTCTGTTAAAGGACCACTCCAGTGAGGTGAAGCCCTGTTCCCAAGCAAATGTAAAATTATGATTCCACTGATATGATGCAGTGTTTGAGAATGTTTCATGCTGCTGTTGGTTCTGGCAACATGAACTGATGGAAGGTCCTCTTTTACAGCTAAGAGTTTGCTATTAGATTAGTTAGATCTTAATTCTAAACAATTACATTTAAAGATATACTAAAAGGGTGCAGAATGTTTGTTTATACAGTAGCACTTTATATGCTCATGTAGCTTCATGGCTTTCATTTATGGTAGAAGGCGTGACACTGTGATACATCTAAATCAGGAGTGGGAAATATTTTCTTTACCGAGGGCCATGTTGATATTTATGCGATCATTCGCGGGCCGTAAAAAAAGATCAACTTTAAAATTAGCCGCTATTTTTGGTTAAACATTAAATTAACTGCCCCCTAATGTGATGACTGGAACTACTTCTCTTTGGTGAGGCGTGTGATGTACCTGGTTTTAATGATGTAGCTACTCACAACTTTTTTTCAAAGTTTTCGTCTGTCAGTCTAGGGGTAGCTTGCCTCTTTAGGTAGTCCACCCCCCCCCCCCCCCCCATTGTATGTATCTTGCCTCTTGTATGTAGTATCTCCCTGTTTGTGGAGTTCCCCCTCCATATTGTACACCCCTGTATGTAGTTCACTCCCTGTAGTTAGGGACCCCTGTAGTCAGCTTGCCCCTGTAATTAGGACTCCCTGTAGTCAACTTTCCCCTTTAATTTTGACCCCCTGTAGTCAGCTTGCCCCTGTAATTAGGGCCCCCATGTAGTCAGCTTGCCCCTGTAATTAGGGCCCCCATGTAGTCAGCTTGCCCCTGTAATTAGGACCCACCTGTAGTCAGTTTGCCTATGTATTTAGGACCCACCTGTAGTCAGCTTGCTTCTGTAATAATGACCCCCTGTAGTCAGCAAGCCCCTGTAATTAGGACCCCCTCTAGTCAGCTTGCTTATTTATTTAGGACCCACCTGTAGTCAGCTTGCTTCTGTAATAACGAACCCCTGTAGTCAGCTTGTCCCTGTAATTAGGACCCCCCTGTAGTCAGCTTGCCCCTCTAATTAGGACCCCCCTGAAGTCAGCTTGCCCCTGTAATTAGGACCCACCTGTAGTCAGCTTGCCCCTGTAATTAGAACCCCCCTAGTCAGCTTGCCCCTGTAATTAGGACCCCCCTAGTCAGCTTGCCCCTGTAATTAGGACTCCCCTGTAGTCAGCTTGCCCCTGTAATTAGGACTCCCTGTAGTCAACTTTCCCCTTTAATTTTGACCCCCTGTAGTCAGCTTGCCCCTGTAATTAGGGCCCCCATGTAGTCAGCTTGCCCCTGTAATTAGGGCCCCCATGTAGTCAGCTTGCCCCTGTAATTAGGACCCACCTGTAGTCAGTTTGCCTATGTATTTAGGACCCACCTGTAGTCAGCTTGCTTCTGTAATAATGACCCCCTGTAGTCAGCAAGCCCCTGTAATTAGGACCCCCTCTAGTCAGCTTGCTTATTTATTTAGGACCCACCTGTAGTCAGCTTGCTTCTGTAATAACGAACCCCTGTAGTCAGCTTGTCCCTGTAATTAGGACCCCCCTGTAGTCAGCTTGCCCCTCTAATTAGGACCCCCCTGAAGTCAGCTTGCCCCTGTAATTAGGACCCACCTGTAGTCAGCTTGCCCCTGTAATTAGGACCCCCCTAGTCAGCTTGCCCCTGTAATTAGGACCCCCCTAGTCAGCTTGCCCCTGTAATTAGGACTCCCCTGTAGTCAGCTTGCTTCTGTAATTAGGACCCCCTGTAATCAGCTTGCTTCTGTAATTAGGACCCCAGCAGTCAGCTTGCTTCTGTAATTAGGACCCACCTGTAGTCAGCTTTCTTCTGTAATTAGGACCCACCAGTAATCAGCTTGCCCCTTTAATTAGGACCCACCTGTAGTCAGCTTCCCCTTTATTTAGGACCCTTTGTAGTCAGCTTACACCTGTAATTAGGATAACCCTGAAGATGGTGCGTTTTCACAGCACTCCGACAAAAACCACTGGTGTGCCAGATAAAATTTTGTGGCGGGTCAGTGGTTCCCCACCACTACGCCAAATTGACCCCATTGACTTATAATGGGGTTATTGGGGGTTCTACTTTATATGCTCTGATTTTGCTGGTAAATGTGTGAGAACCGAGAGTTTCTGAACAAGGGAACAGCACCTGAACTTTACTTGCATAAAACAAGAATCTTCCTTTTTAATTTCATGTTCAGTGATGATCCATTGCTCAAGGATCTGATCATCTGGGAATCTTGGCAGTACAGATAGCATTTGATAAATATTGTCTCACTGCTGGATACTCTGTTTGTTTTGTAAGGATCTAGAATCCTGGATTGGAGGTGGCATTACATCATGAGCATCCAAGTAACAAAAGAGAAGAAAAGACGCACTCACCCTCGATAGTTCACTTGCAAATTCTTTATTCGTCCCGCGTCTTGTGTGAACAAAGACAATCTGAGATCACAATCTCCACGGAGTGCAACGTGCAAAGCAGTGATAGCCCTAATATCACTCACCACCCGAACCTTCACTGACAGACTCCACGCTAGAGAGTGCACCATTATCTTAATACACAGGTGTGCCAAGGAGACATGGGCAGTGCAAAGTGTGACACTATTAGTGAATTATATCATGGGCGTTCATCTTCTTTACAATTTAGCCTACTCTGAGACTTTCTGAAGAGAATGTTAGGCAAAGCGTAGCAAGAGGCCTTAAAAAGTACCTGTCCCCAAATAAACTGTTCTAAACTAACTCAGGCTATGTTCCTTAACTACTCCTAACACTTCTCCCACCATTAAAAAATATTTCTGAGGTTTAACCCCTTAATGACGCAGGATGTAAATGTTCGTCCTGGTGCGGTGGTACTTAACGCACCAGAATGTACATTTACATCCTGTACATGACTGCGAGCATCGGAGCAATGCTCGGGTCATGCTCGGCAGTTCCTGGTTGCTGATAGCAGCCAGGGACCCGCCAGTAATGGCTGACATTCGCAATCGCGTGGATGTCTGCCATTAACCCCTCAGATGCGTGATCAATACAGATCACGGCATCTGCAGGAGTGCGGTCAGAAAAATGCATGATCAGATCACCCGCATCGCTGCCGCAGCGATCCGGTCATCTGTAATGGCGGACGGAGGTCCCCTCACCTGCCTCCATGTGCCTCTTGGCGTCTTCTGCTCTGGTCTGAGATTGAGCAGACCAGAGCAGAAGATAGCCGATAACACTGATCAGTGCTATGCCCTATGCATAGCACTGAACAGCATTAGCCATCAAATGATTGCTACAAATAGTCTCCTATGGGGACTATTAAAGTGTAAAAAAAAAAAAAAAAGTGAAAAAAAAGTAAAAAAATCCCCTCCCTCAATAAAAATTTCAAATGTCCATTTTCCCCAGTTTATCCCCAAAAAGTGTAAAAAATAAAAAAAGTCCAAAATTGATGCTTTTTTTTATAACATTTTATTTTAAAAAAATTGATAAAAAATGTATTAAAAGTTTTCTATATGCAAACGTGATATTAAAAAAAAGTACAGATCACGGCGCAAAAAATTAGCCCTCATACCGCCGCTTATACGAAAAAATGAAAAAGCAAAATAGTGGGATTTTAAACGCACTAATTTGGTTAAAAAGTTTGCGATTTTTTTAAGCGATGCAATAATAGAAAAGTATGTTATCATGGGTATTATTTTAATTGTATTGACCCACATAATAAAGAAAACAGGTCTATTTTACCGTAAAGTGAATAGCATGAAAACGAAACCTTCCAACATTTGCAAAATTGAGGTTTTCTTATCAATTTCCCCACACAACTAGTATTTCTTTGGTTGCGCCATACGTTTTATGGCAAAGGACAACTGGTCGCGCAAAAAACAAGTCCTCATACTAGTCTGTGGATGAAAATATTAAAGAGTTATGATTTTTAGAAAGTGAGGAGGAAAAAACGAAAACTTAAAAATAAAATTGTCTGAGTCCTTAAGGCCCAAATGGGCTGAGTCCTTAAGGGGTTGAAAAGTTCTGTATCTTACCTTCATTCTTACTCACATAGTGCTAGCTAGTGCAATCTCCCAGCAAGAGAAAGTGGGTGTTTCCCAGCAGGCATGACCTCACTGAAGCCTGCTGGGGGACCACTTCCACCCTCACATCGTTGCAGCACTGTGATGAATATAAGACCTCAAGCTCTGTGCATGTTTCAGTCTGTGTTACGATCAGTGAGGCTCTCCTTCAGCTGTCAGTCTGTGCAGCTTCCTGTGAGAATCTGTGGAGCTTTCACTTTCTGTGCAGCTGTCAATCAAGCTCAGTGCAGAGAAGCACTTTCTGAGTTTGGTCTCCTGCCAGGCCGGGAGGAGACCAAACTCACATTAATTGTGACAGGGAGCAGAACAGAGCCACTTAGTGGCTGTTTTTTCTATTACATTTTAAACATATTTATGTTGATAATTTTAAAAGCAAGTGAATGGGAAAGTGTCTGCTAATTACACAAAGAACACTATATTAAAAGTTTTATTTGGGGAACGGTACTCTTTATGCGCAGCATTTTGAAACATTTTACCCAAGTTATGCCATTTAGGAAAATGTTTTTCTGGTTATACGGAACCCTCAACACCTTGGCGTATATGTATCTTCCATCAGACAGACCAGACGGCAATCTTTGGTTCTACAGTAGATTAGATTATAGCTTTAGTGCTGTCAGCCCTGGAGGGAACATGTCTGTGCAGGATTCTGCCGTAGTAATATAGATCTGTATTTGTAGGTGTATATCTCCTCTTTTATTTTCCGCTGCTGGCGACTTCATGATTCTCAGATCCCAGGTCCTTACACTCCTGATGAATCCATCCTCATGTCCCTGTGATGTCCATCAATGTGTTCTGATGAGAAAATAGAAAAGCGAATAGAGCTGGAGAAAAAAAAAGAAAAACAGATGGTGGGAATTGACTGATTCTGGAATAACACTTAGAATACTGTCTGTATGATCAATGCTAGTTAGTATGAAATCCTACTGGTTCAGAGCCATCCATTAGGGGGCAGTATTATAATAGCTATACAACACAAATAGAGAAGCATAGCCGCACAGTCACATTTGTATTTTGATCTACTTGCTTCTCAGCATAATTTAAAAAACTAACAGGTTGCTAGTATACATTTTGATCAAAATGTACAAGCCTACGTCAAGGCCACCTAGTCAGAGTGGGTCCCTAACCTAACACTTGCGTAGCGCCGAGCGGCGTCAACTGCCTCCGAGACACCATTCCCACAGGGGGAACGACCCAGTGGCCAGGCAGCCCCACTGCTGCCCGACCAAGCCCCTGGCTTTGGGCCGCACCACCTCACGGACAAAGCATCATAGAAACACTGGTCGCCACAGAGCACCACACCAGTGTGAACACTTACCATGTGCTCCCTACCAGAGGGCTGGGAGAATGTAAGGAGGAAACCCCTATGCAATCTCCTGCTAATTAAACACACCTGGGCCGAATGGATGGAGTGGAGTGCTGGCCATGGGAGAAGGGAGAGACTACAAATGTACAACACAAACACAGCCGCACATTCACCATTTGTAATTTGATCTAATTGCTTCTCAGCATAATATAAAAAACTAACAGGTTGTTAGTATACAGTTTGATCAAAAAGTACAAGCCCACTCGCCACGTCAAGGCCACCTAGTCAGATTGAATCCCTAACCTAACACTGGCGTAGCACTGGGCAGCGACCACTGCCTCCAAGACACCATGCCCACAGGGGGAACAACCCTGTCTGGGCATGCTGGGAGTTGTAGTTATGCAACAGCTGGAGGCACCCTGGTGGGGGATATGCGTATGAGGTACATAAACAATACAGCACTTCCCCATGCGATGTTAACAAGCACCTATCAGACAGCGCGGCTTAGGGTATCTAAAACAGCCCTAAGTTTATTGGAACCACAGTGCCCATTTAACTTCTGCCACTTCTCTCTGCAGCTCATACAAAATCCATTTTGTATAAGGGGCAACTTGTTAACTTTATTGTCTGTAATACACCAAATATCTTCTGTCTGGTATTGTTCTCCATCAAATGACCTCCTCTATCTGATTGGTTGCTATGGATACTGACTATTCTTTTCAATCCCATATAAACCATAGTAGTGGACTCCGGTGTCGTCGTACTCTAGCGGCCCCATTAATGAACCCATATCAGTATTTTTTCTCTATTCGGTTTCTGCGGTGTCATAATTAACATCCCGGTGTAACAGGGCTTTAATAACTCTCTTTTCTTTGCCGCCGGCAGCAAAACCGTCTGGGGCAGCTGCAGATCAGCTGTGATTTCTTATTACATTTTACATTATTCAGGTAGAACATTAGGCTTCCGCTTTTGTTAGTAATCTGCACTACAAAATAAAAATCTTATTTTATGGATAATAAAACATTGCTTCTAGCAGTGCATAAATATGTGATACACTGTAAGCTTCGACCATGATTTTTTAAGCATAAAAAAAAAAAAAAAAAAAGATGTTCCCAGCAGGGACCCGAACCTCTCCCTCCCTTCCCCCACTTGGTTGCAATGAGATCTCATTGTAAACACTGGTTATGACAACATAATCAGAGCTAAACAGGCTTGGAGTGAGTTGATATTATTTTCTGTCGCTGCCTTTTCTGGTTCGTTTGTAGCTCTGGGTCACAGACTTTTTATTGCTTTTGACAAATGTGCCTGGAAAAGGCTCTGGTTCCCCGTCTGCCAAGCTATTTTTGGCAGGTAGTGCAACCGCAGCTTCTAATGAGATTATTTAGAAGTTGTATTTAAATGTGAGCATTGGAATGTGAGCAGCGGTTTCCAGGACTGAGGCATTCACTTTAGGCTTTACATTGATTACATTTTTCTTTTTGCTGCCTGCATGTAAAAAAAAAGTTGTGTCAGAGCTTCGCCAACAATTTCTGATATCTATGTTCCACGTATTACAATCGGTTAACCCCTTAAGGACCCAGCTCATTTTCACCTTAAAGGGGTACTCCGGTGGAGTTTTATTTTATTTTTTAAATCAACTGGTGCCAGAAAGTTAAACAGATTTGTAAATTACTTCTGTTAAAAAAAATCTTAATCCTTCCAGTACTTATTGGCTGCTGAATACTACAGAGGAATTTCTTTTCTTTCTGGAACACAGAGCTCTCTTCTGAATCACAAGCACAGTGCTCTCTGCTGCCGTCTCTGTCCATTTTAAGAACTAATAATTCATCAGTGCGCCTGATGAAGCGCACTGGCGCGAAACGCGTTGCATGTTGGGAATAAAGCTCATTGCTTCAACTGTTGCCTGGTCCCTCAGCGCCCTACTATCCACTGGTCTGGAGGTCGTTGGTTTTTTATTGCTTTTATTGTGGAGTGGCAGCAGAGGGTTCTGCTTCATGCTATCATCCAAGTTGTGCTGGCATTTGCACAACTTACATTGGTAAGTGCTCTATTATTATTAGCGTTCCCACATATGTTATTTATTGCACCATGGAGCGCTCCTTTTTGTCTTTTTTGTAGTACATTTTAAGAACTGTCCAGAGTAGGAGAAAATCCCTATAGCAAACATATGCTGCTCTGGACAGTTCATAAAATGGATAGAGAGGTTAGCAGAGAGCACTGTGCTTGTGATGTCAGCAGAGAGCACTGTGTTCCAAAAAGAAAATAATTTCCTCTGTAGTATTCAGCAGCTACTAAGTACTGGAAGGATTAAGATTTTTTAATAGAAGTAATTTACAAATCTGTTTAACTTTCTGGCACCAATCGATTTAAAAAAAATAAAAATAAAAGAAAATCCCCATAGCAAACATATGCTGCTCTGGACAGTTCCTAAAATGGACAGCAGAGGTCAGCAGAGAGCACTGTGGTCATGACATCAGAGGAAATGCATTTCTTTTTTGGATTTCTCTTTAATATACAGCCCCTAAAAAGTACTGGAAGGATTAAGATTTTTTTTAATAGAAGTGATTTACAAGTCTATTTAACTTTCTGGCACCAGTTGATTTAAAAAAAAAAAGTTTTCCACGGGAAAACCCCTTTAAATGGGCACTGTCAGAATCAAAAACGTTACATCTTGGCAAATAAATAACCATTTATATACAATTCATACAACGGTGTATATTCCTTTTCTATAATTATAAATCATGGCTTATAAAAAAAAGACCACTAGGTGTCCACATACCATCCAGATCATAATAAGTACCCCTTTAAATTCTACTTTTAGCTATTAACATGACTTTATGGATAAACAGACAAGTCAGTAATAATGACTGTGCTCAGTATATATATGTCTATGTTCACATTCAGATTTTGAGCCTCAAAAAAGCAAAAATGTTAATATTTTAACAAACACGTTTTACTATTGAGTTCAATAAAATGCAATAGGAGAAATACAGCCTTTGGGAGCATGTATAGGCTAATTTACAACTGCATAATACTTAATGTGCATATAGCCCGTTTTTTTTTTTTTTGTGTGTTTTTTTATTTGTTTTTTTTTTTTTATAGATATTGCACTGTTTCTTAGTTTTTCCGACATTCATTCCAATCATTTAGGCTGGTCCACAGTTACCAATATTTTCATTGTGTGCTTGTTGCCTAAAGGTTTAGTTTCCAGCAGAATATATTGCTGGATATTGTTCCTATTTTACTCCTCTTGAGAGTAGACGGGCATCATCTCCCTGTGCACTCCCAATGGCAGTGTGCAGGTGAAAAAGACAGCTCTCACTCTTACAATCGATCGTATTTTCTGCCGTATACTATCTTTATAATGTATTCACAATATCAAAGTGACACAGAGTTTTTTTGTTTTTTATAGATTGGTTGTTCATCCACTGTTTATGGTAAAGTGGACCCTGTACAGAAGTTTTGTTTGTTTATCTGTATTTTTTTTTTATTATGTACCAGATAAAATTATGCAAAATCTTTTGGCAGGAAAAAGGTGTGTACACAATGGGGTTTATTTACTAACGTGATCCCGACTCTTTTTTCTCAGGTTTTGCGCCCAAATTGGGTCGCACGTTCCATGCGACACAATTTGCGACCCAAAAAAACCAAAACCCTCCAGTTTACAAGAAAAAAACGAAAGGGGGCATGGTCAAGGGAGAATATGGGCATGGCCCCGACAAAAGGGGCGCGTCCCCCATAGTTTTGAAAAATCCTGACATATTTTACTAAGGTTTCCACAGAAAATGTGGTGGATTTGAGCTGGGAAAAACCCGACAGATCAGAACGGTTGTAAAAAAAAAAGCAAAACGTAGGGAAAAGTGCAAAATGTAGGGAAACCTTAGTAAATACCTTGGGAAAATACCTGTTGGAAATCAAAACCCACAAAGAAACCTACACTCCACTATTAGTAAATAAACCCCAATATGTATATCGTTCAACTAGTCTTACATGGGTGCTCCGGCCAATTGAAATGACATATTATTTGCTGCATTTATTGAAGTTGTACAACTGTCAAATGTACATTGATCAAATATTCTGAAGGCATACCCATGTTTTCCTGTATGAGCAGTCCGCCAGAAGTATCGTAGTTCTTGTGATTCCTGGTAGCCGCTCCGGCAGCCATTTTGGGCTCAGTATGTCACTGTGACTTGGACACTAGGGCCATTTATGTGATGTTTATGTTAAAAAATAATATAAATGATAACATGTATTGCAATCTAACAAAAATGATATATAATGATCTATTAGAAAATTGTCATATATATATATGTTCAGGGAATACCAAGATACAATGGACCAGAAAGAGGTAACTCCCTTTTACCTTTCCCATTCTTTCACACCGGACCCCCCCTCCCCATTTCGTTGTTGTTTTTTTTTTATATGGTCTGTCCTTGTCGAACACTGCAACAACTATCTAGACTACATAAAAACACCCAGGTTTACACATCCAAGGTCGCTCTATATCTTTTCCTTTTATTATTCGTTTAATCGCTTTAGACCTAAAATACTATTTTACAGTTATTGAACAATGGTATTTTTCTATGTATGATTTTTTCCTGGATGATTCTGCAGCTTTACTCTGTTTTTCCTGTAAAATCAAAATCAATAAAATTTGATTTACCTTTAAAAGAGCCATAATATTTAAAACTACAGTCCTAAGCTTTATGTGCCGTGTAGTTTAAGAATAGGTTAAACTACCTTTCTTTTTTCCTGTATCTTAGTTTCTCAATGATTCAAGATGGAGTGCAGATGTAATTTTTACTGAAAGGAACTTTCTTCTTTGTTCATTGTCACCCCCTGGTGAATAATAAACTCTGAGCTGCTAAAAGGAATGGTTTGATGATAGGTTGCCATACATATTTTCCATTTGTTCTGTATCTCAGTAAAAAGTATATTTATTTTTTTTAACTAAAGGATTATGCTTAAATGGGCACTGTCATGATATGAAAAAATTGATATGTTGTAGTACTTAAGTACTACAACATATCTCTATTATACTTTAATTTAAAAAAGTGATTTTAAACCAGTTTAAAATCACTTTTAAATTCGGCCACTAGGGGTCGCCCTCCTAGTGTCAGAATGCATTCGGCAGTGACGTCACTACAGAATTTCGACTCATTTAAGCCTGGCAATGAGTCGAAATTCAGTCACTGCGGTGCTCGCTCCCACCTGTCAAACAGGCGAGAGCGAGCACGCTGATAGCTGGGGCTGCGCGCATTGGCCAGCTCCACTGGCCTCGCGCGTGGCCCGCCCGCCCCCGTTACCCTGTCCGGAGGCAGCGTGCGCACTCATTGCTGCGCTGATCCTCCGGATGGGTAAGTCTGATAAATATATATGTTATATACATCTGGCATGAGTGTTATTTATCTATTAGGATGCCTCCAGCTGTTCCACAACTACAATTCTCAGCATGGCCTGACAGCTAATAGCAATCATGGCATTCTGGGAGTTTTAGTTGGGAAACAGCTGGAGGCACCCTATTAGAAAAAGAACACTCATGCATAGACGATGTGAGGGCGGAAGCAAGCGCCCAGCAAGGCGTCAGTGACATCACGACTGTTGGGAAGCGCTGCTTCCTGCCCTGCTTTATAGAGCAGATTTATAAGCACTAAATCTGCTCTATTAAAGCGATTAAAGGGGGTTAGGGCTAGATTACTACTAGGTAGGGACATATTAGAGTATATAGTAGAATACTGCTTTGATATTCATAAATTTAACTACTAGAACACTGCCCCCTCTGTAAAAGAATATCGGTACAAGAATACTTCTCCCTAAGAACAAGAATATAACTGTTAAAATACTGCTCCTATACACAGGAATTTAACTACTATAATACTTCCCTCTGTGTTTACAAGAATAACACTAGAATGCTGCCCCCCTGTGTACATGATTAACACAACTAGAATACTTCTCCCGATGTACAAAAATATAACTACTATGATATTATTTTTAAAGGTTTAATGCATTGGCTTAAATTACACTATAAAGTGTCATGTGAATCTAGATCTGTCTATGGTTCCAGTGTTCTATGTATATTCATTAGCTACCTCGCTCTGTCATTATGTCAGGGACTGTACATTACGCAGCCTATCTGGCTCTGTGATATCAAGGACTTCTGATTGGCCAGATATTCCCCCCAAAGGCAGTGACTGTTTCAGGGAATATGAGTGATGCTGGCATCTTCAGTGGACCTGATTCTTCACATTGAGTCCTATTCAATGGTACATACCCCTGTGTGCTCCACAAACCTTATATTGAAGTGACTTAAGAGTCTTAAACATTTTTATATAAACCTCCAGTTTTTGCTTTCGTGTTTATTTTATGTAGCAAATAAATTGTGATTGCATTTAAATTGGTTGGTGGAACAATGGCAATGGTTTCATTCATTTAATAATTGATTAGGGAAATAAGTGAGATGTGTTTACGCTCTATTTCCAGATTTTAGCCTTATGCGTAGTCACCCATTCAGAGATGCTTAGCATTCACTGTCCATATGTATACATACCAGAAAATATTGGAAATGCAAGAAAATAAGACTAGAGTGTTATCTGAAACCTGAGTTCTATTAATATTACTAGATAAACACCACCAGTGTGGAGGCATTTGGCCTCCATTGAGGTGGTAAGCTGCTGGTATTCCTTTTTGTTTTAATTGCATACTAAAATGCAGCAAACTGTCCTTTCCAATACTGTGGGCTATAATACAGTATGCAATGGCCAATCAGAATGTTCATAGCTGTTTAAATGCTGTTATTTGAATGACCCTCTCTCCATGTGTAACCCTTAAAGGAGTTCTCCGGCAAAAATTAACTTGTCCCCTAACCCCAGCGATCAGACCCCCCACGATCACTAGGAGGGGACCTCCGTAGTTTGTGGTCTACTGGTAGACAGCACGCGCTTCTTTCATTTTTATGGGAGTGCTGATGATGGCCTAGAGCTGTACCGTATAGGAATAAATAGCTGTGTAGGACTGAATGGAGCACCTGCCATCTGCAGCATGCACTCCTTACTAATGAGTGAGCTGGTCAGGTCCCGGTGATCGCGGGGGGCCCCAGCGGTTGGACCTCCCTCGATCAGCTACTTATCCCCTATACTGTGCATAGGGGATAAGTTATTTTTTGCCGGAGATCTTCTTTAAGGACCTGGCCTATTAAAACCTTAAAGGGGTGTTCCAGGCTGCAGGGTTTTTATACACAGAGCAACAATATAACTCTAATCCCACACCCTAAATATATATCACTAGCTTCTTTTATCACATGCTCCCTATGTGCTCCTCAGCATGGGAAAAGTGAGGAAAGCTTCAGCCTCAATCCATGGGAGTAGATGACTATAGTTCCCATCATGCTTTGCTGCTATCTACTCCAGACTGTTCTCCTCTTGTATTCCCCTGGCTCTTGCTTAGCTTCCGGCCTCTTGTGCACCCTCATTGCTGAGTGTCTTTATCATTAGTTAATGTGTTGCTTAGTGCACGTGGGATGTTCCTAAACCCCAAGTGTATCCTGACATCCAGCCCACTTCCTCCTTCATCCGGCCTGCCTTATGAATATTCATATCCCTCCTTCTTCCTCCTTTCAGAAATTACTGGACATGCACTACTTCCAGGGTAATGTTGATGCTGCTTATACAGTGATCCCTCAACTTACAATGGCCTCAACATACAATATTTTCACCATACAATGGTCTTTTCTGGACCATTAACTTGAAACCAGACTCAACATACAATACTACGTACAGTCCAGATCTGTGAAACGTGTCAATGGCTGGAAGAACCGACCAATCGGAATAGGCATTTACTGGTAAAACACCTGTATTACAGAAGCATATGCACTGAATTTCTGTCTGGTAGCGCCTCCCTACAGTACAGGGAGGGTACTACATGTTCTGTACTACTTATTACTTGTGCAGGGTTAGCTGCTCCTTTGGACACCATTTAAGGGTGGCTCCATTTTACTTTTTTAGGACACTGTGTGTACTGTACAGGAACCCAAATAAGCTCCTGTGGTCTACATAAACTGATTTACAGCTCCTTTATTACTTATTTATGTTAAGTCCTTACTTTTTTCAATTTTTGGATGAAATTTTGGTGGCTTCAGAACCAATTACCAGGTTTCCATAAAGTTATGGTCTCAACATACAATGGTTGTCCTGGAACCAATTAATATTGTAACTTGAGGGACCACTGTATAGTCAAAGATGGACATGGCTGTGAAATAGTGCCGCAAGCTGCTTCTTGGTGTACCCTGAAAGCGGTGCATGCGCAGTAATTGCAGAAGAGCAGAAGGAGGGATATAAATATTAAATCCGGACAGTTTTAGTTTTTTTTTTGTTAGTTTTTTTTAGTATAAACAGTCATGGCCGTAAATGTTGGCACCCCTGAAATTTTTCTAGAAAATGAAGTATTTCTCACAGAAAAGGATTACAGTAACACATGTTTTGCACATGTTTATTCTCTTTGTGTGGATTGGAACTAAACCAAAAAAGGGAGGAAAAAAAGCAAGTTGGACATAATGTCACACCAAACTCCAAAAATGGTCTGGACAAGATTATTGGCACCCTTTCAAAATTGTGTAAAAATAAGATTGTTTCAAGCATGTGATGCTCCTTTAAACTCACCTGGGCCAAGTAACAGGTGTGGGCAATATAAAAATCACACGTGAAAGCAGATAAAAAGGAGAGAAGTTCACTTAGTCTTTGCATTGTGTGTCTGTGTGTGCCACACTAAGCATGGACAACAGAAAGAGGAGAAGAGAACTGTCTGGGGATTTGGGAACCAAAATTGTGGAAAAATATCAACAATCTCAGGGCTACAAGTCCATCTCCAGAGATCTAGATTTGCCTTTGTCCACAGTGCGCAACGTTATCAAGAAGTTTGCAACCCATGGCACTGTAGCTAATCTCCCTGGGCATGGACGGAAGAGAATAATTGATGAAAGAGGTCAACGCAGGATAGTCCGGATGGTGGATGTGCTGCCTTTTTAGGTTAACTGCATTATAATGATAGGTTGTGTAGTGTACCACTGCCATCTAGTGGCAGAAGTTAATATCAGCTTTACTTACATAGATAGTTTATACAGACAGGAAGTGACCTTTGTTCCAGGAAGCTCTTCCACCATCTTGAGGCACTCTTCCACTGGGCAGGCAGCATGTATCTATCTCTCCCATGAGGTTTGGGACATCATCACCTGTAAGTGCCTTTCTGCTTAGTTATTTGTCATTTATGCTAGGCTAATGATTCCATGTGTACTGATATGTTGTTATTGTATTGTATTGCAGTTTCACAGATTAAAATAAAGTTGGAGTCCTCTGGTGGACAATACAAGCATGGGCTTCTGTTTACTGGAGTCTCTAACAAGTGTTTAGCTGTCCGTTTAGAACCACACATAGTCAGTGTTTTGAGAGCGGAATAGTGAAAAGGTGATAGCACAACAAGCCTGGAGATAGTAGTTGCTGCACAGACAGAATGAGTCTAAGATCAGGAAGTCAGTATAATGCTGAAGATCAGCTACCCGGGACACATCAAGGCAGGGAGAGCGCGCCAAGTGTCCAGCAGGATGATGTACGCTCACGCTCATCTAGATCAGCAAGGTCCAGTCAGATTTCATCAGCAAGTGCCCTTTTTGCCAGGGCTCGCGCCAAAGCAGAGGCTGCTCGCGTTCAGCTAGAATTTGCTGAGAAAGAGGCTGCCATTATGAAGGAAAGATCAGAGAAAGAGGCTGCCATTATAAAAGAAAAAACTGAACAGGAAGCAAAGTTGCATATTCTTCAACGTCAGTGTGCAGCCGCTGCTGCAGCAGCAGAAGCAGCAGCTTATGCGGATATTGAGCGGTCTGGAATGGAATCTATCCATGAAGGCCCAGATGTGCCCGAGAAACCGCTTTCCTCTGCAGAACGCACTAGGGCGTATGTCCAAGATATTTCAAGTGGCAGCTCAACAATACCGTTTCTCAATCCAAAGTCAGCTGAATTTAAACCAAAACCATCAGTACTCCTGAGCGCACGAAAACAAACCCATGAGGCTGGCAGTACCAGAGTGATAAAAGAAGAATCCTCACCGCAGCAACCCAAACACCAGAGCATGCAAGACGTCACTAAATATCTTTTCCGTAAAGAAATGGTTAATACAGGCTTCCTCAAGTTTGATGACTGCCCAGAAAATTACTGGGCATGGAAGGCTTCTTTTCTGAATGCAGTCAAAGACTTGGACTTAACAGCAGCTGAGACGCTAGACCTGATGGTAAAGTGGCTTGGGTCTGAGTCTGCAGAGCATGCAAGAAGGATGCGCAGGATACACCTATTTAACCCTTCAGTAGGACTCGATATGGCCTGGCAAAGGCTAGAAGAAAGATATGGATCACCAGAGGCAATTGAAGGTGCTCTGATGAAAAGATTGGAGTCTTTCCCTAAGCTAAACAGCAAAGACAATTTAAAACTGCAAGAGCTGGGTGATATTCTTTGGGAAGTCCAGTGTGCCAAAGAAGAAGGTTATTTAAGGGGACTTGCACATTTAGATACTGCCAACGGTACTAAGCCTATAGTGGAGAAACTACCTCACCACCTGCAAGAGAAATGGGTGAGTGTTGGAGCTAAATACAAAGAAGAACATGGTGTCCCCTTCCCCCCTTTCTTTGTGTTTTCTAGGTTTGTACAGCAGCAAGCTAAGATGAGGTGCGATCCCAGTTTTTCCTTCATCACCAGCAGCCAACTGCCTAAGGCAGAAAAGCCACCTAGATCCTACAATAGGACTTCAGTGATCACCCACAAGACAACAGTTCCCTCTGAGGACCCAGGAGATTCAAGCAGCTACAAGGTAAACACCTTTGAAGGCCCTGACAGACTTTGCCCACTTCATAAAAGGCCCCATCCTCTAAACAAGTGCAAAGGGTTCAAAAGTAAACCTATGAAGGAAAGGTTAGCCTTTCTTAGACAAAACGGCATATGCTTCAAGTGTTGTGAATCCACCAAACATATAGCTAAAGACTGCAAAATACAAGCAAATTGCTCAGAATGTGGCAGTGACAGACACATCTCAGCTCTGCACCCCAATACTTTGCATCAACTATTAGAGGTCACTGAAACCCCAAAAGATGAGGGCAGGGAGCTAAAAGATAAATCAGCTATCCCAGTAATGTCCAAATGCACTGAAATCTGTGGTGACAGTACAAATCCACGCTCATGTTCCAAGATCTGCCTAGCAACAGTGTACCCCACAGGGAAAAGAGAAAAGGCAGTAAAGATGTATGTGGTTCTGGATGAACAAAGTAACAGGTCGCTGGCAAGGTCAGACTTTTTTGATGCCTTCAACATTACATCAAGTGCAGTTCCATACACCCTAAAGACATGTGCAGGAGTGATAGAAACTTCAGGGAGAAGAGCTACTGACTTTACTATTGAGTCTCTTGACAAGAGGATCCATATCTCACTTCCCACTTTGATAGAGTGTGATATGATACCAGATGATAAATCAGAGATCCCTACACCAGAAGTGGCCCTTCATCATCCTCATCTTAATGCAATATCTCACCTTATTCCAGCTGTCCAGACAGACGTCTCTATTCTTCTACTTCTTGGAAGAGACATTCTACAGGTGCATAAGGTACGCCAACAAATTAATGGACCATTTAATGCCCCCTATGCGCAAAGACTTGACTTGGGGTGGGTTATAGTAGGAGAAGTTTGTTTGGGAGCAGCTCATCGGCCTGACAGTGTCAACACTTCTAAGACATCTGTGTTAACAAATGGACGCACGTCCCTTCTCAGTCCATGCCAAAACAGCTTTGTTGTTAAAGAAACCCTAAAACCATACTGTGGCTCTCCTTCCAGTTATGATAGGAATATTAGTAGTGGTCTGAAGACCGACAATTTAGGGAACTCAGTGTTCCAGAAGACAAAAGATGATGACAAACAAGCAATGTCCATAGATGATCAAACCTTTCTCCACATCATGGATAAAGAGACTTTCCAAGATAAGAACAACAATTGGGTAGCCCCTTTACCTTTTCGCAAACCAAGGTGTTATTTACCTAGTAACAGAGAGCAAGCCATGAAGCGCTTAAACACACTACGCAAAACTTTGCAAAGAAAGCCTGAAGTGAAAAAAGACTTTACAGAATTTATCAAAAGGATGCTGGACAATAATCATGCTGAATTAGCACCATCACTGGATAAAGGTAAAGAACACTGGTATCTGCCAATGTTTGGCGTTTACCATCCACACAAGCCAGATCAAATAAGAGTTGTGTTCGATTCCAGTGCTCAACAGGAAGGCATTTCACTAAATGATGTACTGCTGAGTGGCCCAGACCTAAATAACACACTTCTGGGTGTCCTCTTACGCTTCAGGAAGGAGCCTATTGCCTTCACAGCTGATGTGCAACAGATGTTTTATTGTTTTCTAGTGAGAGAGGACCATCGAGACTACCTGCGTTTCCTGTGGTACAAGGATAACAACATAGATAAAGAGGTAACAGAGTGCAGAATGAGAGTACATGTTTTTGGTAATAGCCCTTCCCCCGCTGTTGCCATATATTGTATGTGGAAAGCTGCCCAGAAAGGTGCAGAACGTTATGGTCAAGATGCCAAGCACTTTGTGATGAGACATTTCTATGTAGATGACGGACTTGCTTCAGCGAACACACCTGAAGGAGCAGTTAACATTCTCAACAAAGCAAAACAAATGCTGGCAGAGTCTAATCTGCGACTACATAAGATTGCCTCTAACAGCAAACAAGTCATGGAAGCTTTCACCGCAGAAGACAGAGCTAAAGACCTCAAAGACCTTTGCCTGGGAACAGACACCCTTCCATTGCAGAAAAGTCTAGGCCTAAGCTGGGATCTAGATAAAGACTGTTTTGTGTTTCAGGTTTCTTCAGCAGAAAAGCCATTCACAAGAAGAGGGATCCTATCCACTGTTAACAGTCTCTACGACCCTCTCGGGTTTGTGGCACCAGTCACCATAAAAGGTAAGGCCTTAGTTCGTGAACTATCAAGTGGAGAAAGTGAGTGGGATGCCTTACTTCCACAAGAAAGACTCCATGAGTGGGTCCAATGGACAGAGTCTTTACAAGCCTTACAATGTTTACAAATATCCAGGTGTTATGTACCTCTTTCATTGTCACAGGCCTGCAAAAAAGAACTGTACATCTTTTCAGATGCATCTGTTATAGCAATAGGTGCCGTTGCTTACTTGAAGGTAAGCGATGTAGGAAATGTCTGCCATGTTGGATTTGTTATGGGAAAATCCAAGCTAAGTCCTAGGCCAGCACACACAATCCCACGTCTAGAGTTATGTGCAGCTGTACTAGCGGTTGAACTGTATGAGCTAGTGAGAGACGAGATAGACCTAGACCTAGATGCTGTGAAATTCTTTACAGACAGTAAAACAGTCCTAGGCTATATCTGCAACACTACAAAGAGATTCTTTTTATATGTTTCTAATCGGGTGAACAGGATCAGACAAACAACACGTCCAGAGCAATGGTTCTATGTGCCCTCAGAACAAAATCCTGCAGATTATGCTACCAGGCCTACACAGATAGCTTGCCTTCAGAACTCTATATGGTTTTCAGGGCCAACTTTTCTGTATCAGACGGCTGTAGATAGTCCTGACACCAATGTTTACCCTTTAGTGGAGCCCGAAGCTGATCCTGAAATTAGGTCAGAAGTAGTAAGCTTCAGTACTAAAGCCCTTGACGCTAGACTGCAGCCACATCGTTTTGTAAGATTTTCGGACTGGAAGAGACTGAACAGGGTTATAGCGAAGTTAATCCATGTTACCAAAAGCTTCCAAAAGAAACCTAATGATGATCAACCTGGAAGTTGGAGAGTTTTCCATGAAAGGGTTAGTTTAGAAGAACTTTCACTAGCCAAGAGAGTTATAATTTCTTCTGTACAGCGCACATGTTTCAGGCAAGAATATGACTGTATTGAACAGCAAAAGATGCTTCCTAAACATAGCCGTCTTACAAAACTAAGTCCCTTTATAGATCAATATGGACTATTGAGAGTAGGTGGCCGTTTATCTTATGCCATGCTGTCAGATGAGGAGAAACAGCCTGTCATCATTCCTCACGATCACGACATTGCTACCTTGATCATAAGATATTATCACAGTCAAACAGTACACCAAGGGCGACACATTACTGAAGGTGCAATCAGAGCTGCAGGATTCTGGATTCTTGGTGGAAAACGTCTAGTGTCTGCAATCATTCACAAATGTGTCGTATGCCGTAAGCTCAGAGGGAGATTTGAAAGCCAAAAGATGGCAGAATTACCAAAAGATAGAGTCAATCCTGAACCTCCATTCACTAGTGTGGGTGTTGATGTGTTTGGTCCCTGGGAAGTTGTAACACGCCGAACTAGAGGAGGCAGCGCTGACAGCAAACGCTGGGCTGTTCTTTTCACGTGTCTTTCTATAAGAGCAGTGCATATAGAATTGATTGAGTCCATGTCAGCATCCAGTTTCATCAATGCTCTGAGAAGATTCTTTTCTGTTCGTGGTCCGGCTAAGTTGATTCGCTCAGATAGAGGTACGAACTTTGTAGGAGCATGCAAGGAGCTGCATATATGCTCAAATGATGCAGAACTTCTAGATTATCTCCAAGACAAAGGATGTACATGGCTCTTTAACACTCCACACTCATCTCACATGGGAGGTGCTTGGGAGAGATTAATTGGTGTGGCTAGACGAATTTTAGATGCAATGTTGCTCCAATCCAAACCCACTCACCTGACTCATGAGACTTTGAGTACTTTCATGGCAGAAGTTATGGCCATCATTAATTCAAGACCTTTGGTACCAATATCTACAGATCCAGATAACCCAACAGTTCTTACCCCTGCTATGCTCTTGACCCAAAAGGTAGACTCTTTATCAGCCCCCTGTGGAGACTTTAGTACAACAGAACTTCATGCAAAGCAATGGAAACAAGTCCAATGTCTGGCTGATACATTTTGGAAGAGATGGAGGAGAGATTACCTATTTACCTTACAAAGTCGCAAGAAATGGGCAGAGACTGGTCCCAATGTCAAGGTGGGAAATGTTGTGTTATTGAAAGATATTCAAGGAAGCAGAAATAACGGGCCTATGGGAATTGTCACAAATACGTTGCCAAGTAAAGATGGTAATGTCAGAAAGGTTGAAGTAAAAGTCACGAAACAAGGGACTGTTAAAGTGTACACCAGACCAGTTTCTGATGTCATTGTTCTCCTTTGAGTATTTCTATTCTGTTATTGGCTCAATACATAACTAAGAGCTTGTCACTGAGAGTTTTCAAATGTGGCATTTGCCACGAGCTGAATTCCATTCTGTGGATTACAAATGGGGTAGGAGATAGTTTGGCCTAGTGCGGCTTCTCCTATCTGAAGATGAGTTTATGGACAGAACTATTTCTTCATGTGGATTACCAGCTTGAAGTGCCACAGCCAAGAGACACTAATATTGTGGACTTATGTTATAGTTTGTTACTAGTTCTGGTCAGGAATACATTATCTTATTAATATGTTTTTCCCTGTACATCAGATATGTATAGGTAGTGATATAATGTATTATATCAGGCAGGGAGTGTGCTGCCTTTTTAGGTTAACTGCATTATAATGATAGGTTGTGTAGTGTACCACTGCCATCTAGTGGTAGAAGTTAATATCAGCTTTACTTACACAGATAGTTGATACAGACAGGAAGTGACCTTTGTTCCAGGAAGCTCTTCCACCATCTTGAGGCACTCTTCCACTGGGCAGGCAGCATGTATCTATCTCTCCCATGAGGTTTGGGACATCATCACCTGTAAGTGCCTTTCTGCTTAGTTATTTGTCATTTATGCTAGGCTAATGATTCCATGTGTACTGATATGTTGTTATTGTATTGTATTGCAGTTTCACAGATTAAAATAAAGTTGGAGTCCTCTGGTGGACAATACAAGCATGGGCTTCTGTTTACTGGAGTCTCTAACAAGTGTTTAGCTGTCCGTTTAGAACCACACATAGTCAGTGTTTTGAGAGCGGAATAGTGGATAAGCAGCCTCAAGCAAGTTCCAAAGATATTCAAGCTGTCCTGCAGGCTCAGGGAGCATCAGTGTCAGCGCAAAATATCCGTCCACATTTAAATTAAATGAAACACTATGGTAGGAGACCCAGGAGGACCCCAGTGCTGACACAGAGACATAGAAAAGCAAGACTACATTTTGCCAAAATGAACTTGAGTAAATCCTTCTGGGAAAACATCTTGTGGACAGATGAGACCAAGATAGAGCTTTTTGGTAAAGCACATCATTCTACTGTTTACCAAAAACAGAATGAGGCCTACAAAGAGAAGAGCACAGTACCTACAGTGAAATATGGTGGAGGTTCAATGATTTGGGGTTGTTTTGCTGCCTCTGGCACTGGGTGCCTTGAATGTGTGCAAGGCATCATGAAATCTGAGGATTACCAATGGATTTTGGGTCGCACTGTACAGCCCAGTGTCAGAAAGCTGGGTTTGCGTCCAAGATCTTCGGTTTTCCAGCAGGACAATGACTCCAAACATACGTCAAAAAGCACCCAGAAATGAATGCCAACAAAACTCTGGAGAGTTCTGAAGTGGTCAGCAATGAGTTCAGATCTAAATCCCATTTAACACCTGTGGAGACATCTTAACCCCTTAAAGGAGTACTTCACCCCTAGACATCTTATCCCCTATCCAAAGGATAGGGGATACGATGTCAGATCGCCGCAGTGCCGCTGCTGGGGAGCTCCGGGATCCCCGCTGCGGCACTGCGCTATCATTACAGCACAGAGCGAGTTCGCTCTGCATGTAATGACGCGCAATACAGGGGCCGGGGCATCGTTACGTCACGGCTCCGCCCCTCGTGACGTCACGACCCGCCCCTTTCAATACAAGTCTATGGGAGGGGCGCGGCGGTCGTCACGCCCCCTGCCATAGACTTGCATTAAGGGGTCGGGCCGTAATGTCACGAGGGGCGGAGCCATGACATCACACGGCTCCGTCCCCTGTATCACCCGTCATTACGCACAGAGCGAACTCGTCTGTGCTGTAATGATAGAGCAGTGCCGCAGCGGGGATCCCGGGGCTCCCCAGCAGCGGCACCGCGGCGATCTGACATCTTATCCCCTATCCTTTGGATAGGGGATAAGATGTCTAGGGGCGGAGTACCCCTTTAAGGACTCAGGGTTTTTCAGTTTTTGCACTTTTGTTTTTTCCTCCTTTCCTTTTTAAAAATCATAACCCTTTCAATTTTCCACCTAAAAATCCATATTATTATAATCCATATTATTGCTTATTTTTTTATTGCTTATTCCAATTCTACTTTGCAGTGACATTAGTCATTTTACCCAAAAATTCACGGCGAAACGGGAAAAAAATCATTGTGCGACAAAATCGAAGAAAAAACGCCATTTTGTAACTTTTGGGGGCTTCCGTTTCTACGCAGTGCATATTTCGGTAAAAATTACACCTTATCATTATTCTGTAGGTCCTTACGGTTAAAATGATACCCTACTTATATAGGTTTGATTTTGTCGTACTTCTGGAAAAATCATAACTACATGCAGGAAAATGTATACATTTAAAAATGTCATCTTCTGACCCCTATAACTTTTTTATTTTTCAACGTACAAGGCGGTATGAGGACTAATTTTTTGCGCTGTGATCTGAAGTTTTTATCGGTATGATTTTTGTTTTGATCTGACTTTTTGATCACTTTTTATTCATTTTTTAATGGTATAAAAAGTGACCAAAAATAAGCTTTTTTGGACTTTGGAATTTTTTTGTGCGTACGCCATTGACCGTGCGGTTTAATTAATGATATATTTTTATAGTTCGGACATTTACCATTTACGCACGCGGCGATACCACATATGTTTATTTTTTTTATTTACACTGTTTTATTTTTTTATGGGAAAAGGGGGGTGATTCAAACTTTTATTGGGGAAGGGGTTAAATGACCTTTATTAACACTTTTTTTAAACTTTTTTTTTTGCAGTGTTATAGGTCCCATAGGGACCTATAACACTGCACACACTGATGTCTCATGCTGATCACTGGCGTGTATTAACACGCCTGTGATCAGTGTTAACAGCGCTGGACTGCTCCTGCCTGGATCTCAGGCACGGAGCAGTCATTCGTCGATCGGACACCGAGAAGGCAGGTAAGGGCCCTCCCGGTGTCCTGCAAGTGGTTCGGGACGCCGCGATTTCACCGTGGCGGTCCCGTACAGCCTGACAGAGCAGCCGGGATACTTTCACTTTCACTTCAGACGCGGCGGTCAACTTTGATCTCCGCGTCTGAATTTTGATTGGTACCAATTTGGAGAACTTATACTTTATTTACCAATTTTTACTTTATTTACAAATTTAATTTAGGAAAAACCCGAAATGCCACAGGACAATGCTTTACAAATAATTATTTGAAGGGGTTTTCAGGGCAATTAAAAACCTTTTCGCTATATATATCCCATATGCACTTAAACTGCGTCATTATACAAAACTACAGGGACACTGTAATAAGCTAAGCAGGGACTGTGCAACAGCATTAGAAGGAGAAAATGAGATTGGAGTGGGACAGAAATATCTGACAGTGGTAAAAGAGATAAGTATACTGTCTTTTGCTTTTTTAAACGCACAGGGAGACTTATGGAAACATATTTTATTTGCCTGGAAAACCACTTCAAAGGGTTAGTCTAATCTAGAATTCTTGCCCGCCATTAAAGGGGTACTCCGGTGGAAAACAAATTTTCTTCAAATCAACTGGTGCCAGAAAGTTAAACAGATTTGTAAATTACCTCTATTTAAAAATATTAATCCTTCCAGTACTTATCAGCTGCTGTTTGCTCGACTGGAAGTTGTATTTCTTTCTGGAATTCTTTCCAGTCTGACTACAGTGCTTTCTGCTGACACCTCTGTCCATGTCAGGCACTACCTAGAGTACAAGCAAATCCCCATAGCAAACCTCTCCTGCTCTGGACAGTTCCTGATACGGACATAGATTATTTTGGGTCAACGCAGGAGTGAGGAAGCTAAGAGAGAGTTGTTGTTCCTTTACTGTCCCCCTTCCTAAGCTTATTTAACATATGGTAAATCACCAGAGTACCCCTTTAAGCTACAACAAAATTTACATAAACATAATGTATCTCCCTGATCCCCCAACTGCAGTTAGTTTAGACACTCATCTGGTCCAAACTGATCTCCACATCATAGTTCCCCTATGGGCTTAAAGGAGACTCCAAGTCAGTATGTCACTAAATCACTGTTTGTCTGATTTCCTTCTATTTCCTTTGTGTAAAGATGGAACCAGAAAGTGGAGATCATCTGGGATTCTGGAATCTTGGCATGTCAGCAGAGGGATCAGGGAGTGAGTAAGGCTTCTTTTTTGGTACTGAGCAAGCCTGATTGTCCAGCCTTTCTGAAAGATTTCCCATCTCAGTTCAATCCTTTCTAGCTTTTTGGTTTACTTTTTACTATTACCCTAAAACGTTTTGTATTAAACCTGAACCTCAAATTTGATACAGTGTACTTTCAAGGTATTTATATTGGATTTAATATATTATTACCTTTTACACTAAACTCAAATTTTTTTTTGCAGCTGCTTGACATTAAGTACAGCGGCTAATCTTCTAAATAGCATACACAGGCCCTTATTTGCCATGTTCATGTCCAGGCTGCCAGCTTACCGAGGTCTTTTTGTAATATTTTACTATCAAGCTGAGTTTAGATCAGATTACTGGTTTTGTACCATCAGTAAACAATAATACTTTATGTTCACTACCATCTACAAGAAAATGATTACAAACAAATAGGCCTAAGGTTGCATTCACACTTCGTTTTTACATTATGGGTGCTAGATCCAACTTGGGGAGGGGCAAACCGGGCTCTCCTGTACCCCAGCCGGACCAGCACTGAAATCCATTTACTTTAATGAGCCGACCGGAGTCAAACGGTGACTCCGGTCGGCTAATTTTTTACCCTTATCCAATTTTGTGACCGGACCTAAAACCGTGGTATACTTCGGTTTTAGGTCCGGTCAGGAAACCGCATACGGGTCAGAAATGAGCTGACCGGAGTCACCGTTTGACTCTGGTCGGCTCATTAAAGTAAAGGGATTTCAGCGCTGGTCCGCCTGGGGTACGGGAGAGCCCGGATTGCCCCTCCCCCAGCCGGATAATGTAAAACCGAAGTGTGAATGCAGCCTAATACAGAATCCTGCTTTCCAATCTTTATGATGGCCCACTTATCCCAGTACCGATCCTTGTGACACCCCACTGTATAAATGGTAAAGGCCATTTGAGTATGCACCATTTATAATTATTTGCTTCCTTAAGCAGTTCTTTATCCACATGCATACATTGTTCCTTAACAAAAGCATCTGAAGCTTTTGTAAAAGGGTGTTGTGTGGCCAAATGCTTTGGCAAAAAATAGATCTATCACATCAGCTGCATGACCAATGTCCAGATTTAAACTCCTCTACTTCCTCCCAGAAAGCTAGCATGTTGTTAAGGCATGGCCTGTTTTTCATAAATCCTTGTAGTATATCAGTTATAAGATCATCATGTGTTTGTGCAGTTCTTTTCTTTGAGTACCTTTTAAACTATTTACAATATATTGCTATATATTGCATACAGATATCACACTGTTACTGGATACTAGTTAGAGTGGTGCTTGAAAGATTGTGGATCCTCCAGGATGTTCTACATTTGTGGATACATTTGACCTAAAACCCCTTCACAAGTCCTAAAAGTAGCTAAAGAGAACCAATTGAAACAGATGAGTCAAAAATATAAGACTTGATAATTTATTTATGGAGGAAAAATCTATTATCATATATCTATCAGTGGCAAAAGTATGTGAACCGTTCAGCAGATAATTTGAAGGTAAAATAAGAGTGTTTTTAATCAGTAGGATCAAAAGCAGGTGTGAGTGGGTGATCTTTTATTTAAATAATGTATATGGCAGGATTGCAATTCGAAAGCTGCATCTCTGCAAACGAAAACAAAAATAAAAACATTGCTGCCCATCTACATTTTGTTAAACCCTTAAGGACCAAGCCCATTAAGGACCAGAAATTTTTTTTCACGTCTGACCACTGTCACTTTAAACATTAACCCCTTAACGACGAGCCCTGTAAATGTACGTCCTGGTGATGTGGTACTTAATGCACCAAGACGTACATTTACGTCCTAAGCATAACCGCGAGCATCAGAGCTATGCCCGGATCATGCGCGGCAGGTCCCGGCTGCTGATCCCAGCCAGGGACCCGCCCGTGATGACGGACACCCGCGTTCCCGCGGATGTCCGCCATTAACCCCTCAGATGCCGTGATCAATACAGATCACGGCATCTGCAGCATCGCGGTCACTAAAATGGATGATTGGAGTGCCCGCAGCGCTGCCGCAGCAATCCAATCATCCAGAACGGCAGACTGAGGTCCCCTCACCTGCCTCCGCTGCCGATTTTGGAGAGCGAAATTTGCTGAAATGGTTTTTGGATGGCATGTCGCATTTAGGAAGCCCCCATGGTGCCAGAACAGCAAAAAATTTAAAACAAAATCACATGGCACACTATTTGGGAAACTACACCCCTTAAGGAAGGTAACAAGGGATACAGTGAGCCTTAACACCCCACAGGTGTCCAACTTTTTGCTAAAGTTGGATGTGAAAATTAAAAATTAGATTTTTTTCACTAAAATACTGGTGTTACTCTAAATTTTTCATTTTCACAAGGGGTAATAGGAGGAAAAGCCCCACAAAATTTGGAACACCATTTCTTCTGAGCATGGAAATACCCCATATGTGGATGTAAAGTGCTCCGCGGGCAAACTACAATGCTCAGAAGAGGAGGAGCGTCATCGAGCTTTTGGAGAATTTGGTTGGAATGGAAGTCGGGGGCCATGTGCGTTTACAAAAACCCTTTGGTGCAAGAACAGCAGAACCCCCACACCTGTGACCACCATTTTGGAGATGAAACCCCTCATGGAATGTAATAAGGGGTGCAGTGAACATTTGCACCCCACTGGCATTTGATAGTGGGCTGTGGAACAGTGGGCTGTGCAAAGGAAAAATAAAATTTTTCATTTTCACGGACCACTGTTAAAAATATCTGTCAGACACTTGTGGGGTATAAATGCTCACTGCACCCCTTATTACATTCCCTGAGGGGTGTAGTTTTCAAAATGTGGTCACATGGGGGGGGGGGGGGTTCTGCTGTTCTGGCACCATGGGAGCTTTGTAAATGCACATTGCCTTCAATTCCAGACAAATTTTCTCTCCAAAAGCCCAATGGCGCTCCTTCTCTTCTGAGCATTGTAGTGCACCCGCAGAAAACTTTACATCCACATATGGGGTATTTCCATACCCCATACAAATTTGGGAGGACTTTTTTCCTATTACCCTTTGTTAAAATTTGGGTAATACCAACATTTTTGTGAAAAAAAAGTTTTTTCTTCATTTTCACTTCTAACTTTTAACGAAAATTTGTCAAACACCTGTGGGGTGTTAAGGCTCACTATACCCCTTGTTAAGTTCCGTGAGGGGTGTAGTTTCCAAAATGGGGTCACATGTGGGTATTTATTTTTTTGCGTTTATGTCAGAACCGCTGTAAAATCAGCCACCCCTGTGCAAATCACCAATTTAGGCCTCAAATGTACATAGTGCACTCTCACTCCTGAGCCCAGTTGTGCCCCCGCAGAGCACTTTACACCAATATATGGTGTATTTCTGTACTCAGGAGAAATTGTGTAACAAATTTTGGCGGTCTTCTTTTCCTTTTACCTCTTGTGAAAATGAAAAGTATGGGGCAACACTAGCATGTTAGTGTAAAAAATGCTATTTTTTTACACTAATAGGCTGGTGTAGACCCAAACTTTTCCTTTTCATAAGGGGTAAAAGAAGAAAAAGACCCCTAAATTTGTAACACAATTTCTCCCAAATACGGAAATACCCCATATGTGACCCTAAACTATCGCCTTGAAATACGACAGGGCTCCCAAGTGAGAGAGCGCCATGCGCATTTGAGGCCTAAATTAGGGATTTGCATAGGGGTGGACCCGGATGCAAGCGTTATGATTGCCTCCGCTACCAAAAATATTCTATACCAGTGATTCCCAAACAGGGTGCCTCCAGCTGTTGCTAATCTCCCAGCATGCCTGGACAGTAAGAGGCTGTAAGTTGTTGTTTTGCAACAACTGTAGGCTCTGTTTTGGGAACACTGCCGTATGAGACGTTTTTCATGTTTATTCGGGTGAGACAGTGTAAGGATATGTATGTGTAGTGTTTTACCCTTCATTTTGTGGAAGTGTAGTGTTTTTAGGTTCTATTCACATTGGCGGGGTTTACGGTGAGTTTCCCGCTAGGAGTTTGAGCTGCAGCTCAAACTTGAAGCAGGAAACTCACTGAAAACCTCTGCCCGTTTGAATGTACCCTGTACAATCACATGGGTGGGGGGGGGGGGGAACCTCCAGCTGTTGCAAAGCTACAACTCCAAGCATGCACTGACAGACTGTACATGCTGGGAGTCGTACTTTTGCAACAGCTGGAGGCACACTGTTTGGAAAACCTTGAGTTAGGTTATCAGTATTTTTGCCTCCAGCTGTTGCAAAACTACAACTCCCAGCATGTACTGATCGCTGAAATGCATGTTGGGAGTTGTAGTTATGCAACAGCTGGAGGCACGCAACTAAAACCCCCAGCATGCTCAGACAGACATTTGCTGTTTGTGCATACTGGGAGTTGTAGTTATGCAACATTTGGAGAACCACAGTTTAGAGACCACCGCACAGTGATTTCCAAACTGTAGCCCTCCAGATGTTGCAAAACTACAAATCCCAGCATGCCCAGACAGCAAATGGCTGTCTGGGCATGCTGGGAGTTGTAGTTTTGCAAGATCTGGAGGGCTACAGTTTAGAGACCACTGTATAGTGGTCTCCAAACTGTACCCCTCCAGATGTTGCTAGGCAACTACTCGCCAGCAGGATCGCGTCACCAGGAGGATCGCCGCCCTCTGCACCTTCAGGAGGCTTCCACCACTCACAGCACAGTTGCCCTAGGCGTATGGTTTGGACCTATACAGGGAAAACAGACCTCTTTATAAGATGGCTGCTTACCTTATAGCTATAATTGTGCCCATTGTTCCAGGATCCAAAGTGTGTTACTGAGATAGTTACTGCTGTTTTGAAAGGTCTCAGGAACAGGAGCATCCTGTCATGTAGTGGAGTAGCAGATATAAAGGTAGAACAAGACCCTTAGTCCCAAGCACCGCTAGCTCTTATTTGGTGGAGCGACTCAGTGTCTTAAAGTAGTCCTTGACAGGACTTGTTTATTAATTAAACAATACAAATAACAATAACTCGTTTCGGGGGTCACCTCCCCCTTCATCAGATTGGGATGGGAACTACAAGGTAGTAAATGATATCTGGCATTGGCAGTGCATTAGTGAGAATAGATAAAGTTAGGCTAAAAGAAATGGCAGTTGCCTGTTTGAATGACAGCTGTCTAATGTGTCTAATGCTGTCTAATGTGTGTGGCCAGCTTTCCCCCTTTTTTACTCCTTTAAAGTCACACAGTGTAAAATAGAATTACATGATGCTAATTTCCAGAGCTTACGATTTTGTGTGTACATGCTGCGCATTGCAGTGTATGGCTTCCAGCACACAGGATAGAATAAGCCAGTACAATTGTTCGTCCACAGGGGAGCACTGTTTGAACAGATATTCTTCCTGTTCTTGCTTATAAAATCCATGTAGATTATTGGCAACATGTCTAATTGTTCAGCAAGTTCTTTCAAATGCTACATTTCCTTGTACTGGAATAATTCACAAGTCCTCTGTGTGTACACTGCGCTGTGACTTGCAGGCTGAGCCTCTCTGTTAAAAAGGAGGAAGACAGGGTTCAGATATATTACATAGTATATGGTGGGTATAAGGGGAATATTTTATAAAGGAATTGCATTAAAAGCAGGTGTCTCCTTCTAAACATCTGAATTGTTCCCTTAAAATACTTTTACACCTAGGAGTGGAAAGTCTGCAGCAATTTCACACTAAAATCTGCTGAATTTGATGTGGATTTTAAATTGAAAAATTCTTCAAAAATCCTTAATTGCGCAAATTGCAGCAAAATATGCAACACTCTGGATATTTAGCAAATCTTTTCCCATTGAAATCAATGGGGGAAATCAACACTAAATCTACGGTGTGTCTATTTTGGTCTGAAAGTTAAAGGGGTACTTCGGTGGAAATTTTTTTTTTTAATCAACAGGTGCCAAAAAGTTAAACAGATTTGTAAAATACTTGTATTTAAAAAATATTAATCCTTCCAGTACTTATCAGCTGCTGTATACTACAAAGGAAGATGCATAGTTCTTTTCTGTCTGACTACAGTACTCTCTGCTGACACCTCTGTCTGTGTCAGGAACTGCCTAGAACAGGCTAGGTTTGCTATGGGGATTCGCTCCTATCCTGGACAGTTCCTGACACGGACAGAGGTGGCAGCAGAGAGCACTGTGGTCAGACTGAAAAGAACTCCACATCTTCCTCTGTAGCATACAGCAGCTGATAAGTACTAGAAGGATTAAGATTTTTAAATAGAAGCAATTTATAAATCTGTTTAACTTTTCAGTTGATAAAAATAAAAAATTTCACTGGAGTACCCCTTTAAGCAGTAAGATGCTGCCCAAAACGTTAACTTTTGTGCACATTGCCTTGAAATTTGATTTCCAGGTATAATAGTTCTACTGGTTTTAATTCAGAAGATTTTGTGCTTTTTAAATTATCTACATGTCATCTTAAAAAGGAGTTTCACTAATAAAAGGATCAGCGATTACACAGTGTAATCCAATTAGCGGTAATGTTTGTGGAGATATCCACTGTCTACATGAAAGTTAATTAGAGATGGTCATTAAGATTAGGCTGCGCTCAGTATGTATAGTGTAATGAGGATGCAGGCAAGGTCATACACGGTGCAATCTGACAGATGAGTTCTGTGTGATGTAATAGAAGGATGGAAGGGGCAGGCGTTTTCTATTTTCAAGTTATTATTTTTCTGCGTAGGGTCCAGACTAAATTTTTTTGTGTAAAAACTAGATGTTACGATGTAGTTAATGTGGCTCAAAAATGTGGATGAAAACAGCAAAGTATTTACAATCATAAAGCTCGTCATGTAGACATGGTACAAATGATTTTCCTCTGTCTTTTAGAATGGGATCACCAACCACAAAAAACATATCATTAAATACCATAGCTATGCAACATCAATAAAATAATAGCCCTGAAAAACTTGCACAGACATTAAAATATTCAAACTTTATTTTTATACAATCACATAAAAAGCAGTGAAAGGGAATCTACAAACACATACAGACACACCTTGAGGTCCTGCCTATACCCCTGTCCAAAGAAAAGTAAAAAGCTGCATTCCTAAAGTGCAAAATGATAATGTAACAGTAATTGCCAAATAGAATATGGTCACAGATTTTTACCCCATTAAATAATCCTGGTTTAGCTATACTACAGGCATAATCACTGCCACAGCAACATAGCCCTACAAAGTCAGGTGCATGATACAGGATAAAGAGACTACATATGCCTAAAATAAACAATTCATTTAACACATATACAGGGGGAAAATACAGACTGAACAAAGAGAACAAACCCGATTGTATGGTTCGCCTTCGCTTGGGGTATAAATCCGTTACCATGTTCTTTTTGGCAATTGATTTAACGTTACCATTTAGTACATTAACAATGCAGCTTCTTTCTTTTCATTGGTCAAGGGTTTAGTTTGGACCTCATGGTGTATATTTGTGTATTTGTATGTCTTTTAATGCTTTTTATATGATTGTATAACAAAAAAGTAATTTGATGTCTGTACAAACTTTTCAGTGTTGCACATTTAGGACCCCGCAGTCAGTCCTGGTTGCATGCCTTCAATGTTTCGTCATGTGACAACATATCACATGACTTCTGACATGTATGGATTCATGCAATAATAGAAAGTCATGCATCAGCTCCAACATGTAAACTTACCATTGTTCCATCCTAAATCACCATGGAACTCTAGCCTAAATACTTATGCCTATGGCTACCACTGTTGTTAGTGAGGAACCTCCCACCATATAGTACCTTTACCAAGTGCTAGCTTTGACTCCAACAAGCACTGGGGTAGAACCATAATAGGGATGATGGCCCTCCTGGGTAGCTATCCAAGAGACCCCAAGGCTGGTTTTAATCGAGAATGCGAATTTTAGGTAAGTGGCACCAATTATGATTTGGTGATGGTTCCCCTACTTCTGCTATGACCCTGAACAAACATTCTGGGTAAGAAAAAATATACTCTTTGTAGTGTAGACCACCCCCCTAGATTCATAACAGGTATAGTACAGTTCATGTTATTCATGAAATTCATAAAAACCCTGAGAAAATGTGGCCAGTACAGAAAACACATTTTCCTCCTCATAATGTAAAATCCATTTTTCTCTTGGTTCCCTGCTTTACTGAACAATGGTTAAAGTGTTAGCGGGATCTGCCGTTTTCCGTCCTCATCAATATTGTAAACATATTATTTTCATCTTGTTTCTGTTCCGTGGTGCAGAAAATGATGTGGGATACAGATTAATATTTGATTCTGCAGAGAGTCTCGCTCAATAGAATGTCATTTCATAGTTTTTTTTTTCTATTTTTTTTTTTTTTTTTTTGTGGAGTTAAAGGAGGTTATCAGTCTTTACTGGTTCAACCACATTCCTGACTTTTTTTCTATGCTTGAAATTTAGATCTTCAAAACAAGATTGTAAAGCTTGCGTTCCCAGGTATGTGTCTTATTACATAGGAAATTAACCTGTAAAGTACATTATGTACATGGGGAAATGTAGGTGGGCTCAGGGCACCCGCCAAACTACTGCCCCAGGATCAGAACATATTGTCCTGTCATGACTGATGTAAAGATAAAGGTGATATCTATATAAACAAATAGTTTTAAGGTTGTTCATTTTTTTTTTAATTCTGATGTCGTCCCTCACAGGGGGTCTTCACAAGAAACTGAATAATGTGCACTGAGACATAAAGCCAATATGGTATGTCTATTGCTAAGGCCAGTCGTCTATGCTAGTTTGTCTCCAATTACTTGGGTCTTTAACCTTTATGCACACGCCCTGCATCCCGTGGGAATTCCGGTCCCCGCCAATAGCCGGTTGGGGACCGGACCGGAATGCTTGCTGAAATCATTCAGCAGGCATCCCGGCACATCGCCGGCACAGCCCCCCCCCCCCCCCCCCCTATGTCGGCGATCGCAGAAAATTGCATGTCAATTCAGACATGCGATTTTCTGCTATTCCGGGCTGATCGGGTCTGACCCGATCACCCAGAAAATAGGGATGATCGGAGCTGTCAGTGACAGCCCTGATCATCCTGAGGGATAGGAGCGAGGTTGCAGTGCTGCGATCTCCTCCTATCCCCTGCCATTGATCAGAACTGATTCTGACCAATGGCAGAGCAGGACAGTGGGTTCTGCCCACCCCTGGATGTCGATGGGAACAAGGGGAGAAGATGGAGGCTGGTACCTGGAGGAGAAGATGCCTGGGGACCCACGACCGTCGCTGGAGTCTGCTGGATCCTGGCTCAGGTAGGGAAACCACATCGGGGGGGGATGAAAGTGAAAGCAAAGTGATCTTTACTGTGGCAACCACTAGGAAGGCCAAACTGCAACTCCCAGCATGTCCAGACAGCCAAAGGCTGTCTGGGCATGCTGGGAGTTGTAGTTTTGAAACATCTGGAGGATCACAGTTTGGAGACCACTGTTACAGTGGTGCCCAAACAGTAGCCCTCCAGATGTTGCAAAACTACAACTCTCAGCATGCCTAGACTGCCCAGGCATGGTGGGAGTTGTAGTTCTGTAACATCTGTCCCTTCAGAGTTTGCAATTTATTTGAAATTTTTGAAAATTTTGAAGCCCTCTCATTTTTTCAAAAAACTAAAATATGTCCATTTTATGATGCCAACATAAAGTGGACATATTGTATTTGTGAATAAAAATACAATTTATTGTGAATATCCATTTTCCTTACAAGTAGAGAGCTTCAAAGTTAGAAAAATGCAACATTTTCAAGAAATTTGGGGATTTTCACTAAAAAAGGATGCAAGTAATGCCGAAAATTTACCACCAAAATAAAGTAGAATATGTCACGAAAAACAATCTCAGAATCAGAATATTCGGTAAAAGCGTTTTCGAGTTATTAATTCGTAAATCGACTGTGATCAGAATTGCGAAAAAAGGCTCAGTCCTTAAGGTGAAAAAGGGCTGCGTCCTTAAGGGGTTAAGTGAAAGTCAGACTCGTTATTTGGTGCCTGACAACATAGAAAAGATTGGTTGTTAGTCAGTTTATTCTTAGCAACCAGTCTGTCAGGCAGAACAGGAGAGAGTTGCTGTATCAATCCCGCATATAACATTTAAATATGAATATGTTCAGTGTAGTACTGTTCCTTCAAAGTGGAGGGGGCATGTATAATATATATCTGCATGCGTTGTGGGGGGTATATAATAGCGCAGCGGGGGGCAAGATATATAGAGGCTGTGGGGACATATACATTCCCCCCAGCGATTCTATATATCTTTCCCCACTGCAGCTCGCAGGGAACCCTGATTGGCTCCTCAGTCAGGGATCCCGGCTGGGAAAATGAAAGTAAAACACATCATACATCGCTGGGGAGCCGCCCGCTCCCCTGCTAATAACTTTTGATCGGATCGGGTCTCAGAAGTGAGACCCGATGCGATCAACCCCTGTACTACTACCCCCAACATGGAACAGACCCTGTTCCATGATGGGGGTAGGATTCACTCGGTTTTCAGTAATTTCCAGACAGCTCAGAGCTGTCAGGTTTTGGTGAAGAAAAATTCACAGGTTTTCCTGTGAGTTTTTCATCATACCCCGAGTGTTTTTTCTTTTTTGTCGGGAACACGCCCCTTTTTGTCAGAACCACGCCCATTTTGACGGGTTTAAAAGACACTCGGAGTGATGATATCTTTTGTCGGGTTGTGTGACCAAATTTGTGTCGACAAAAACTGTCGGCTTCACGTTAGTAAATGAGGGCCATTTTTCCCATAGGAGCTGTCAGGCATCCCCATTTTAAGAGAACAGTCCCAACAATATATAATAGGACGGCTATGTAAGTGATTTACCCTTTAAACAAAATATGACATTTGTCAGGAGGGAGAGATGTGTGTATATTGATCACATCCTATGGAATCTATAACACGTAAAGCTTTAACTCCAGGAAGGTCGTGTGACACAATTGTCTGTGATTCACATGACTGAGCGGTGACTTCTCACCTACTGGTCACATCACAGATATTTACGTGTTCCATGGTGTCATACTACAACATACCTAACTATCTGTGTTATCTGGTTTATGAGTAATAGAGAGATTTTATGGTCAACGGTAACTTTCATTTCTGATATTGCGGCCATAATTGACGTGTTGATATTGAAGTTAATTTGTTCAGTCTTATCATCAGGGCTGCCATCAGAAATTTTGGGGTCCCTTACAGAGCTCAAAGTCTGGGCCCCCGACCTCTTGGAGCCGCCCCCAGGGAACGACTGCAATCTTCCCAATCATCCATAAAAAAATAATGTTTAAAACACAGGACAAGAAAAACAAGAGCCTGTGAGTTCAATGAGGAAGGAAGGAAAGAGGAAATATCATCATACATATTACCATCATACTGTTACTGATCAAATCCTGTATACTACAGAGCTTAAAGGGGTACTCCCCTACCTTACTTCTTATCCCCTATACACAGGATATATATCATAGTGTTACCTATTCGCAATGCCTGTTTTACACTGGCTGGGGTTTTGGCGGCATAAAACTGATTACAGGTTCCCTTTAACAGTAAATAACTATATTAAAATATACTTTTAATTAAAAGACAGTAAACAACTTGAATTGCGAAAAAAAAGAAACAAAGTGCCCCCTCCCTAACACAGTAGTAACAGCAGATCTTCACTACCAAGATGCCCCCCCCCCCCTTATAACAGGTCTCCCCTCTCCAGCCCTCCCCCCCCCTTATAACAGGTCTCCCCTCTCCAGCCCTCCCCCCCCCCTTATAACAGGTCTCCCCTCTCCAGCCCCCGCCACCCCTTATAACACGTCTCCCCTCTCCAGCCCCCCCCCCCTTATAACAGGTCTCTGCTATCCAGCCCCCCCCCTTATAACAGGTATCCCCTCTCCAGCCCCCGCCACCCCTTATAACAGGTCTCCCCTCTCCAGCCCTCCCCCCCTTTAAACAGGTCTCCCCTCTCCATCCCCCGCCACCCCTTATAACAGGTCTCCCCTCTCCAGTCCCCCCTTATAACAGGTCTCCCCTCTCCAGCCCCCCCTTATAACAGGTCTCCCCCCCCCTTCTTTATAACCGGTCTCCCCCTCCACCCCACCTTATAACAGGTCTTCTCTCTCCACGCCCCTCCTCATAGTAATAAGATCAGGTTCTCCTGATCAGATCTTCCCCTGAGCAGCTCCTCTTCCTGTGTGCTGTCAGCAGGAGGATCCAGAACCAGTGAGGAGAAGGCAGACAGTAGAGGCAGTAGTGAGCGTCCTGTCTGGACAGTATGTAGTACAGACTCTGTAGCCTCTGGACCTCCGGTCACTGTGTCAGCTGTCAGTCTCAGGACCTGTGTGTGATGCTGCAGCTGCGGTGCACACAGGTCCTGAGTTCTCAGGCTGACACACTGACTGATCTATGAGTGTGTCAGGACTCCTAGCCTCCAGCCACTGCCAATGTTCTGACCCTGGCTGCTGCAGGGGGGTTCAGCAGGCCGGGCCCCCTCTAAACAACGCTGGCTGTACCCCCCTGACGGCGGCCCTGCTTATCATAAGACCTTCTCTGTACAGTGCCTTACAATATGTTGATTTCCAACACCAGGGGGCGCAGTTCCTTCTGGTTATAAACTTAAACTCTGATTTGGATTATATATATTAAATGAACTTGAATACAGAAAGTTTCTAGAGCCTTTCCTCTTAATCATCAGTTTATGGGTATGTTCATATTTACGATTTTATGCTGTGTAAATCCAAATAAAGAAATCATTGAACACAGCATAAATTCTGCATTGTATTTCCTGTGTGTGTACATATCCTTAAAGAGTTTTCTAATATTTTTTACATTGATGGCCTATCCAAAGGAGAAGCATTCAATGTCTGATCCGCCGACACCCAGTACCCTCCACCAATCATCTGTTACGCAGCTCCAGCATATACAAAAAGTGCAGGCCTGAAAGCATATAGCCCCATTTACTATGTAGTGGTGGGGCTGGGCTACAGCAGCCTAACTCTGAAATGAGCGGGATCTGAGCTGTGGCACCACCTCTAAACAATGAATGAAGATATCTGCTTTCAGCTCTGTTTATTGTGTTTCTATTCCAGGTTGCTGCAATTTCTCTTGGCATCCTGCCGATAAGACATTGATGGCCTATCCAAAGTCCCATAGTCTTGCATGGGACTTTAGACAAAAACCCTGACCCTCGCAAATGGTGGGTTAGGTTTAATTTAACTATCCTATTAGTTGACATATAAGTAATATGTGAACCAAGTGTCATCAAAATATCTCCAGCCATTTGCAAGTGATGCTGGAATGTACATACATACAATGACCCTGATTTATTAAATATGTGAGAGAAAAACTGGATATAATTTCCCATTACAACCAATGACTGCTCAGCTTTCATGTCTTAAAGGAAAACTGTCCGCTTGCTCCCCCTGCACTAATCAGCGGTACTGGCTGATAGTGCGGGGGACGCTGATTAGTTTGATGCTTACTGTGCCCAGATCTGCCAGCTGTTCTGATGATATCTTCGTTTTTCTTATATGCTAATTAAGCGCTAACTGGCACAGCCAGGGTAACAGGCACTCTGACGTCACCGCTGCCGGCCACAGTACCGTCCAGCTCATCAATATTCCTCCCCTCCCTCTGCCTCTCCGTCTTTATTACAATGTGGGGAGTAGAGGGAGGGGCGGCACTGCGGCTGGCGGCGGTGATGTCAGAGTGGCAGTTAACGCCGCCTGTGCCAGTTAGCGCTTAATTAGCATATAGGGAAAAATTAAGATATTGGCCGTGCGGATCCGGGGACAGAAAGCATCAAACTGATCAGCCAGTACCACTGGTTAGTGCGAGTGGAGCAAGCTGACAGTTTTCCTTTAAAGGAAAACGGTCAGCAAGTTCACCCACACTAAACCCAATACATTGGGTTATAGTGTGGGTGAACAGGAGTCTGTAACGGGCTCACTTACTTAGTAAAGTTTTATTTTGGCCGAGTTTGTGTCCTCTAAAGTGTCCGCCATCCATCTCGGTTATGCACGCAGCAGGCGGGTCCCCCGCCGGCAATCTTACTTTGTGTTCTGGGCACCCCCCCACCCCCTGTTGCATATTCAGTTGTGCTTCTCCACGTCCTAATGACGTGGAGTTATCACGCACCACCCCCCTAAACGCTGCAATCTGTCTTCTGAGCGCATGCCCTGTTTTTAGGCGCAGAGTGGTTCTGAGGATGCACAGCTCTCACGTCATCAGGAAAGAGAGCTGGCTAAAATAAACAGAGAATGCGCTCGGAAGACAGAACGCAGCGCTTAGGGGGGGGGGGGGCAGATAACTCCTCGTTATTAGGACGTGGAGAAGCAAAAATTGTTATGGAACAAGGGGGGTGGGCTTCAGGCCCCTGCCTCTGGAACACAAAGTAAGGTTGCCTGCGGGGGACCCGTCTGCTGCATGCAAAACTGGGATGGATGGTGGACACTTTAGAGGACGCAAACTCGGCCAACACAAAACTTTATTAAGTAAGTGAGCACGTTACAGACTCCTGTTCACCGACACTATAACCCAATGTATTGGGTTTAGTGTGGGTGAACTTGCTGACAGTTTTCCTTTTAACAAGCTGTGGTAAAATGAAAGTGTGTGTGTGTGTGTGTGTGTAATTACACAGGTCGTACCCATTTTCTAGTGTTTCCCCAACTCAAAACAATGATAAGCCACAGGCTTCCCAAAGACTCCCAATAACAGTTCTTATCCATATTGCATGCGTTCCCCATCCCCTAGTTGTTGGTGAGGCCCAGCGGGAGAAGCAGTGACTACAAGCTGCACCGTCCTTTCTCTGGCTGCAACAAACTTTGGTAGCAACATCATTGCTTTATTTTGTACTTTTGTTAATGTTATGCAGAGTTCAAGAGACAAATGAAAGATAGACGGAGCTCTATTTTTTTGTTTTGTGACATGGACGTTTATCACAGATGGGAAGGCTTAGGCGTTACTTTGGTCTGCTGGGTGAGGCGCTATTCTATACTATACAGTACCTGAGTAGTAAGCTGTGTGTATTGTATACAAACCCCTGCTTCTATTGATTACTGATTACTAAGCAATGCACTTGATAAATACCTTGTCATATTTATTATACATAACTATTTTGTTTTTATTCCCCCTAAGATCAGGCTACATAATGACGTATACAGTGATACCTCTTTGAGACTGCTACCCAAAATTACCCTTTACACTGTTATTGTGATATCAAGATCATTATCTTGACAAGGTTTTTGACCTTTCTCAACCGAAGTATGACATATTACGATGAAATCTATCAGCCATGTTGCTGCAGTCTGGACAAGTGTTATTTTTAGTCAGCTCCTATATTGTTTTCTGAGCAGGAAATTGCAAGTAACATGTGGGTAAACATGAGTGATCAGTTCCATGGTACTAGGACTGGACTTCCTAAGAACATTTTACTTTAAAGCAAAGGGGCACATAAAGCAGAAACCTTTTTGAAGCATTGAGCAATATGAGGGAGGGAGATGGGAAAAGTCTTAGGGTGATCGAACACAATAAAAACATTTTTAGAATTTTCAGGATTTAAAGGGGAACTCAGGTGGAGAAAACATGTTTTCAAATCAACTGGTGCCAGAAAGTTATTTGCAAATTACTTCCATTTAAACATCTTAACCATTCCAATACTTATCAGCTGCTGTATACTACAGATATACTACTGAGAAATGTGTGAAGTTATTTCCAGTCTGACCACGGTGCTCTCTGCTGACACCTCTGTCCTTGTCAGGAACTGTCCCGAGCAGGATTGGTTTTCAATGGAGATTTGCTTCTAATCTGGACAGTTTCTGATATGGACAGAGGTGCCAGCAGAGAGCACTGTGGTCAGACAGACAAGAACAACTGAACTTCCTCTGTAGTATACAGCAGCTGATAAGTACTGGAAGGCTTCAGATTTTGAAATAAAGTAATTTACAAATCTGTTTAACTTTCTGGAGCCAGCTGATTTGAAAAAAAAAATTTCCACTTGTTTCCACCGGAGTTCCCCTTTAACCGCTTAAGGCCGCAGGGCGTATGGATACGCCCCTGTTCCCAAGTCCTTAAGGACTCAGGGTGTACCTTTACGCCCAGAGTATTTCCGGTCCCTGCCACTCACCAGGCAGTACCGGACCGTGATGCCTGCCGAAATCATTCAGCAGACATCCCGTGACAACGCCTGGGTGGGTCCTCAATTCAGATCAACGATTTGCGGCGATTCCGGGCTGATTTGGTTCTCTGATGACCCGATAGCCCAGAAAATAGGGATGATCAGAGATGTCAAAGACATCCCCGATCATCCTGAAGGATAGGAGCCATTGGTCGGTTAGGACTGACTGACCAATGGCAGTTGGGGGCAGGGGGGTTACAGTTGGGGGCGTGGGAGAAGATGGCACCGGGTACCGGAGTCCACGAGGAGTCCAAGGGACCGGTGATCGCGGTGGGACCGGCGGCAGGCAGTGGCGGGATCGGTGGCAGTAAGGAGGCGGTGGCGGAGCAGCGTTGGAGGCAGCAGTGAAGATCATTGATCTTCACTGCTGCCTTCTAGGAGTTGTCAAAGGCTGTCTGTGAATGCTGGGAGTTGTAGTTTTGTAACATCGGGATGGTCATAGTTTGGAGACCACCATACAGTGGTGTCCAAACTGTAGCGCTCCAGATATTGCAAACCTACAACTCCAAGCATACCCAGACTGCCCAGGCATGCTAGGAGTTGTAGTTCGGCAACATGTGGCCCTTCAGATGTTGCAGAACTACCACTCCCAGCATGCCTGGGAAGTTTGAGCATGCTTGATTTGTAGTTTTGCAACATCTGGAGGGCTACAGTTTGGACACCACTACACAGTGGTCTCCAAACTGTTCTCCTTCAGTTGTTGCATAACTACAACTCCCAACATGGCCTTTGGCTGTCTGGGCATGCTGGGAGCTGTAGTTTTGCAACAACTGGAGGCACACTCGTTGGGAAACATTATTTCCTAACTCAGTGTTTCCCAACCTGTGTGCTTCCAGCTGTTGCAAAACTATAACTCCCAGAATGCACTGAAAAACCATGCATGCTGGGAGTTGTAGTTTTGCAACAGCTGGAGGCACACAGGTTGGGAAACACTGAGTTAAGTAACATACTCTGTGTTTTGCAACCAGTGTGCCTCCAGCTGTTGCATATCTACAACCCCCAGCATGCACGGACAGCCAAACGGCATGCTGGGAGTTGTAGTTTTGTACAGGGTACATTCACACGGGCGGGTTTTTTTTTTGTACAGGGTACATTCACACGGGCGGGGGTTTAAAGTGAGTTTCTCACTGCAAGTTTGAGATGCAGCAAATTTTCTGCTGCAGCTCAAACTCCCAGCGGGAAACTCGCTGTCAACCCCCGCTGTGTGAATGTACCCTAAAAACACTGCACAAAATAAAAAGTAAAACACTACATATACACATACCCCTACGCTGGTACGGCACATTCTAAAACGGAGCCTCCAGCTGTTGCAAAACAACAACTCCCAGTGTTGCTGGACAGCCATTGACTGTCCAGGCATGCTGGGAGTTTTGCAGTAGCTGGAGGCACCCCGTTTGGGAAACACTGCTGTAGAGTAATTTTGGTATTGGAGGCAAGTCTAATTCTAATGCATCCAGGTCCGTCCCTATGCAAATCTCTAATTTAGGCCTCAAATGCGCATGGCGCTCTCACTTCGGAGCCCTGTCATATTTCAAGGCAACAGTTTAGGGCCACATATGGGGTATCTCCATACTCAGGAGAAATTGCCTAACAAATTTTGAAAAGGTAAAGTTGGGGTCTACACCAACATGTTATTATAAAAAAATTTAATTTTTACACTAACATGCTGGTGTTGCCCCATACTTTTCATGTTCACAAGAAGTAAAAGGGAAAAAAAGACCCCCAAAATTTGTAACACAATTTCTCCTGAGTATGGAAATACCCCATATGTGGGCATAAAATGCTCTGCGGATGCACAACAAGGCTCAGGATTGAGAGTGCACCATGTACATTTGAGGTGATTTGCACAGGGATGGCTGATAGTTCCAACGGTTCTGACATAAACGCAAAAAAAGCAACACCCACATGTGACCCCATTTTGGAAAGTACATCCCTCAAGGAATGTAACAAGAGGTATAGTGAGCCTTAACACCCCACAGGTGTTTGAAGAATTTTCGTTAAATTTGGATGTGAAAATTAACATTTTTTTTTTCACAAAAATGCTGGTGTTATCCCAAATTTTTTATTTTCACAAGGGGTAATAGGAAAAAAGCCCCCATAATTTGTAACCCCATTTCTTCTGAGTATATAAATACCCCATGTGTGGATGTAAAGTGCTCTGTGGCGCACTACAATTCTCAGAAGAGAAGGAGTACCATTGGCTTTTGGAGAGAGAATGGGGGAGATTTATCAAAGGATTTAGACAGTTTTTTCTTGTCTAAATTTGTCGCACAGAAAGTCGCAGTCTAAATATGTGCGACTTTTCTGCGACTTTTGCTTTAGAGGATTTTTAGAACATGATGCATTCTAGTCTATTTTAGATGGAAAAATGCATTGGTGCTGAATTTATCAAAAGCAACTTTTCAGCGACAAGTCGCATAGGCTGAATGTATGCCGAAATGTCAGACCATGTTGGAGCAGGTTTAAATATAGACTAAAGCATAGATCACAAAGTCTGTGCGCAGAATTTATCAAGAGCCGTGCGCCATTTGATAAATTAGGTGCACAATAGACCAGACTAACCCTCTGTAGTTTGGTCTATATTGATGCGGGACATAGACAACTTTGATAAATCTCCCCCAATGTGTCTGGAATTGAAGGCTATGTGCATTTACAAAGCCCCCGTAGGGCCAGAACAGTGGACCCCCCCACACACACACACACATGTGACCCCTCCCCCCCCCCCCACATGTGACCCTACTTTTGAAACTACATCCCTCACAGAATTTAATAAATGGTGCAGTGAGCATTTGCACCCCACAGGTGTCTGACAGATTTTTTTGGAACAGTGGTCTGTGCAAATTAAATATTTTATTTTTCATTTGCACAGCCCAGTGTTCCAAAGATCTGTCAAACACCAGTGGGGTGTAAATACTCACTGCACCCCTTATTAAATTCTGTGAGGGGTGCAGTTTCCAAAATGGGGTCACATGTTGGGGGGTCCACTGTTCTGGCACCATGTGGGGGCTTTCTAAACGCACATGGACTTCAATTCCAGTGGGAGGTGCTTTACCTCCTTCCCGGCTGAAAGGGTTAGCATTTTTAAAATGTAAGGAGGAGAAAATGAAAGTGCAAAAACTGAAAAATGTTTGGTCCTTAAGGGGTTAATTCTTATGGTGGTTAAAAATTCTGGCAGCTTTTGTATACTGTGAAGGAGCAGGCACTAGTGAAGACAAAGGACTTGCTAGGATGGAGGAATTGTGAGACACAACCTGCTTGTCTTCAGCCTTTCTCCGTCATCCGTCTTCTACAGTTTAAAGGGGTACTCTGGTGGAAAACAATTTGTTTTAAATCAACTGGTGCCAGAAAGTTAAACAGATATATAAATTACTTCTATTAATAAATCTTAATCCTTCCAGTACTTATCAGATGATGTTTACTACAGAGAAAGTTCTTTTCTTTCTGAATTTATTTTCTGTCTGTCCACCACAGTGCTCTCTGCTGACACCTCTGTCCATGTCAGAAACTGGACAGTTCCCAAAATGGACAGAGGTGTCAGCAGAGAGCACTGTGGACAGAGAAAAGAAATTCAAAAAGAAAATAACGTCCTCTATAGTATACAGCAGCTGATAAGTACTGGAAGGATTAAGATTTTTTTGAAGAAGTAATTTACAAATCTGTATAACTTTCTGGCACCAGTTGATTTAAAATAAATTGTTTTCCACTGGAGTACCCCTTTAATGTGTGGACAATTATTGTCACAAGTTGCAGGAAGCTGAGAAATCGGCTAGGTAGGAAAACATGTACAGTATATATACATGTTCTTTGACCATGTAGATGCATTACTGATATCAGATGCAGAAAGAGTTTCACCAGTGACCACAGGGTTTCCTCCAAGTCACAGGCTCAGGTAAACCAGCCATAAAATAGAGAGACCCCAAATAGCTCTTCATATGTGAGCTTCCGGGACCTCAACAATAGTGGCATGGGTGGATGAGAATATTGCTTCTGGCACAGTAAATTAGCTTTCTCATTTCAGTTGTACTTACTCCTGTTAAGACTTCTATGCAAATACATTGATGTACCTAAGATCGTGGGTGTCGTTGGGGTCTTCTATTGCAGATGAAGCTCCCAGATTTGGCTATTAGTGAGAGTGACCAGCCTGGGAAGCCCTGGATTAGCTAGACATTGTTAGCGGAGTCCTTGCAGCTGGTGAAGTGTCTGCAGCTACTGATTTCATTGAACATTTTATTTGTAGAGTTTAGTAATACAGGAGCGGAGAGTACAGTGCGTGCACATGGCATTAAACAGCCGCCTCCATCAGCAGCTCTTCCATTCATTAGCTGTCAATGAATGATTTCCCAATTACAGTTAATTTATTTTGCAACTAACTCCTGGCACATCTGCTTATCAACAAGTGTTTTGTGCTAAATATTATCCAGTTATCATCTATTTGCCATTGAGAGCTGGAATATTGTGTGCACCCACGGGCCTCAAATATTTAAGCATTGAATCTGAGTCTTTACTGCAGCACTGAACCAACACAAGCGGCTTTCACAACACAGTGATGATTGTCAATGCTGATAGGATGGGGACACAGATAAGATATGCAGGTGACTACTTGTGTCCAAAGACTCATATTCTAACATTCCATACCTCCCATAGATACACTCAGGGAAATACACCTGCAATATCGAGTACCCTTGTCTTTGGTGCATAATGGTACCAGCCATTAAAGGGGTACTCCAGTGGGAAACAATTTATTTTAAAACAACTGGTGCCAGAAAGTTAAACAGAGTTGTAAATTACTTCTATTAAAAAAATCTTAATCCTTCCAGTACTTATCAGTGCTCTCTGCTGACACCTCTGTCCATGTCAGGAACTGTCCATTGCAGTAAAGGCTTGCAATGGGGATTTTCTCCTGCTCTGGACAGTTCCTAAAATGAACACAGGTGTCAGCAGAAAGCAATGTGGACAGACAGAAAATAAATTCAAAAAGAGAAGAACTTTCTCTGTAGTATACAGCAGCTGATAAGTCCTGGAAGGAATACGATTTTTTAATAGAAGTAATTTACAAATCTGTATAACTTCCTGGCACCAGTTGATTTAAAATAAATTGCTTTCCACCGGAGTACCCCTTAAATTGGTAGAAACTCCTACAGAGGTTCCCATTTCTCATTAACTCCTAGATGACGATTATGCCTAGTTATGCTGTAACACACCACTGCCTAATAAGGGAGTTTTGCCACTTAGTGGTCTAGGATAGTGGGGGAAAATACTATTTGGAGCTATAGATGCAATCATATTGGTTGTCGCCCATTTTTTCCTTGGTTACTTGACAGCCCCTTCTACAGTAACTCCAATCTCCGTGATAGTCATTCATTAAAGGGACAAGCATTACCTGGAGTAGGATTAGACATATACTCTGTTCCCATTGAATATTATGGAATGATAATAGGCATATACAAATGCCTCTTCATACAAATGTTAAGCACTTGGACTGTATTAACAAATTGTACAGCTATGTACTAAATAGCAAACCACAGGATAAAGCTGTCAAGAGGACATTCTCTACGTCTAGAAGAAAGAAGGTTTCACAATCATCAAAGATGAGAATTCTTTATTGTAAAAGCAGAAAAAAGTATACAACTCTTTGCCATATGATGTGGTGATTGTTAGTTTAAGGGGGGCCTGGATGCTTTAATTTACAGTATGGTCATTAGATTTTTGGAGGTTGGAAGCTGATCCCGGGATTTATTCTGATTGCCATATAAGAGTTGGGAAGGACTTTTTCCCCTGGTATGGGGCAGTTGGTATCTGCATTATAATGTTAGTTTTTTGTCTTCCTCTGTATCCAGTAGGGTAACAGTAGGGTTATAGGTTAAATTTGATTACTGTTATTAACTCATCACCCAACCTGGTGAGAAGAGACAGAGGATCCTGTTCTGTAGATTGGTGCTCTTTACAATGGTTAAACCCCCACTTTCTATCGTTAATATCCTATTCTTTGATGTCATGGTTATAAGAAAACCTCCTTTAGCTAAGTGCTGATAGTTTTATTATTTTAAGGCATAGGTGCACTCATGCCAGAACATGGGTTGTTCATTCTCATTAAGATAATTGTCAGCACTCCATCGGCGGTGGTGCATGTGAAGGTAGGTAGAAATGACAAGGTCCCAGCACTCACCAAGTTCTGCTAGAAGCATTGTTTATTGAATTTTCACATATAACGGTAAACAGGAGAGCAAGGTGTTTGCTGGAACATGACTTGTATTCCCCTATATTTAAAACTTCAATAAATAATGTTTCTTGCATGACTTGGTAAGTTCTGGGACTTTGACTTTTCTACGTTCTCATTGAGTCATGAATACTCATTGCTACCAGACATCATGTTATTACATCTCTGCATTAAGTTTTGAAGTCAGCTCTCCATTAGGAACACTTATCATGTGTCGTCCAGTCTGTTTATGATGTAATTGTGTTCAGGTGACAAGTCGTCATTTATAGTGTGGAAAATAGATACTTTAGGACCAAGTAAGGAAGTTAAAGTCAATCTTTTTCACACACACCCCCACCCCTCAATAATCTTCCATGCCATCATTCATGGCATAAACTAGACCTTTGACAGCAATGTGAGATGGGAAGACATTTCTGTGTTCAGGTTCTAACCAGAAATGTCACTGCAGAAATTGATTTATAATATTATGTGGACATTATACACTCACCTGTCACTATGGGCTTACTACTGGTTTTGTCAGCGATCAACCAGGAAAACCTTTATTTTGCAGTAGTGCCCATGCAGTCATGTAGGTGGATACACTGTGCATTCCTTTAGGGTACGTTCTGTGCATTCCTTTAGGATTCTGCGCAGATTTGATGCGCAGGATTTGTAACTGCCGATTAGAAGCTGGGCACAGTCATTAAGTTTACATTGAAATCTGCAGCAGCAAATCCTCCGCATCAAATCTTTGTACGTGTGAACGTACTCTAAAAGAGGTATTCCGCCCCTAGACATTTTATCCCCTATCCAAAGGATAGGGGATAAAATGTCAGATCGCCGTGGTGCCGCTGCTGGGGACCCCTGGGATCCCCGCTGCGGCACCGCGCTATCATTACAGCACAGAGCGAGTTCGCTCTGCACGTAATGATGGGCAGTACAGGGGCCGGAGCATCGTTACGTCACGGCTCCGCCCCTCGTGATGTCACGGCCCGCCCCTTTCAATACAAGTCTATGGGAGGGGCGTGACGGTCATCACGCCCCCTCCCATAGACTTGCATTAAGGGGACGGACCGTGATGTCACGAGGGGCGGAGCCATGATGTCACGCTGCTCCGTCCCCCGTATCGCCCGTCATTACGCACAGAGTGAACTCGCTCTGTGCTGTAATGATAGCGCGGTGCCGCAGCGGGGATCCCGGGGGTCCCCTGCAGCGGGACCGCGGCGATCTGACATTTTATCCCCTATTCTTTGGATAGGGGATAAAATGTCTAGGGGCGGAATACCCCTTTAATCTGGAATTAACAGGAAGGGGCTGGATTATCAAGTAATATCAAATGCCCCATGAAGACACCAAAAATCAAATAAATTATTAAATTTTTACAAAATTTTAGATCTCTGCTGCTGACTACAGATTATTTTACAGTGTAGTACAGAACTATGGGAACTATACCATGCTAGATCATAGGGATTTGTAAGTAATACCTGCGTCCCCCAAGGCACTGATACCCTTTCCAGTTCTATCACCTGGACAGTGGGGCCCTCCCGGACATGTGACCTTCACCCATAGTTTTGGCACAGTAATATCAGCAGCTGTTGCCGCAGTGACCAGTACCTGTGTGTAGTTAATAATAGTAGCATGTGTATTCCTGGCACATGGATTTGTGGATTGCTTCTCTCTATTATCGACTGGTGTCGTGATCTCAGACATAGAATCAATATTCATAACCATAAATGATCTGCTGTGTAAATCTAGCTACTGTCGTATCACTAAATGACTGATGGTAGAAATACTAACAAATGTCTGTGCACACAATTGTGTATTGGTGGTGCCGTGTACAGTATGGTGATCAAAGTTATTAAAAAACGAAATGTCTTCTGTGTTTCAGGAATTGTACCCCATTACTGGTGATATTTTTGGCCTTGATGACAAGGAATTACTCATGTTAGCAGCCATAATCTTTTATGTGTAAGGGTCTGCAGGTCACATTTGCTTCTTTCTTTAGAACAGGGTCAATATAAACACTCAATGCAAACCTAATGTACCCTACAGTAAGTCTATGAGGTTGACCAGTATCTATTTAAAAATGGATCTGGCTGATTGTAGCTATTATGACTCTGTTACAATCAGAAGTAATTATGTTAGTGTGAACTTAGTCTTATGTAAATTTAGTTTTTCCAGCAGTACCATTTACGGTACTTTTGCACGCTGATCAACTCATAGCAGGTTTTCCGCTGCAGGAAATCCTCTGCAAGTTTTGTTACCATTCACTTCAATGGATCTGCCGAAAATCCGCAGTAGCAGTTTTGCAGATTGCTAGCTGACCCATTGAAGTGAGTGGTAGTAAGACTGGCAGCGGATTTTCCATGGTAAGTGACCTACAGTGAGTTTTGATACCATTCATGCCAATGTCTTCACGGAAAATCCACAATTGCATATTTGCAGACTGCCATCGGACCCATTAGAGTGGATGGTAGTGAAACTCCCTGATTCCCTGCAGCATGAAACCTGCTGGGATTTATCAACGTGTAAACATACCTTAAAAACATAAATGGTTGTAATTGATATTTACCTTAAAAACATAAATTGTCTGCACCTCTGTGCTGTATGGGTGTAATAGTATTTTAACTGGATGACTGCTACCACTAAAAATATCTGCACTCGTAAATATCACCATTTGTAGCAGGGAGGAAGAAAGCACATTTGTCGCATCCAGTTTTTCAGATCGTGGCAGAATCCAAGCAAAAATGAAACTAACCAAATGGATCGAAATTTTTACAGTCTATACATTTATGGATTGTTTTCATGAAAGAATGGAGACACGTGATATCCAACAATGGCAGGGGGTGGGGGGCTGATTTCACCAATATTTTTCTCCTGTTTAGACTTCGTTACATAACCACATTAGTCCCACGATTTTGAGTGACAAAGATAGAATACATTCTTGCACAGACTAGCCGCTATAGATATATTAGTATCTAGAGGGCCTATTGTAGGGAGATATACATGTGTTGTGCCCAGGAAGCCATGGAACTGACTGGGCTAGTTTATGAGCATATGTTTAATAAAGAATCATCCACAAACTGTGAGGAAAAAACTCAAGATTTTTTATTCAGGTCAAGTTGCTGAACCCTTCTCTCAAGCTGTTAAGCAGCATGCCCCAAGTTGTGAATGTGCAGTTACCAACATGCTTCTGACATGTTGTCCATATTGACGTCATATGACAACAGTTAGATATGTTTATTGTTGTTTAATTTGTTGCTGTTGTTTTCTTGCAGCCTGTTTGATATGGGAGGAGAATATTACTGCTACAGCTCTGACATTACCTGTTCCTTTCCTGCCAATGGGAAGTTCACTGCCGACCAAAGAGCTATTTATGAGGCTGTGCTGAAGGCATCCCGTGCAGTCATGAATGCATTGAAACCAGGTAAGTCAGGACCGCGTCTTATCAAATAAGATGTTTTAGTGACAGTATCAGTGGCAGTCTGGGTGCTGAGACCTCTACTGGTCGTTTGAATGAAGAAAGTTTGTTGAAATGATGAGTACCCCCCCTCCCCATTCAAAAGGTTTTCATGAAACAAAAAATAAATGGGGTGGGTGAAGGGTACAGAAAAGAGTAGGGGAAGGGGTTGAGGAAAATCAACCTAACAATGAGTGCAAAACAGCCCAAATCTGCCATAGAAGATTATCAGGTATGAGTAACAACAGAACACATGTGCAGCTGGACCTTTAAATGGGCACTGTCATGAAATCAAAAAATTGACATGTTGTGGTACTTAAGTACTACAACATATCTCTAATATACTTTAATTTAAAAAAAAGTGATTTTAAAACAGTTTAAAATAACTTTTAAATTCGGCCACTAGGGGTCGCCCTCCTAGTGGCCGAATGCATTCGGCAGTGACATCATTAATGTATTTCGACTCGTTGAAGCCTGGCAACGAGTCGGAATTCATTCACTGCGGTGCTCGCTCCCGCCTGTCAATCAGACAGGCGGGAGCGAGCGCTTTGAAGGAAGAGGACGCGCGCAAGCTCCCTGGCCTCGCACGCCGGCCCCGGCTCCCTGCGACAGGTCAAATTCTCAATGTGACTGTTTTCAATGCTTATGCTTTTGCGGGGGGACGGGGGGCTAGTGGGTTGAGTGGCGCAGCGGGGCCAGGGGGGTTGCGGGCTATACAGTATACCTCCATTTGTTTCCCCACTACAACTCCCAGCATGCCCTGACAGCCAATAGATGTCAGGGCAAGCTGGGAGTTGTAGTGGGGAAACAGCTGGAGGGACACTGAATAGGTGAACTAAGGGGGGGTGGGGAGGGAGTTGAGCGTCGCGACGGGGAGCGGGATGTGCGGCCATCACGGTGTTCACCTATACAGTATGCCTCCAGTTGTTTCCCCACTACATCTCCCAGCATGCCCTGTTAGGACAGGAGAGAGCACAGAGGAGTACTGTCAGACAGGAGAGAGCACAGAGGAGTGCTATCAGACAGGAGAGAGCACAGAGGAGTGCCATCAGACAGGAGAGAGCACAGAGGAGTCCTATCAGACAGGAGAGGGCACAGAGGAGTACTATCAGACAGGAGAGAGCACAGAGGAGTCCTATCAGACAGGAGTGAGCACAGAGGAGTACTATCAGACAGGAGAGAGCACAGAGGAGTGCTATCAGACAGGAGAGAGCACAGAGGAGCCCTATCACATAGAAGAGAGCACAGAGGAGTCCTATCAGACAGGAGAGAGCACAGAGGGGTGCTATCAGATAGGAGAGAGCACAGAGGAGTCCTGTCGGACAGGAGAGAGCACAGAGGAGTGCTAACCCACCCTCACTTAGGCTGCATTCACACTTCGTTTTTACATTACGGGTGCCGGATCCGGCTGGGGGAGAGGCAAACCGGGCTCTCCCGTACCCCAGCTGGACCAGCGCTTAACTCCATTTACTTTAATGAGCCGACCGGAGTCAAACGGTGACTCCGGTCGGCTCATTTTTCACCCATATGCGGTTTTGTGACCAGATCTAAAACTGTAGTATACTACGGTTTTAGGTACGGTCAGGAAACCACATACGGGTTTGCCCCTCCCCCAGCCGGATCTGGCACCCGTAATGTAAAAACGAAGTGTGAAGGCAGCCTTACTGGACTTTGTTCATGCCTGTACTTCACCTTGGACAAAGCCATGATTTTATAAGCCATGATTTCTGTAAAAAGGAAATTAAATTTTTTATGAAGTATATTAGAACGGTTAATGTTTGGCAGATGGTGGCAGATACTGAAGAATACATTTATTACTAAGTCATCTGTTCTTGTCTTGCTGTGTGGGTAAAGAACTTTCATTCTCTCTTTTGATGTTCAACATTATGTCAACAACAAAAAAAGAAAACATTCATTGCTGTTGGAGAGAATCAACGACTGTTTCTTTTGAAGGAACCAATATATCTGTGGATGTGACACAGTTACCTATCACTACTGAGCATGAGCCCTGATGTATTTTCTTTAAGTTTTGACCTATTTCTCTCTCAGCGTCCTGCTCTGAAACCACACGTCTTTCTTTCTGCCTTCTTGTCGCAAGTGACTTCCGATCTGTGTTACCTCCCTGCAGCAGGATTCCTGCTGGCTGTTTACACGTCATCCTATTCTTCACTTAAAATGCTGGAAAAGTCGTCTTGTGCACATTACCATTGCTATAAATTTTGTGGTCCCGTCAGTGGGGCTCACTGAGGCTGGCAGACTGTCACAGGAAACAGGCCACCGCCTGGCCGATGGAGACAACATATATGTAACCTCTGATAGAGTCCTCGTTGCTCTCTTAACTCTTATAGTGAGGATGTGGCTGTCACCATTTTCTTTTGATTACTGGTTGATGAATGGCCCCCTCCTCATAGATGTAAGCAGGCGTTATACGACAAAACAAGTTCACCCAGAGGAACAGCAGGTAAAGTGCCTTCAGTCTTGTTTTTCTCTGAACTGATGCAGCCAGCACTGAAATCTTGTGTTCCTTGACATGTAATAGTGTCATTTAAAATCCAGCAACATCTAAAATAAACTTGTAAACTAAAAAACAATGTATAAATGACTGAAAATCAATGAGCCAACAGATAAACAAAACATAGATGTGATGGAGAATGACTAATGTCACCTGCTGTATAACATTTTTTTTTTACAGTCCTGACTGTCCTTTTGACTGACGTTCTAATGCATGGAGCAGGACGTGAAGTGTGAATATAGCCTTAGACTATGTTCACACTCCAGAAACCATAATGTGCTGCCAGATTTGTTGTCAGAATCTGTTGACTTACAATGTGTTGAAATGCATTGTCAGCTGTTTTAATAGTAGGAACAGCTGTATGCAGCAATAAACTTACCATTAAATTTAGTATTGCTTCTGAAGCTCAGAACAGACATCCAAAGTAAAAATACAAACAGGAGCCAGATAACCATATATTCTGGATTGGTCACAAAAGGTATTTTGGAGGTCTTCTACCCTTACAAATAAAACACCAATGTACTTTCATCACTCTACTGAAAATGTATGTTGTATGCATGTACAAGAACCATAATACTTTTCTCTTTTTTTTCTTTTTTTTAACCGTGGTTATGCACCATGCCAAAGCAAAATAAATAAATAAAATAAATAAAAGCAAGACTAAAAAACATTTCAAATCAAATTTGTATTACATTTTAGACAACAAATATTAAACAACAAACACATGAAAGTTACATAAATCGTGCAATGCTTGTAGTAACACTATGTTCCCTAAGTTCTTATGGTGCAGTGCGGCTATCTTGGGAGCCCATTGTTTTTAACCATTGAGCAACCAGCATCTCAAAGCATGCACTCCTCCCCCCTACTAGAATTGGAACAAACCAATCAGGCAAAAAAAAAGTAATATCCATCTCCCCCACATTCTTGCCAATCATCTGTTTGAAGGGGCAGCAGCGCACGCAGGAGTGCCATTGCCATTGAATTAGCTGATTGACAGAGGTGCCAGGAGATGACCCCCACCAATCTAACATTGATTGCAATAACCTCTTTAATTACTAGAGTCTTATATTTAGTTCTTCCTTCTCAACCTTCTTTCACTGAACTTGGGAGATTCCAGATGATCCTGCATTGCAGTGCCAGACTGTCAAGGAATATTACTGTACAAAGCAGAGCTGCGAGTTATTCATAAAAGTAGTGCAGGGATATATATGTAATACAGACTGGAACCACAAAGCTTTCACTTTAGGAAGATTTTAAGACAAAGCAGAAAAGGAGGCTTTGCCTGAGAACACAATCTCTATTTTCCAACCAGCAGCATTAAAAATCAATAGACTTGAATTGTGGACCTTGTGTGTTGCCAATGGGACAATGCTATATGGAAAATACCAATGATCAGAGCGAGTACTTTGTATAATCTGCCCCTCTTCTCAGTGATAGAACTGGAACCAGTTCTAAGACCAGTGATTCATCCTAGTTGAGAAATAAAACTTGTTGTTTTAGAGCCCTGTACCCTAATAACTTTATAATCTCTAGACACCTCCTGCAGTGTTCTCCAAACTGCTCTCACTTTGTATTTATCCTCTTTCAGTACATAGAAGAGAACATCTCCTGCGGAGGAATGCGGGAAGTTGTCCATAACAACCAGTCAGTTGTGTATGTGTGTGTGTGTGTGTGTGTGTGTATATATATATATATATATATATATAATTCATTTAAGCATTTTTTTTTGTTCTTAAAGGGGTTGGTTTTTTAAAAGTAGAAAAATTCAGCTACTTTCTTCCTCATACAGGACCAGACCTGTCCACAAATAATGTCAGCTAAGCATCATTCGCTTTCATAAAGCTGGGCTGTAGATCCAGATACAACATTGACAAGTGTGACACTTTTTCTTGCAGCCATGTTTTTCTAATTATGAACAAATTCTATAATGTGTCCTGGTCAAAAAACATTTTATATTTTACAAATAAATCTTTAAAAGTTTTGATCTGTTGGGGGCTCAGTGCTGAGACCCCCACAATCAATAGAACAAGCACACTTCAAACTCTCAGCTCGCAGTGATCTCTGTCCTGTGACCCCATTGTAATTTTGTGGGGCTGTCAAAAAAGGCAAAAAACTTTCGACACGTGTCTGTGACATTGTCAAAAGTTATTTTTTTAAATGACTAGGACACTGTAAGCTTTTATTTAAAAAGTATAGGCCATCAATGATATATGAGTAGTTTTACTGCCGATCAGCACAATGTAGGGACCACAGTTTTAGGTGGAATGTAGCATCTATGCCATGGCACCTTCATTGTGCTGATCGGCAGGGGTATTACATTTTTATTTTCAACTACAGAATATTTTACAGTCTTTCAGCTCCTCCACTTTTCTATTTGTTTTTACTCAATTCATAAATAGAACTGCTTATTTTTTTATTGTCTTATAAATCCCATAAAAATCCATTCTCGCTTGGTGGCCAGTGATGTCGAAACTGATCCCAATGTCCAAGCGGAATTAAGCCTTCAGAGACTCTGTGTATCAATGCCACAGACCTAGTGAGGGAAACTGGGGAATTTTGCATAATTTCTCCATCATTGCAATGTCAGCTGATTTGTAGCTACGGGTAAAATGCTGAATATTTTGTGGTTACTCACTTATGTATTATTTTTTATTGTCTTGAGCTGACATGGCCATTTGTTTATTTATTTATTTTTTTAATAGTCTTAAAGGACCAAAAAAGAAGGATTGTTTGGCAGTTCTTTCATTTCTTTGCAAATTTTGCAACAAGTTTTCCAACTGAGTTATACTGTCATTGACAGACAGATCTGGGCATTGATAGATGGAGTACACCCATCTAGTTGTGAAAGACTGGAAAGTATTCATCCCTCTGAATGACCCTAAATATTCCTTTGCTGTCTTTCCTTCAGTCATTTCTAAAATGTCTTAAATGGGCACTGCCACATATAAAAACATTCAAAAATTCACATTTTATTAAAGAAAACTGCCTTTTGAAAATCCCACCACTAGGGGTCCCCATACCTCCTGGGACACTGATGAGTCACACAGCAACATGAGTGTTTCAAAGGGTCAAGGACACGAGATGGCTGATTGACAAGGTTGCAGGAGGAACACCGCCTGCAGCAATACTGCTGTAAAACAGAATTTTTCCAAACATGTGCCTCCAGCTGTTGCAGAACTACAAATCCAAGCATGCCAGGACAGTCAAACGATGTCTGGACATGCTGGGAATTGTAGTCGCAAAAGCTGTAGGCACACAGCTGAAGGCAACACTGCTGCAAGAAAGAGTTATCCAAACACTGTACCTCCAACTATTCCAGAACTTCAAGTCTCAGCATTACAGGACTGACAAAGGATGATACACATGAATGACATAGGAAAATTATATGTGCATGATCAGGATGAGGTACTCAGTAACATTTAACAGTTTAGTTTTTTTGTGGGATCTGGCGAGTATGCTTTAATGGTCAAACAGTGAAGCTTTATTGAAAGTTCAGTCAGAAGCATATAAAAGATCAGCAAAATAGCCAAGAAGATTGGCAAAGATAAATAGGCCTACAAGGCCAACAAAACAAGAACATAGCTACAAATATATGCATCATCAAATAAATACCTCGCAGCGGAGATAAAGAAAAGACTAATAGTAGCAAGCGGTGGCGGCCCAGTCCCATAACAATCGTGAAGAGCGGCTTACAGGTAACTCCATCAATACAAGCTCAAACAGTGATGGGTGTGAGAACAATATGTAGAGGATAACCATGGTTCCCAAAGAGTGTTAAACTTCTCCATCGTATCGTCCCTTATTGCCGACAGTTTCTCATTAAGCACAATGACATTCACCCTATCGATAACCCTAAAGAAATCTAAGTTGGGTCACTTCCACTGAGAGGCTAAATAGATTCGGGCAGCCATCATAATGAATTGGGCCAATCTGAACTGTCAGTGTGGCATTCTAGGAGGCCAGAGACCCGGCGTTCTGGGTATACGGTCCCCAGCAATGAGACCACGAGGTCCAGTAGCCTAGCCCAGTAACCCACTACCACCGGACAGGACCACCATACATGATACATGGTCCCGAGTTGGCCACAGCCTCAAAAACAGAGCGGGGAAATGTCGGGACAAAAGGCATGGAGGTGAGCCGGGACCATGTAGGTACGGTGAAAGACCTTCAATGCAGTTTCCGTCAACGGGATCTGCCAACTGCCCTTACTCGAAGTCTCACAGCAGTCATTCCATTGGGCACGCGTCAGGGTCACATTCAAGTCTACTTCCCATGCCATCATGAATGGGAGCTTACCGACTGCCTTGGGAGCGTTAAGATGTGCGTACAACAGAGAGAGTAGTCCAGTCGCTAGTGGTCTATAAATGTTAAACACTTCAAAAAATGTCGGCCGTGGGTTCTGGGGCATGGCAACCTGTGTCCGTATGAAGGAGAAAACCTAGCGTGCCCTAAACAATTCAGTGGGGGGTAAGTCAAATCTGTCCGTCAAAGAGGTGAGAGTATGGAAGGAACGGTTATCTATGAAGTCATGTATCCTAGTAAGTTTCTTGTCAATCCACCACTGAAAAGCCTGTCGAGAGAGTCCAGGAGGAAATCGAGGGTTAGAAAGTATAGGGGTCATAGGGGTATAGGAAGATTGGAGGTCGAACTTAAAGCGGACCTGACGCCAGAGTGCTAAAGAATGCAGAACCATTCGGGCCAAGCTGGGGACTTTACTAGCAACAGGACCAGTACTCCACATTAGGGCCTCATAGGAAAGTGGTTTTAGCAATGTGTTCTCCAGCCGGGTCCACCAGTGTGCCCCCGTCCTGGCATTGACCAGTGCTAATTGTGCCAGTCTTGCTGAGTAGTAATACTTGAGGAAATGGGGAACAGAGAGACCACCCACCCACGAGAGATACGGGGCTGTTTGCCCGACCAAATATAGGTAAAGGTATCTTTTTGTAGTGCATCCAGTTCCCTACGGACGATGGGGATGGGCAGAGTGCGAAAAAGGAAGCTTAGGCAAGACTACCATTTTTATGTTCACTCTGCCCAGCCAAGACACGTAGGGAAATGCCCAACGTCTCAAGTCTGTTCTAATAGATTAGAATACCCAGGGATAATTAGCTCTGTATAAAGTGCGCAGGGACAGGGTCAGGGTTATGCCAAGGTAAAGCAACCCCTCCGTGGAATCACGGAAATGAAACGTTTGTTATATAGATTGCCTAACAGGGAGGGGGACCCCACAGTACATTATTTCAGATTTCGTGATGTTAACTCGCAGACCTGAGTGGGCGGCAAAACCGTCCAGCACCCGGAAGACGTTGGGGAGCGAGATTAGGGGGTTAGTTAGTGTCAGTAAAAGGTCATCTGCAAATAAATTCACCTTGTAGACCAAGGTGCCCACAGCCATGCCATTAATATCAGGGTGATCTCTTATCAACTGAGCCAGCGGCTCCATCACTAGCGCAAAGAGGGCCGGTGACAGTGGGCAGCCCTGTCGGGTCCCCCGGCCCACCGATATTGGGACCGGGTCTGTAGCAGGTAATTTTAGGAAGGCAGTCAGGGTGGAGTACAGATTGGAGAGGACACTGATGAATGGACCAGCAAATCCAAATTTGGTGAGCGTGGCAAAGAGATATTCCCAAGAGACACAATCAAATGCCTTCTCAATATCCAAGGCCAGGACCACCAAAGGCATCGATGTGGATTCAGCCAGGTGCACCTGGTCCAGGACTTTCCTGATGTTATGGGGTGCCTGCCTGCCGGGTACAAAACCCACCTGGTCCTGATGAACCAGGCCTGGGAGATAGAGGTTGAGTCGAGTCACCAAGATGGATGCCAATAATTTGGCATCCACATTGAGGAGTGATATAGGTCGATAATGCACCACGCTCAAATGGTCCTTATTGGGTTTGGGAAGAACAGTCACCATTGCGTCAAGGAACTCACTCGGGGCTTCCGAGCCAGAACGGAGACTATTAAAGAAGCGTAACAGGTGAGGGGCCAGACTTGTAGCAAATTTTTTATAATAGGAAGCCGTAAGACCGTCCGGTCCATAGGACTTGCCTAGTTTGGCCCGGGAGATAACCTCCAACACCTCCTCCAATGTAAATGGTTCATTCAGAGCTTCTCTGGCGTCAGGGGTTAGAACAGGTAAAGAGACAGAGTCCAGAAAGGAAGTAAGAGAAGAGGAGTCCGGTCGGTCACTGTCAGTCGCAATATAAAGTTGTGTTTAGTACGTGTGAAATGCAGCATAGAAGTCCGTAGACCAGGTCGCAACTGCAGGCTATGGACCTTATTAAATGACGTCGTTTTACACAACATCGCCACCAAGAGTCTGTTGGTTTTATTAGCAAGCTTATAATAAGTTGCCTTAGTCCATCGTATGGCTTTCTCCACTCTAGTGGAAAATTAATGCGTCCAATTGCAACCTGGTCTCTCTCAAGGCCTGGAATAGATAGGGTGAGGGGTCCTGTTGGTGTGCGTAAGTCAGTCTCTGTAACCTTGCCTCCAATGCATCTGCATCTTGGTGCGATCCCTTTTAATGCCACTGGCCAAAGCAATGATTCGGCCTCGCATATAAGATTTGTGAGCCAACCACGTCAATGAGGGCTGAAGATGTACCAACATTGGAGTCAACGTAAGATGTGAGTTCATCTTGCAATTGTTGCTGTACTCTAGGCATGGTTAGTAGCGCCTCGTTCAACCTCCACCTAAAAGGGTAAGTGGAGTGGGGCTGAAGGTCACAAGGCAAGGCAAGGCACACACCATATCGTGGTCAGACCATGCTGATGGAATATGGCGAGCATAGAGCAAAAGCATCAATGTATTAGTGGTAGCCAATACCCAATCGATTCTAGTGTAATTTCTATGCACAGGTGAGTAATAGGTGTAGCCTCTTGAAATGCCATTGTGCTCTCTCCGTGCATCTGCTAAAGGGTGAGCAGCGAAAAGATTCTGTAACCATTTTTGTTGACAACCTGATCGTCGAAACGGGGCCTGCGAGGAACGGTCAAGCCGTCCATTATAAACCATGTTGAAGTCTCCTGCCCAAATCAGTTCATCAAAGACCAGGTTCTCAAGCTTTTTACACAGTATGCTAAAAAAAATTTAAAGGTTTATCTGTAGGCGAGTAAGAATTCACTATACATAATGTTTTACCATAAAGTGAACCCAACAAGATCAGGTACCTCCCCTCAGAATCCCTGCATTCAGTCTGAACGTTAAAGGGCAAAGAATTGTGGAGTAAAGTCATTACGCCCCTACACTTGGTCTGAAAAGAGGAGCAGTAGTAACGTGAGTAGGAGCGGTGGAAATAAAGTGGGGGTAGAAGTTAAGGAGAAATGCGTCTCCTGGAGACACAACACCTCTGGATGTTGTTTGGCGTAATCTATGAATGCCTTCTTCCTTTTCACAGGAGAGTTAACACCCCTGACATTGTGTGACAGTAGCTTAACCATAATAAACATCAAACAGTACGCTAAGTAATACTTTACCCCCGACCCCCATAGCAGACCAATCAAAGTCTCCTAGACTGGCCACCACCGCCGCCACATTAAACAGTCCACTGCTAAATGTGTTTTCTCTGTACCTAAAGCTACCCACTGGCCTAGATCACGTAGCTGTGAGGAGAGGTCAGTGACCACCTTAGCAAGCTCCGTCTGGAATAGTTTCTTAATGTTCTGAAACATAGCTGCCGGTGAGAGAGCAGCTGCATCATGGGGTTCCTCGTCAGAGTTCTCGGCAGGAGAGCCACTGCGTGACGCCGCCATCTTGAGCTGCGAGACCGCACGGAATATATCCGGAATAGATTGGGATAGCCTCTGGGATTGCGGTTTTCGTCCCTTGTGCTGGGAACGGGGCATATTCCCCTTGTCGAAGGAGTCGTTCCCGGTGTGAAGGAGCCCGATAAAGGCGCTTAGGAAGGCTGTAACACCGCGGTCGGCACGGAGCTGACATTACTTCTGTCCTTCCCCGTGAGCCGCGCGCATGCGCGCAACCGACCCCCCCCCCCCCCCCCCCCCCCCCGCGAGTGTGCTTTAAGGAAAAATAGTATGGTGAGTGTGACCCAAGTAGCCCCCTATTAGTCTTTAGACTGTAATGCATTATTCTAACTGCAGGAGCGCTGTAAGAAAAACAGTTCACTCTGGCTGTACAATTAGTGATTGCAATGGGACCTATCCAATTTACAAAACTCATTATTCATCACAGAGGTTCAAGGGGCAATAGGACACAGCCATAGCTGTTTTAATTCTAATATATAAAGGTTTGATGGGGCCTTGAGTCACTCGCCGACCATGTTCTTTTTATACCAAACTGCAGAATGACTAGTAGGGCATTGGACATCCTTTGGCCTTTAGGGTTGCAGAAGTTCACTGTGGCATATTATATATTCCATTAAGTGTTGAAATCATTTTGCAGGAATATTGGCCCATGCAAACAAGATAGCTACTCTATGGAGGTCCTGACAGATTCTGACCCTCCCATTAGGATGTCACAACAGAAATCTGGATTCCTCTGATCAGGCTTTCACTGCTCATGCATGCAGATTTTGAGCTTTTCTTCCCAAATTACCTTTTTGTTTCAAGCACAACCAGTTTCATTGCTGTTGGGGTTTGCTATCTGTGCTAAGGGACAATAGGTTGTGCATTTGGGCACATTAGTTAGAACATTAGTTGGCATCAACCCGTGACCCTTTTTGTTGATGATTCATGTCCCCAGAATCCTCTTTTTCTTGATCTTTTTGCTCAGTCATGCCATTCTCTTTATGCTTTTGACACCCTTGCACAGGAAAACCCCTGACTCTGGCTATCTAGCACCAATGCCCATGTCTTGTTTAAAGTTTCTCTGATCATTTGAGTTTTCATTTCTAAGAAAAATAATATGATATTAATATTATTCATTTGACCAGGCAATGTTTTCCAATATTACACACTAAATATTCAAACAGGAGTGAGGGCCCATCATGCGAAAGCTTACAGACTATGAGTAATTGGTTCGAGACAAAAGACAAAAAGTGCTTTAAGGATGCAGTGGTCCAGCCATGTTTAATAAATAGGGTAGGTTACATTAAGGAGGAAGAACCAGTCAGTAGATAATCTATGAATGTCTTAAATGGGTACTCCACTGCCTCAGCGTTCAGAATATTTGGTTCCGAACGCTGAGTACGGGCACCGGGGCTCGTGATGTCACGGCCACGCCCCCACAATGCAAGTCTATGGGAGGAGGCATGACGCCACGCCCCCTCCCATAGACTTGCATTGAAGGTGGGATGTCACGAGCCCCAGCGCCTGCACTCAGTGTTCAGAACAAAACTCTGAGGCAGTGGAGTACCCCTTTAAGTGCAAAGAGCATAGGGGGAGACTGCTGTCTCAAAAGGGGGCAAATTAATAGTAGAGGAGACCAATTATGGGATGCTATAGGCTTGTTTGAAGAGATGTGTCTTTAGAGCATGTTTAAAACTGTAAATGTAGGGTATAAGTTTAAGCGTTTGGGGTATCGCATTCCAGAGAACTGGTGCAGCACGAGCAATGTCTTGGAGACAACCATGCATGGATGTGACTGCTAAGTCTGTACCTCTTAATGTGCCCATGCACTCAGGGGGGTAACTTTTAGTTAAATATTGCTAACTACAAACAGCGAATGGTTGTGGAAATTGTTGTAACTGTTTGATTTATTGGGAGATGCATAGCACTGACATTGCCTTGTAGCAGGCAATGTTGCTTGTCATGTTGGAGGTTAAATACTCATCTTAATTGTTTGTAACTGAGCTGCGCCTCTTCCCCTGGAGCAAACGTCAGCGCTGTACAGTATTTACACAGATCATCATTGTCCCGCCTTGTCAGGGAGACCTTGGTTATGTGTACTTGCTAAGGTAATATATATGTGCGCTGACCTGATATGACCCTGCTCTATGCTTTACCTTGTGTATGAGGAAGTCTGGGAAATTAAACCCCAAGTGAGAGTTAACGTCAGGACATTGTTGTCTCACTGTATAGAATACAAGTCAGTGACAAGCTGCAGCGGGTTCTGAGGTCATTAACAATGTGTCATGGTGGAACAAGGGGCAGTGTCGGCTATTACTTTAGTTTCTATTTGCTGGATGACATCAATATATAACACAAACAAAGACAATGCATATATCTTTTATTGAGTCTCACCCTAAAATTAAATCATTTCTAGGTACCATAGCTCATTAAGGTTTTATGTACAAAAGGCTTAATAGTTGTATAATGGTGTAAAGCTCACACACATTCATACACCAGCCGGCACTGGAGTACATTTGCGCAGAAATAATTTTTAACACATTCGACACACCAACCAGTGCATCTGCTAACCACACCCCCTGGACACAACAAGAGCGCAGAACAAGAAAAATCTGATAAGTTTGGCGCAAGTCAGTGCGCAAAAAATAAAAACACTGCATTAGGCAAGTTTGCAAGTACTCGCCAGGTGATAAATTCTTCCTAAAGTCTTAGAAAGTTCCAAACTATTAAACCTTATTTACAGGAAAAAGCACCTTTTGAAAAACCTTTGTGTTGGAATGACAATAGGAACTTAAAGGGGTTCTCCACCACAAGGTGATTTTAGTACGTACCTGGCAGACAGTAATGGACATGATTAGGAAGGATCAGCGCTTGTCTTGGGGCTAAATGGCTATGCTGTGAGATTACCATAACACTGTGGCTAGCTTTTTGTGAACCGGTGTTTCCTGTTTGAGTTTTCTTCTTTTGCCTACAAAACTCATAATTCCATTTTCCTCTCTCCCACACATCAGCCACCCCACCCATTGAAACATAAATGAGCTGCATCCATTCAAAAGACCTGTGGTTTTCAATCAGGGTGCCTACAGCTGGTGCATTAGTTACAGAGTGATCCCTCACCCACCAAGCGATCCCTCCACCCATTGAAGCAGACAGGCTCCCAGTCATCAGCTGACTAGTGAGTCAGGTCTCGGCCGCATTGCAACCTGGGAAAAATCTGAGATAACAGTTTGTATGCTGATAAAAATAAATATTAGGGTGAAAATCACAAGAATTGTAAGAAAACCATCACACCCAGGTACAGACACTATATTATGAACTGCACTAATTTTACAGCCCCTGAAGCATAGTCAAATAAAAATAAATCCTGGAATACCCCTTTAAGCAGATTTGGTATTATGTTGCTTATGCACCAGCATTGGAGAAAGGAATGTATCACTGGACATGCATCCGTATTGTTATGTACTCAAACTTTCTCAGAAAATGATATGGCTGAACAGAATAGTTAACAGCTTGACCGAAGAAGAAACCTCAAGGACTAAAATATACTGGGGAGTTTTTTATGATTTTAGAGGGAAATGCTCCTTGAATATGTCTTTCTACTATGCAGCAGCTCTATTAGACTTGGTATTGCTGTCATTGTGTAATAGCCATGTCTAGACTAAAGTGACTTTGTGGAAATGAATGGTTTGATTTAAAGGTGTTTTTCTGTGGTCCCTTTAAAAGGGGGTATTTCCATTTCAGCAAATGTTTGTTCAGTTTCACACAGTTTTCAAGATCTCTGCTTCCTGTCATAAAATAGAAACCTTTGTTTATTTTTATTTTTTTTTAACTGTAAAGATTTCATACAGAAATTTGATTGCAAAATTATTTAGCTTAAAGAGAAACTGACAAGCTGTTATCCCGCACTTAACTCCGTATACTGGGTTATAGTGCAGGTAAAAAAAAGCTTAAAAAAGCTTTAAAAAGCTTAAAAAAATAAATAAAAAAAAAACAGTCCTTACTTACAGCAATCCAGTATTTCACCAAAAAACATACACTACCATATAGGTGTACCTAATATTAGCATACATGTAAACACTATGCATAAAAAAAATTGCTGTTGGGTGTTTCGTCATGGGGTCTGATGAGGCGCCCAACAGCGAAAAGTGTGGCGGGGTAGGTATACATGACTTGTCCTCCGTGGTAACATTTATGTTTGTATGTATTTTCAGACTGACTTTTTCTTTATGCAGCATTTATAGTCTTTACTATTTACGGTGTCCTATTCCTGCCATATGTGTGTAAGTTGAATTTACTATGTGATGCTTTTCTGTATATTTTTATCTAGCCTGATTTCCATAATTTATAGGCCTATTCATGTATACATTCAGTGTATGAACTGGTGCTATTTTAATAAATGTGTGTGTTTCATATTTTATCTATAGTGTGAAATAAAGATTGGTATTTTATTTCATTGTGTTGTTAGTGTACTATTTTTTGGTGCATACAATCTAGTATTTGTAAATTTATTTGTCTTCTTTCTTGTAGCTGTATTGTGCAGCTCTGCGCAGTGGAGGCAGGGAGCCAACTCACCAAGCTACCCTGCCTTCTCCATATTCCTGTCTGGCCTGACCCGTAATTAATATGCTAATGTGCTACACCTGGAGGGCAACAGCACTCAGAGAGCAAGAGCACTCGCTCTCTGAAAGCCATCAGCAAATTCATTATGGGGACGAGCAATATGGGGGAGGCAGGGGAGCTCAGCGAGGCAGCTTCCTGCCTCCATTGTGCAGAGCTGTGCAATACAGCTACAAGAAAGAAGGCACACAACTGTACAAATACTGGATTGCGGGAAGGAACTTTTTTTTATTTTTTTATTTTTTTATAGCTTGTCAGTTTCTCCTTAACCACTTCAGGACGCCGAGCGTATGCATATGCCCTGCATCCCGAGTCCTTAAGGACGTGGGGCGTATGCATACGCCCGTGGAAATTCCAGTCCCCGCCGCTAGCAGGTTGGGGACCGGACCGGGATGCCTGCTGAAATCATTCAGCAGGCATCCCGGCACATCGCCAAGGGGGGTCCTGAGACCCCCCATGTCGGCGATCGCAGAAAATTGCATGTCAATTCAGATATGCGATTTTCTGCTATTCCGGGCTGATCGGGTCTCTGGTTACCCGATCACCCGGAAAATAGGGATGATCGGAGCTGTCAGTGACAGCCCCGATCATCCTGAAGGCTAGAAGCGAGGTCGCAGTGCTGTGATCTCCTCCTATCCCCTGCCATTGGTCAGAACTGATTCTGACCAATGGCAGCGCAGGACAGTGGGTTGCCATCGCAACCCCCCGTTCTGCCCACCCCTGGATGGGATGTCGTGGGGACAGTGGGGAGAAGATGGAGGCTGGTACCAGGAGGAGAAGATTTCAAAAATATCATGAAAATTGCAAAATCTGAAGGGACAGATGTTACAGAACTACAACTCCCAGCATGCCTGGGCAGTCTAGGCATGCTGACAGTTGTAGTTTTGCAACATCTGGAGGGTCACAGTTTGGAGACCACTGTTACAGTGATGCCCAAAGGGTACCCCTCCAGATGTTGCCAAACTACAACTCTCAGCATGCCTAGACTGCCCAGGTATGCTGGGAGTTGTAGTTCTGTAACATCTGTCCCTTCAGATTTTGCAATTTTCATGAAATGTTTGAAAATTGCTGCTCTACTTTTAAGCCCTCTAATTTTTTCAAAACTATGTCCATTTTATGATGCCAACAAAATGTGGACATATTGTATTTGTGAATAAAAATAAAATTTATTGGGAATATCAAGTAGAGAGCTTCAAAGTTAGAAAAATGCAAAATTTTCATGAAATTTGGGGATTTTTCACCAAAAAAGGATGCAAGTAACGCCGAAAATTTACCACCAAAATAAAGTAGAATATGTCACGAAAAAACAATCTCAGAATCCGAATATTCGGTAAAAGCGTTTTCGAGTTATTAATTCGTAAAGCGACGGTGGTCAGAATTGCAAAAAATGGCTCCGTCCTTAAGGGGAAAAAGGGCTGCGTCCTTAAGGGGTTAAACTGAAATAGCCCTTTTTAGGAAAAACTAAAGCTGGCTATAAAACTGGGCTAAGCCATCCAATCATGCCGATTTCTGCAGGATTGGCCAACAATCTCTTTTGGTATGGGGGTCAGCTGACCGCCCACCGATAGCAGATGCTTTCTTGTACCCACCAGAGATCAATCGCTGTTTGGAACATCTGGCACAGTGGTTTAGTCAGGGGATTGGAGTCAGGGGATTTAGCTCTCTGGATTGTCTCGTTGGCTCATGGAAAATCTATACGTTACCTTACTTTTATAGGAAACTTGCATTTGTTGTGCTTAAAGGTTTATTCCAGTTTTTTTTTTTGACTATGCTACAGGGGGTGTAAAGTTAGTGTAGTTCATAATATAGTGTCTGTACCTGTGTTTGATGGTGGTCTTGCAATTCTTATGTGATCTTTGCCCCGATATTTATTTTTAAGAGAATACAAAATGAGTGTTGTCTCAGGTTTTACCAGGTTGCAGTGCGGCCCGAGACATTACATCACTAGTCAGGAGATGACAGGGAGCCTGTCTGATTCAATGGGTGGAGCGACTGCTGGGTGTGAAGGAGATCATTCTGCAGTGAATTGTAGTTTTGCAACAGCTGGAAACACTGGTCTATTGATTACAGAAGACATGCTCTTCTGTAATCAATAGAAGGTAGCTCACCTGTGCTTCAGTGGGTAGGGAGTAAAGTGACCTTGCACTTGCTAACAAGGAATTCTGGGACTTGTAGTTAAAGAGTACCTCTCATGATCTGGATACATTTTATCATCCTCCCAGTTCACTGCCCCCATCATTATAAACCACCCCTGCCTTTATTTTATAATTTTTTTTAGTTCTTTACCTTGATATTGCTCTGCTTTTTCTGCTCAGTCTCACAGACTGGGAAGGGGTGTTACCCAGCAGGCATGACCTCATCTGAAGCCATACAGGGGAGAACTTCCTCCCTCACTCTGCTACCTACAGCCCATAGCAGTTCAGTGTGTGAGATGAGCTCTGATTGGATAAGGCTGCACACAACCCCCTCAGCATTTCCTGATTTTGGACTTCTGCCAGGCCAGCAGGGGTCCAAATTCTGTGCAATAAATGGGGGGAAATGTGCTCTGGACAAGTAGGGAGACATCTAGTGGCAGCTTTTTTTAAACACAAATCATAGAAAACTTAATTTCATTTAATTTTTTAAAACAAAGTACATTAGAAAGATTTTTTTATTTACCATAAGGAGTGCAATAGCAAAAATACATTTTAATGAGAGTGGCCATTTAAAGAGAGAGAACTCTAACAGGAAATAACCATTTCACAAAAAGAAATCAGCAGCATTATAATGGAATCACAACATAGCCTTTTAGCCCCAAGACAAGCACGGATCCTTCCTAAACATGTCCATTACTGTCTGGCAGGTAAATACTAAAATCACCTTATGGTGGATAACCCCTTTAAGCTGTCACTATATATGATGTACACATTATCGGCAGGAATTCTGCATTTGTAGTAATGACAACATTTTGGGGAGCTGTGTGTATTCGCAGTGCTCTCTAGATGTGGTACAAGTAGATTAGGTTCCAGGGTGCACAGTCCTGTAATTCAGTTGGCTGTGCCTGGTTGACCTACAGTCTTCTACAAAGAGTAAGTAGAAATAGATATAGATGTTCAGTTGTCTAGAAAAGTCCTAAATAATCACAGGACATTGCGGGGTACAGCCCAGAGAAGCAAGTCAATGAAAGTCAAGAAATAAATAAGGTAAGGTATATTGAAATCGTGAGATTATTTTAGAGCCCCTCTAATGCTCACGACTGGCTCGGTGACAGCTGGAGGCCAGAAGTTTACAGTCCGCTGTCTGTTCCCCCAACCCCGACCTCTCACCTTCAGTCTTCAGATTCTGACACTAATGAGAACATAAATTCTGCCGCCATTTGCATTGTAAGAAGAAATATGAGTCTGACACAACTTATGTGAACAGCAGCTAAACTGTGGCTTGTGGTTTGTGACAAACAATACACTGTTTTGTGTATAGAATTGTCCTGGGTACAAAGATTAGATTCAGGAAAGGTCTTGGAACCTATATTCCCATACCTGAAGTATAGACATCCATTAATACTGACTCCAGCAGCCATCTTACAAGGTAAACATATGCCACTCTTTTGGTATGGAGGCAGTCTGAGACATTGTGCGCCTTACATTTCAATCAGAAGCTCCTTTTGAATGAATAAATTGATATATTTATTTATGTATTTATATAAAATCCTGTATGTTTCCTATATGTGGGAAAGGTTCCCTGTGCATGGATCCAGTTGTACAGCACATGGTGAAAGGAGAAGCCCTCACCCCCCCCCCCCCCAAGGGATTAGTATTGGGTAAGGTGGTCTATTGTCTGGTAGCATTGGCAGCCAGTGTTAATAAGAGACCAGTTACTGGTGTCTTGTTCTCCCTGAGCGGCTTGGCCATTGGTTCATTGACCTGTATTACACATGATATCATTTGGCAGTGAACTGGGGATTAAACAGACATACCATCAGCAGATTTTTTTTTTTTTTTTTTGCGACTGGGCTGATACCTTCCATAGTACAAGGACACTTCCTATGCAGCTGCAAGGAGAGGAGTCACAGGGGAACGACTCGGTGCACAGTCATCCAAAATGCTGGACTTGGCATATTCTACATGTCTGGAGACACAGAATCCCCTGGAATGGCCTGATTCTATCTCTGGCATGATTACTGTCATTTATAGGTCATTGTTCATTTGGCATATGGGTAACATATCCTATCCTCTGGTGGTAATGATGGGGGGTACTATATACATGTATTTTTAAGGCTTTTCAGAATATAACATCGTAACCATACAGTACAAGTACACATTAGAATCAATTTTTTTTTTTAAGAAAGATAACTCAGACTAACAAGACTAACCTAAGAAAAGTAATGTAAATCTCACATAATTGCTAAAGGAATGTATGGAGCTCTTTGATCCCTTCATTCTAAATTGCAAGACCTATCAACTAGGAAATGTTTCAACGTGACACCTTCTTTATCACCCTAAAATACAATGAATGCATAAGTATTATATTTGTATCTATTTGCACTTCTGCTTTAAAACAACATTAGCATACACCTTATATAGATGTGCAATACTGAGCTAATGCTGATTTAAAGAGACATTACACATAAGACATTGGAACCATATTTAAAGGAGCCGTTGCCCCAGCGCTCAGAACATTTTGTACCGAATGCTTGGAGCGGGGGTTGTGATGTCACTGCCACGGCCCCTCGCGTTGTCACGCCACTCCCCCTCAATGCAAGTCTATGAGAGGTCATAGACTTGCATTGGGTCATCTCATAGACTTGCATTGAGGGGGCGTGGTGTGACAACACAAGGTTTTTTTTACGAAGTTCAATTTTTTCGGCCATAATGTCTTTTCCTATTGAGTTAGTGGTATTCCTACCCCATTGACTTTAACTAAGGGATATAAATCCAGCATATACAGAAACAGACTTAGAAGGTTTTCAATAAAAGTACATTTTTAACCCTCTACCTGTATTGTTTTCTATGCCTGTATGTGAAGGAAGAGTTACTTTCCCAATGTGATAGGGGCCCAGAATTCAGCTAGAGACATATTAGGGACTCTACAGAAAGCCGTGCCAGGTAATGGAAGCTGTTCTAGGCTTCTACCATATGATACGGCAGATATGAAAATATATATAAAAAATAACCTTTAACCAACAGAGCAAAGATATTTTTATGTAGACTTGGTGTGGGTCAGAGGCTGGAACTGCACACAGCCAGTTATAATAGATTACAGACACTGGCGTTTGCACAAAATCATAGCTCTCCAGGCAAACTGCAAATTATTATTAATATGTAGGATTATTGATATATCAGATGGACGGAGTTTAAGGTTGAAATGAAGATTGCACTTACACTTTTTATATTAAAGGGGTCTCCCTCCAAGAAACTGATCATTGGAGACTTATTTCAGGGTGTCAAAAAGCGGTCAACTACTCTTCTTGAATTATTCTCAAAACAGAATTTTTTTTTATAAACTACAGTCTGATCATGAGGGGATCATCTGCCCAGATATGGAGTTCTAATAGAGGGGTCCCCAATGTTCTTCTCTCTGGAGGACCTGGCACATGCATGCAGCCCACTCATTGAATTGACAACAGTGTAATGCATCATTTTATCTTAATTCTCACAAAATAGTTAATACACATATGAATTCACGCTTTATAGTTCTTATATACATACTACACTGATTAAACTAATGAGTGTAACCTCTGTTGCCCCTGCAGGTGTGGCATGGCCAGATATGCATCGTCTGGCTGACCGTATTCAACTGGAGGAACTGACTAAGATTGGCATCTTGAAGGGCAATGTTGAGGACATGATCAAGGCTCACATGGGAGCAGTCTTCATGCCACACGGATTGGGTCATTTCCTTGGCATTGATGTTCATGATGTTGGAGGCTACCCAGAGGTCAGTGCTTTGTGCATGTGTATGTCCTTAGTTACCAACTTGATGAAGTGGTTCAGTACAAGATAAATGAAGCGTTATTATGCCAAGTGAGACTACAGTGCTGTGAATTATTTCCAATCTTCCCAATTTCCAGATCAGCCAACTAGTTTTCACCAATGAAAGGAAACACAAAATGCAACGTTTACATGATCATTCCATTTATGGAAGATCCCCTTGCCCATTTCATGAAGATTCGCCATCACTAGTCTTACAGCTCCATCTGTCTATTCTGACATGGCTGCATTTATGCATTTCATTACTGTAACTCGGTTATGTGGCCTGCATTCAGATCACCAGAAAATGACATGACTATTTAAGTCTCAGAAAGTGGTCTGTCCTGGGTCACTTCCTGTGAACTACAAGGTGACTTCATCACAAACCCCTCCCCACTCACATCTGTATGCTGCTGCTGCTATATGTATGAAATTAGGATATATAGTAGTTGTACACCCCCAACCCATCAACTAATGTTGACCATTGGTATAGAGGGCTCTAGATGGTGACTAAAATGGTCTCCAACTTGACCAACAATTAGCAATTGCCGACAAGATGTTTTTTTTTCTTGTTTTGTTTTGTGACTAGCCCTGCCACCTTTGCTTTCTGCTGATTCTCCCTCAATCACATGCTCCTTCCTTATGTGCAGGGTCAGAAATGGGTATTCTAGCAATAGTTCCCAGTTTACTCATGCTTCTCGTGAGAGAGGAAAGGAGAGTGTGAGAACCAGCAAGGACCATCAAGCTGCTGTGTCCTGCGATCATCATCTGCAATATGAGTGAACGACTCTACAGTATTTCATTTATACATAATGCAGCAATATAGAGTCCATACAGGAACGCCATTATATATACATGTATGTATGTGTGTGTGTGTATGTATATATATATATATAATATGTGTGTGTGTATGTGTGTGTATATATATATGTGTGTGCGTGTATCATACATCACTTGTGTTGTAAATATGTTCTTATAGTATCCTGTCTTAGATCTACATTAAAGCTATCAAGACCCTTGTCTTCAGTCATTAGTCCATAGAATATTATCCCCAAATTCTTCTGTGTCATAGATTTTTTGCCAAATGCAAAAAAAAAAAAAAATTTTGAGTGAGGCCTGCAGTTCTGTAGGCTACATTCATACTACAGGATTTTTGAGCTGGAAAATTAAACTTGGAAATGCTAATACAGCAGTCTCCCATTGTCTTCAATGGGATTCTGTTGCACAGTGCAAATTGCAAAATTTCCACAACAGAAAATTCTAATTTCAGACTCCGCTGAAAGAACAAACATATTCATTCTTTTGGTGTAAATTTGCACTGACTGCATTTCCATGAATGTTGACAGTGCATAGCATGGTCCTAGTACCAATAGATTTCGGTGGTGCTCACTTCAGGTTAGCTCTCTACCCAGAATAGCTTTGGGTGGAGATTGCATAATGTTAACGTACCTTTAGATGTTTCTTTTGTGACCTCCTGCATTTTAGGGGAACTTTTGTTAAAGGGGTACTCCGGTGGAAATTTTTTTATTAAAAATCAACTGGTGCTAGAAAGTTAAACAGATTTGTAAACTACTTCTACTTCTATTTAAAAATCTTAATCCATCCAGTACTTATCAGCTGCTGTATGCTCCACATGAAGTTATTTTCTTTTTGAATTTCTTTTCTGTCTGACCACAATGCTCTTTGCTGACACCTCTGCCCGTGTCAGGAACTATCCAGAGCAGCATAGGTTTGCTATGGGGATTTGCTCCTGCTCTGGACAGTTCCTGACATGGACAGAGGTGTCAGCAGAGAGCACTGTAGTCAGACTGAAAATAACTATGCAACTTCCTATGCAGCATACAGCAGCTGATAAGTACTGGTAGTACTTATCTACAAATCTGTTTAACTTTCTGGCACCAGTTGATTTAAAAATAATTGTTTTCCACCGGAGTACCCCTTTTAAACTTGTCTCTCCTGGGAAGCTTCATCACTATTGCACGTTTCTCAGTTTGTGGACAATGGCTCTTACTGTGGTCCCAGAGCCTTAGCAATGGCGTTGTAACCCTTTCTAGACTGGTAAATTTCAGTGACTTTGTTTGGCATCTGTATTTTAAAGGGGTACTCCACCCCTAGACATCTTATCCCCTATCCAAAGGATAGGGGATAAGATGTCTGATCGCGGGGGGTCCCGCCGCTGGGGACCCCCACAATATAGCATGCAGCACCCACCTGTATCTGCTTCCGGAAGCGCTGGAGGTTCTGGCTCCCGACCTCGGGGATGGAAGATCGTGACGTCACGACTCCGCCCCCGTGTGACGGCGGGACCCCTGTGATCAGACATCCTATCCCCTATCCTTTGGATAGGGGATAAGATGTCTAGGGGTGGAGTACCCCTCTAAAGGGGTGCTCCAGTGAAAAACATTTTTTTTTCATATCAACTGGCTCCAGAAAGTTAAAAAGATTTGTAAATTACTTCTATTAAAAAATCTTAATCCTACCAGTACTTATCAGCTGCTGAAGTTGAGTTGTTGTTTTCTGTCTGACAACAGTGCTCTCTGCTGACACCTCTGTCTGTCTCAGGAAATGTCCAGAGCAGGAGCAAATCCCCATAGCAAACCTGTCCTGCTCTGGACAGTTCCTGAGACAGACAGAGGTGTCAGCAGAGAGCACTGTTGTCAGACAGAAAAGAACACCTTAACTTCAGCAGCTGACAAGTACTGGAAGGATTAAGATTTTTTAACCCCTTAACGACGCAGGACGTATATTTACGTACTGCGCCGGCTCCCGCGATATGAAGCGGGATCGCGCCGCGATCCCGCATCATATCGCGTCGGTCCCGGCGCTAATCAACGGCCGGGACCCGCGGCTAATATCACACATCGCCGATCGTGGCGATGTGCGGTATTAACCCTTTAGAAGCGGCGGTCAAAGCTGACCGCCGCTTCTAAAGTGAAACTGAAAGTGACCCGGCTGCTCAGTCGGGCTGTTCGGGACCGCCGCTGTGAAATCGCGGCGTCCCGAACAGCTGACCGGACACCGGGAGGGCCCTTACCTGCCTCCCCGGTGTCCGATCGGCGAATGACTGCTCCGTGCCTGAGATCCAGGCAGGAGCAGTCAAGCGCCGATAACACTGATCACAGGCGTGTTAATACACGTCTGTGATCTGTGTAAGAAATCAGTGTGTGCAGTGTTATAGGTCCCTATGGGACCTATAACACTGCAAAAAAAATGTAAAAAAAAAGTGTTAATAAAGGTCATTTAACCCCTTCCCTAATAAAAGTTTGAATCACCCCCCTTTTCCCATAAAAAAAATAACAGTGTAAAAAAAATTAAAAATAAACATATGTGGTATCGCCGCGTGCGTAAATGTCCGAACTATAAAAATATATCATTAATTAAACCGCATGGTCAATGGCGTACGCGCAAAAAAATTCCAAAGTCCAAAAATGCGTATTTTGGTCACTTTTTATACCATTAAAAAATGAATAAAAAGTGATCAAGAACTCCGATCAAAACAAAAATCGTACCGATAAAAACTTCAGATCGCGGCGCAAAAAATGAGTCCTCATACCGCCCCGTACGTGGAAAAATAAAAAAGTTATAGGGGTCAGAAGATGACATTTTTAAACGTATAAATTTTCCTGCATGTAGTTATGATTTTTTCCAGAAGTGCGACAAAATCAAACCTATATAAGTAGGGTATCATTTTAACCGTATGGACCTACAGAATAATGATAAGGTGTAATCTTTACCGAAATATGCACTGCGTAGAAACGGAAGCCCCCAAAAGTTACAAAATGGCGTTTTTTTTTCGATTTTGTCGCACAATGATTTTTTTTTTCCGTTTCGCCGTGCATTTTTGGGTAAAATGACTAATGTCACTGCAAAGTAGAATTGGCGACGCAAAAAATAAGCCATAATATGGATTTTTAGGTGGAAAATTGAAAGGGTTATGATTTTTAAAAGGTAAGGAGGAAAAAACGAAAGTGCAAAAACGGAAAAATCCTGAGTCCTTAAGGGGTTAATAGAAGTAATTTACAAATATGTTTAAAGTGTACCCGTTGTCAACAAAAACTTTCGATATAATGCAGATAATAACATTGTGGACGACATTTATCATTGTCTTTAGACTGTTTTTTGTGTCTAGAAAAGATACAATTTGCGCCTTTTTTGCGCTTTTTGGTTTACAAATTTCTGCTGATTTTGAGTTGCATTCCACTGATTTTTGCAATACACATGATATGAAAGGGTTTTATGAACTGCGCCTTTTTGTGAAAAGGCACAAAAAGGCGCAAAGCCAGTAAAAAGTCTCTAAACTACACCAGCCCAGACTTGGCTTAACTTTTTGGTGTATGTGAAGAGTAAAATTTCAGAAATTGTGACCTGCACAAAATTAATGAAATGCTCTGCGACCATTTATTAAATTTGGTGCTCCTACACATTACCAGCACACACCTTACACCTTACACCTACAATGATAAATGCCCCCCCTATATGTATACAGCGATCCCTCAACATACGATGGTAATTAGTTCCAAATGAACCATCGTTAGTTGAAACCATCGTATGTTGAGGGATCCATGCAATGTTAAGTATAGCAAGTTATCCGATATGATGAGGTGGATGGGGGGACACATTTTGATCAAAAAGTGCGCTAAGAGCCTCCATTTTGTTGACCAAGTGTGCTGCTCCGGGTCTGATTACCGACGACCACAAGGCCGGCGGCGTGTGATGTCACGCTTCCGCCCCCGTGTGACGTCACGCCTCCGCCCCTTCTATAAATGCAGTCATCATTTAAAAACAGTATTTTGTATTTTTGTCAGTTATCTTTGTCTATTATTAAAAGTAGTAGTATGATCTGAAACATTCAAATAAAGATAGAAGACATTGGAAAAGGGGCACTAGTTTAAAGTGACTATTGATAACAAGTAAAATAGTTGTGTAGTTCAATTCTGAAGTCTGAATGTTGCTTGGTCTATTATTAGTTAAATTATGTAGAAATCGAAATCAAGTACAAAGTCACCAATTAGGCTCTCGATATAGTAAAACTTAGCTTGTACTTCAAAACGATAAAATAGTACAGAACAAATTATATTAATGCATACGACTAAGGTGCTGGGATGGGGAAAGGAGTACAAGTGAGTACCTACGCTAACAACCCTGCCTAGATAGGGGGCTTCTATCACTAAGTGTGGAATGGGGGTGAGGAAATCAATACAATGCAATTCAATTATATATACGTATACACAGTGAAGTTGCGAACCTCTCTTGCCAACGTGTTTTCCCCTTGGTTGCAAGGGCTGATCAGGGAGTAAGAGGAGACCACAATAGGGTATATAAGATAAAAGTATTAGAGAAAACAATGCATATATACAAACAAATGATATTAATGATGTTAATGCAGCATTAGTACACTGGGTTAGTAGGTGCCAGCCAGTCTGATGAATAAAGCTGTGTGTAGACCACGGACAATGTCAGTGTTTTGTCCAAGTTGGTCACTGAGTCACAAAGTAGGTCACAAAATAAGCGATAGAGGAAGGGTTGCACAAATAAATTCATATATAATACTGATTGTATAGCATGACAGACATAAAACCGATATAGCCTGATGTAAATGTAGCCCTGATTGGACTTCTGTGAGGGATTCACTCCGACTGTAAAAGAAACAAATAAATACCAGTGTCATTAGGCAGAACAATATAAAGCTGCAGGTGACAGAGCATGAAAAAAAAAACAGCTTACCAATCATAACAAGCTGTTGCGAGCGTGGCAACCAGATATAGTCCTCTAATCCTACAAGGCAGAGGCCTGAAGGTACATGATAGAGACCATGAATGAAGATTCCTAAAAGTATATGTTTATATATATAAAAACAACAGCACTCCCAAAGAAAATAGAAAAGGTGCTGGGTGCAAGCTACTGAAAAGGAACTAAGTCCAAAAGTTCCAAAGCATACAAAAAAATACAAAGCCAGTGCAGCACTCCATAGGGGTGAAAAAAATGTGGATTTATTCCATCAGAAAATGTGACAAAGCAGCGACGTTTCGGTCCTCTCCAGGATCTTTCTCAAGCTAACAACATTAGGACTAAGGTTCTATTTATACACAGCAAATGCAATTCAATAAAAAGTGCAATCAGTGCGCCAGATCATGTGATGTAAACAAAGGCACGGCTGCATATCCAAATTAAGTGAATAGGCAAACGTGGACATTAATAAGGGGATAAGTGCTGATGTATGATAATAAAAAAAAAAAATATATAAGAAAAACATATATTGAGTTATGGATGAGATGTAGTGAACAGAATAGTTGGATGGATATAGATATGATAGTTGGAGTCTGAAGAAATGCCCAGAAGGGGCGTGAAACATTTGTCACTACCTGTCTGCACTGGTCTGGCGTCCCGCGCCGATGATCGCACGCCGCACCTGAAATAAAGAAGTTTGCTGTCACCCCGACAAAAACGTAAGTGCCTCCTCTTTCTTTTGCTCTTCTTGGATCGTATTCTGTATATTCACAAAAGGATTGAGCACCCGGGTCGGTACGGACGGCATTACCTCATCACTCCTTGCATTACCAGCACTTGGTCGTGTTAGTGCTCATTGAACAATAGGATTTTGCCGCAGCTGTGCCGGTGCTGTCTCTATGTTGTGAATAGTTGGTAATGAGTAGGTACAGATAGATAGATGTATGTAACAATTATAGTGTGGCCCGTACTGGAAACAGCTTATGGAGGGGTTAAAGGGTACCAGGTATAACTTTTAACTTAACAACTAGAAACCCAGGCCAACAAAGATAAAAGAAAAGATAATGTGGCTGGGACAAACCCACCATGATGTCAAGGATGTGGATAATGGCACAGATGGTTGATAAACGACTTGACAGTAAGGAAAATGAGTGAGGAAAGAGGGAGGAACATTATAGGTGAAATTATGTTGGCTGGATCATGATTCCTGAGATGTAGGAGTTGTGCTCTGTCCCTTTGTTGCGCACTTTGGTAGGCTTGTCTTAGAATTTGTCTGGATAGCCCCTTTCTTTAAATCTAGTTCTCATTTCTTGGGCTTCTGCTTTAAACGCTTGTTGAGAAGAGCAGTTTCTTCGGATACGATGGTATTGTCCCTTAAGGATGCCTCTTTTTAAATGTGTTGGGTGGTGGCTCTCCCACCTTAATAGATTGTTTTCTGTGGTTGGTTTTCTGAATACTCTGGTTGATACCTCCAAAATTGTTGCGTTCAAGGACGACATGCAAAAAGAGTCTTTTTATTTATTTTATGGGTGAATCTGAGGCCTATATTATTACTGTTGAGAGTTAGACCAAATTATTCAAAAAGTTGGGACGTTCCTGATCATATGATGGAGATATCGTCAATATATCTTCCCCAAAACACTATGTGGTCATGGTACTGAGTATCTACTAACCCAGTGTACTATTGCTGCATTAACATCATTAATATAATTTGTTTGTATATATGCATTGTTTTCTCTAATACCATTCTCTTATGTACCCTATTGTGGTCTCCTCTTTCTCCCTGATAAGCCCTTGTAACCAATGGGCGAATCGCGTTGGCTAGAGAGGTTCGCCACTTCACTATGTATATGTATATAATTTAATTGCATTGTATGGATTTCTTCACCCCCATTCCACACTTAGTGATAGAAGCCCCCTATCTAGGCAGGGTTGTTAGCGTAGGTACTCCCTTGTACCCCTTTCCCCATCCCAGCACCTTAGTGGTATACATTAATATAATTTGTTCTGTACTATTTTATCGTTTTTAAGTACAAGCTATGTTTTACTATATTGAAAGCCTAATTGGTGACTTTCTACTTATACATGTATTTACATTTATTCACCAAGGGACACTTTATCAAATTGGTCTTGAGTACCACATATCATTTGCCCAATTGTTGTTGTATTTTGATTTTACCAAAGCCACAACGAAATCATGGGAAAATACAGCAAAACGCTGAAAATCCACACAGTATAAACATAGCCTTAACACACAAACTGATAAAAATCTTAAAGGAAAACGGTCATCCTGTTCACAAACACTAAACCAAATACACTGGGTTATAGTGTGGGTGACCTGGAGACCTATGCGGGGTCAGTCAGTTAATTATGTACCTTCAGTCTGATGAGGTGTCCTTCCGAAAGTCCGCTTCTATCTTCCGTGAATTGCGCACTTGAGACGGGCCCGAGTAAATTTGAATATTCATGGTAGCTGGTCACACGAGCGCTTGCACCTACTGAGCACTTAAGTGACCAGCAAGTGGACATTCAGAGGGAAGGTACATATTTAACTCACTGACCCTGCATCAGTCTTCTGGTCACCCACACTATATCCCAGTATATTGGGTTTAGTGTGGGTGAACAGGACGACCGTTTTCTTTTAATTTGAAAAACAAGGTATTAGGTTTTCACAGGTGTGTGGGTTTATGATGCAGGCTTTGAAGCCTAAGCAAGTAATGAATCCTAAATGGAGGCTACATTTTCAATATCTCTCTTCTTCGCAGGTATGTTCACAGGTTGAAAAATCGCAGGGGGTTTCCTTCTGTGGGCGATCTGTTGAGAGTTTCACAATCATTTACAGTTGGGGAAAAAAGTATTTAGTCAGCCACCAATTGGGCAAGTTCTCCCACAAGATTTGAGAGGCCTGTAATTTTGATTATAGGTATACCTCAACTATGAGAGACATAATGAGAAAACAAATCCATAAAATCACATTGTCTGATTGTTAAAGAATTTATTTGCAAATTATGGTGGAAAATAAGTGGAAAATCACCTACAAACAAGCAAGATTTCTGGCTCTCAGAGACCTGTAACATCTTCTATAAGAGTCTCCTCTGTCCTCCACTTGTTACCTGTATTAATGGCACCTGTTTGAACTTATTATCAGTATAAAAGACACCTGTCCACAACATCAAACAGTCACACTCCAAACTCCACTATGGCCAAGAGCAAAGAGCAGAAACAAAATTGTAGACCTGCACCAGGCTGGGAAGACTGAATCTGCAATAGGCAAGCAGCTTGGTGTGAAGAAATCAACTGTGGGAGCAACATTAAAAAATGGAAGACATACAAGACCACTGATAATCTCCCTTGATCTGGGGCTCCACGCAAGGCAAGATCTCACCCCGTGGTTTCAAAATGATCACAAGAAAATCCCAGAACCACACGCGGGGACCTAGTGAATGACCTGCAAAGGCTACCATCAGTAACCTCTACACCTCACTACATTTGGGACTCAAATCATGCAGTGCCACAAAAAGTCTTTTAAAAAAAGACTTTTTTTTAAATGCTGTCAAATGCAAGTTTATAAGACAGGTCTGACCTGGTTCACAATTGAAACTTTTTGAAGGGGGTTTTTGACTTTTTTTTTGCTTACGTGCGACTTTCGCACTTGATAAATTTCCGACCACTGCAAAGTAAAAACTGAAAATTGCTTAGGTAGGGCTAATTGTTTTTTTTTTCACTTACCCACAAATGTCGCACAAAAAATTGCTTAGGCACACGTGCGACGTTTTGTGCGACTTCTATAAGAAAAAACCCTCTAAACCCCTTGATAAATCTCCTTCATCAAGATCAATGGGTCTCTACAGTGGAATTCCACTCTGAAATTCTGTGAAATTAGCTGTAAAGTCCATTCCTAGCTTTGTCTTCAAAAATTTAGCAAAAAAACAAATGCTGAAATACAGCTTCGCAAATGGTCCTCTAGATTATTGGAATATGGGAGCTCATTAGGCTCTTTTAGGAGGGGGGGGGGGTGACTGACTGTTGACAAGCCTGAACAGTGTTTCTGGTACCAGACCGGTAGGCTGCAAGTCAGGATCAGTAGAGGATATTTATAATGTGACTTCACCAGCAGAATAGTGAATGCAGCTCTGGGTTATAATCCCTGCTGTAAATCAAGATCAAAGAAGAAGAATATAATGATTCCACCTGAAGAATTGTGAGTTCACTCTAAAGCATAATACAGGCTGTAAGTCGGGACGGAATCAGTACAGCAAAGTAATGTATATACAAAGTAATTCAAGTTGGTATATATACATTATACAGTATATACACAGTAAAGTTCTAATCTGTTTGACAGTAACATTATATATCAAAATAGGAAAATAAAGTTTTTTTTTGTTTTTTCTTCACTGATGACCTTAGGCAGCGAAGCACAAGACTGTAAGTAACCACAACAATTTGTGACATTCACATGAATTTGTAATGTGGATAAAAGTTAGGGGTTTCTTGTGTATCAGAATTTGCTTCATAAGAGCAGGAGTGGTTAATACTGACTCTAGGCATTTATCTAGGTGGGGCATTCCTGGTGAGATTCCATAACCACTGGTTCTCCCCGATGTTATCCGCTTTCACCCTGTCAATGTGAGTCTCTCATATAGTATTGGCATCAGACCTCTCCGTACAGCTGATTCTGTTTTGTGTTAGTCGCTCTGATTAGTTCTTCCTCCAGTGGCCAAAGTATACTTCACTGCTTGTTAGGCTTTGGAACCTATTCCAGGACTTCTCGGTGACAGGAGAGCATATTGTGATAGTTCTACTGGCGGACCTGGGCTGACTATTTGGGTGGATGGTTTATATAGAGTGAAAGAATAATCTGGACAGCTTAAGTAAACAGGGGAATCATTAACTTATATACATTTAGGATATGTTCACACAGATTTGATGCTCAGGATTTGATGCACAGGATTTGCTGCTGCAGATCTCAATGTAAACTAAACGACTGAGCTCAGCTTCTAATCTGCAATTACAAATCCTGCGCATCAACTCTGGGCAGGACCCTGTACGTGTGAACGTTCCATTAGGGTACAGAACGCTTGGTGAGGGTGGCCGTGGTCATGATGTCACACCACGCCCCCTCGTACCATCACACCACACTGCCTCTATTCATGTCTATGGGAGGTGGCGTGACGTGGTATGAATGGAGGTGGGTGATGTCACAAGGGGGCGTGACCATGGCCACCCGCACCAAGTGTTCTAAATAAAATGGAAAAGAGAAGACCAGCTCACCTGCCCTGGACAGATGGAACATGGATCCAGGTGCTGGACAACACAGGCAAACAAATAGAACAAAGGATGATGGAATCCAGCTCTTGTATGACTAAAATCCAAAATTTATTCCACTACGACAACAGAGGAACACAGAAGGTTACACATTTCAAGCGCAAATAGTGCTCTTAGTCTTACCTTCTGTGTTCCTGTGTTGTCGTATTGGAATACATTTTGGCTTTTACATCTATACCACACACATCTTTTTGTGGTATACCACAAATAGATACACTAAAACAAGACCAATTTGGCTAAATGTTGAATACATTTTTGTGGTATACGATTTTGTTTGTGGTATGCGTTTGTATCCAGTTGCATACGTTTTAAACATATATACCTTTTTTGTCTATATGATAAACATTGTTAAAAACTGCAAAAATATATAAAATTATAATAAAAATGAAAACCACACAATTTGTCACTAATATACTTCTATGGGGAAAAAAATATATATACCACAACTTACCTTTTTTTTGTGGTACAGAAGAGTAGCGCATGCAGAACTTCTCTTTCCCACAACATAATCATACACAGGAGACAAAAACAGATGCAAACTGACATACTTTTTGCAAGTTTTACATAATGGAAGTTTATGAGTATACTCACAGAACACATTTAGGTACCATTTGAACATATCTGCCGGCGTAATGCTTTGGAACAGAGGCTAATGAACCCGAATACATCAAGCTGGTTCCAGCGTTCAATGGGGTACACCGCTGCTCAGCGTTTGCTGAAGCCGGCACCAGGAGCTCGATATATCATAGCCCTGCCCCATCATGATGTCACGCCCCGCTCCCTCAATGCAAGTCTATGGGAGGGGGCAAGTCTTAAAGCGAAGTACCCCTTTAAGTTTGGAGTGTTTGCTGACCATATTACTGAGCTGATAAGTCTCTCCTAAAGAAATTAGATAAGTGTTCAACAATTATAAGTGAATGCACAGTTGAGGTAATGATTGCCAACCCCCTAATCCTTTACCTGTCATGCAAGGTTAGGTGCGCACTACCGCTTTGCTCAGTCCCATTAAGGGTCTGTTAGGCCCTTTTTTTTTTTTTTTTTTTTTTTGTGCTCAACGGGCACAACAGGCATCAAAGATCCTGATGGCTCCCATTGACTTTGCATGGTGTTCGGGGGGTATCTGTATACCCCCCGAACCGGACATGCAGTAATTTTTTCTCCTGCTAAACTCCTGTCATGTGACACAGAGCTGGAAGAGAACATGCTAAGAAAAGAGAGAAAAATAAGAAAAATTTACCAACTCTTATTTTATATTGTTATTTGACCCTCACAGTGAATACAGTAAAAATAATAATAATAATTTGCTGAGTTGCTGTCTTCCAAAAAAACCAAACTAACACAGAATTAAATGGGCACTGTCAGATATAAAAACTTTTGATATGATCTGTGGTAATGCATGCAACCACAATACCACCAATAGGTTTTGCAATTGCTTTAATTTAAAAAATTTCAGTATTTCATACTGAAAAAGCCAGTAAAAAAAAAAAACTGCCTCCCTGCCTCCTGGGATACATACCAGCCTGGCTGTGTCCACTCGTCATCACCTACCTCATTGACCCACTTCATGATTGACAGCTCTGCAGATCTAAAGCTGCTGTGATGGGCTCCCTCACTGTCTTTGTTTACTTCACAGTCTCCTTGTGTGAGGAGAAGGGGGGAGGGGCGGGAGTACACTGCTGCCTGTGAGCAGATGATGAAAGAAGCTGGTGACTGAAGATGGGGACTGAATGGAGGATTTTTTGTTTAAAAAGTAAGTGTCCCTGCATGTATATGTGTGTGTGTTGATATATATGTATGTGTGTAAATCTGTGGTGTCTAGGTAATGTGCATGTGTATGAATAAATGAAGTCAATGTGTGTGTGTGTGTATATAATACAGGGGGACTACAATCATATGCCTCCAGCTGTTGCAAAACTACAACTCCCAGCATGCCTGCACAGCCAAATCATGTGTGGGCAGGCTGGGAGTATTATTTTTTTTATTTTTTTTATTTATATAGCGCCTACAGATTCCGCAGCGCGTAGTATGAGTTTTGCAACAGTAGGAGGAACACAGCCTGCAGCAACACTGCTGTAAATCTGAGTTTTACCAATCATATGCCTCCAGCTGTTGCAAAACTACAACTCAAAGGATGTGTGGGCATGCTGGGAGCTATAGTTTTACAAAAGCTGTAAGCACACAGTGTGTGTGTGTGTGTGTATATAGCATAAAACCAGAAAGGAAAGGGTTACAGATGCTCACTCCCCAGACCAGTGACTGAGAGGGAGAAAGGAGGGGGAGTGGTTATCACCTGAGGAGAAGAAAGGGCCCCGCCCCCTGCTTCTAGTTGACAACATTAAAGGGGTACTCCGGTGGAAAACTTTTTATTTTTTTAAATCAACTGGTGCCAGAAAGTTAAACAGATTTGTAAATGACTTCTATTTAAAAAAATCTTAATCCTTCCAGCACTTATTAACTGCTGAATACTACAAAGGAAATTATTTTCTTTTTGGAACACAATGCTTTCTGCTGACATCACGAGCACAGTGCTCTCTGCTGACATCTCTGTCAAGGTTAGCTACTGTCCAGAGCAGCATATGTTTGCTATGGGGATTTTCTCCTACTCTGGACAGTTCTTAAAAAGGACAGAGATGTCAGCAGAGGGCACTGTGCTCGTGATGTCATCGGAGTGCTTTGTGTTCCAAAAATAAAATAATTTCCTCTGTAGTATTCAGCAGCTAATAAGTACTGGAAGGATTATGATTTTTTAATAGAAGTTATTTACAAATCTGTTTAACTTTCTGGCACCAGAAAAAAAAGTTTTCCACTGCAGTATCCCTTTAAGGGGTTATTTTTATAACTTATTTGTTTTGGTTTTGTTGTATGTATGGGTTACTTGTGAAAATTGCAAGTCAATCACACCTTTTTTCACCCTTTGTATGTATAAATGTGATACTGCAGCAATTGTACTGACCTTCAGTATAAAATTATCCTGTCAAGTTATGCTGCACAGTGAGTACTATGAAAACAAAACAAAAAAACAAAAAAAATAGTTTCCCCTCCCGAAATATGGTTAAAATCATTTCCTTTCATGTACTTGAGATGGGTTTAATGAAGGCAGAAGGTTCATGGTGAACACCCACTCAGTTTAGGTTCACATATACTATTATGGTCAGTGTTTGTAGGACACAAAATAGATGCAAGTCTAAAAAAAGACACAAAGCTTTCCATTATAGTATTTCTCTGTGTCTGTTCCACTCCTTGTTTTGGCTAAAAATGCTGACCAAAATGCGGACCAAATAAAAATCTGCAGCAGGAAACTGCCAGAAGCTCCGAACCTGTGAACGTACCATACCCTTAGGCTAGGTTCAGACTGCGGAATCTCCAGACGGAAATTTTCTGTCCAAAGATTCCGAGTGCGGCCAGCTCTGATTGAATCAGTCTGTGCTAGGACTGCGCGGACATTTCAGTCCCTAATAAACTGCAATGTGTTCCACGAGGATATTCGTCTGAAGAATGAACAATGCAACGACATTCTTCAGGTGGAAATTTTCAAGCGGATTTTCCGTTCAGAATTTTTGAAGCTGAATTTGTGAAGTGTGAATTGGTGAAAACCCATTCACTAGCTTGTACATTTTAGTAAGCAGAATTTCTGCTTGCAATTTCAAAGCAGAACTGCAGGCAGAAATTCCGTAGTCTGAACCTAGCCTTAATGTAGAGATTCCATTATTTTTGCCACAGATTGTACCTTAATGCTTATTGTGTGGCTTAAGAACAGCTTACACAAGGTGCTCTGGGTCTGTTCATCTGCCATCAAAGTGACGGTTTGTGTAAGGGTTCGTTCACATCAACGTCTGTCCCCGTTAATTCATGCAGTTCTTAAATACGTTCAAGCCTTTTGCAAACTGCTTGCAAACGGCTGTAAATTAATCAATGGGATTTTTTTACAGTCCTTTGCAAGCCGTTTGCACCTGTTTGGTTCCTAATCCATTTTTTTTCATGGCAAAAAGACATTGCACGCAGCATTTTTTTCCCATCAAAAATAATGGAATAGAAACGGATATTATAAATTTTAACATTGAAGTCTATGTCAAATGGATGAGCCTTTAATATCATCTGTTTGCACCCGGTTTTTAATATCCATTTATGAACCATTATTTCTTCTGAGCATCTTCAGAAGAGGTGAAAGCAGCAGACGGCTGGGGAGGCTACACTTGTGCTTGTACTACTATCCCCATCATGGAATGTAGGAGTACGGGCCGCAGCCAGGATGCAAGTTTTCCCGGGAGCCCAATTCAATTGCTTTTGCGATATATATCGTGCAGCCCTAAGGGGGTTGTAGTACAAGCACTAATGTAGCCTCCCCAGCTGTCCGCAGATCCTGCAGCCGGGGGAACTACTACTCCCATCATGGAAACAAGTCTGTTCCATGATGGGAGTAGTATTAGTCCAGGCTGCGAGAGTCTGTAGACGGCTGATACTAATGGATCAAAAACTGATGCAAAAGGATGCCACTAAATGGCATCCCTTTGCATCTGTTTGCATCCATTAGTAGTATGGTCCGTTAAGTGAGCATTTACGGGAGAATAGCGGGACGGGGAACAATGGCCATGTGAACCTAGCCTTAGAATATATTTGACAGAGCCAGGGAACTTTTATTTGATACTAGCATTGCACCCAAAATTGCACAATTTTTTTCCTACCTAAATCTTGTGGGAGAGGAAAAGCAACATATGAGGATGCCCTTGTCCTCATATCCCTTCCCAAGGTGGCACACAAAGCGTTCAACATAATGTAGGTACAAAATCCCCCACAAAAAACACTTGGGACAACATTAATAAATAAAAAATTTAAATATATAGAGTTTGTGTCCCGAAATTGTGTACGTTTTTGCTTTGATCGCTCAGCAGTGCAATCTGCAGTGTCAGATCTGAAAGGTCAAAAGCTCAGACTTCTAGCTAGTCCTACCAAAAGTGCAGAATTGTTTCTTTAAGGTGTCATTCAGGGTTTGTTTCATGTTTCCATTCTGCCTGGGCTGCTTCAACAAAAATATAAAACCTAAACTTACCGCCCCATTCCACCCCCCGCTGCTCAGATTTGTAAACTACTTCATTTTAAAAATCGTAATGCTTCCAGTACTTATCAACTGCTGTATGATCCACAGAAAGTGCTATTCTTTTTGAATTTCCTTTCTACCTGAGCACAGTGCTCTCTGTTGACACCTCTGTCCATTTTAAGAACTGTCCCGAGTAGAAGCAAATCCCCATAGAAAACCTATCCTGCTCTGGACAGTTCCTAAAATGGACAGAGGTGTCAGTAGATCAGTCAGAAAGGAAATTCAAAAAGAAAATAACTTATTGTGGATCATAAAAGCAGCTGATAAATACTGGAAGGATTAAGATGTTTTAATAGAAGTAATTTACAAGTCTGTTTAACTTTCTGGCACCAGTTGATTTAAGAAAAAATGGTTTCCACCAGAGTACCCCTTTAAATACCGTGCTTCCCCACAGATGACAAGCTGATACTTTTGTGGAGAAGGGGGAGGGGGTGTTATTACAAGAGGACACTTTGCAACAAGCTTATTGTCAAAAAACCATAACAAAAAGGAATTGTCCAAGTTAAGAAACCCTTAAACAATAATTTTCTATTTTATTTTTAGGGTGTTGAACGCATTGACTTGCCTGGTCTAAAAAGTCTCCGCACTGCTCGGACTCTGCAAGAGAGGATGGTCCTCACCATAGAGCCTGGAATCTACTTCATTGATCACGTTCTTGATCAGGCACTGGCAAATCCTGCTCAGTCATGTTATATCAACAACCATGTTCTCCAGCGCTTCAGGGGATTTGGTGGGGTGAGTTACTACAAATGCATTTATGATCTTTATTAAGGGGAAGGGTGGTAACACTTCTCATTAAATAGACCCATGTGGTGAATTGAGGCTTATTTGTAGAAAAAAAAAGTATGCAAATTAGCTATGATCCAGAAGAAAGAAAACTTCATATCAGCCAAACTATAGAGTAGTAACAGTAAGTAAAATCTGTCAATACAACAACTGGGTCATCTCCCTCTGAGCAGCATCAGAGGCCTCTCTAGCCAACCAGTTCTCTATTCTATTCTATTCATGGAAAAGAACCCTGAAACAGCTGTCTTGGGAAGGGATACAAATTAGAAACTATAGCTACTTGTATACCTTGAGCAGTGGTAAGGGTATGCTGGGTGTTCTTGTTTCACCTAACATCCTTAGTGTACTCGGTACTGTTCGTAAACATTCATCCAGAATATCAGTGACTCACAAATGGTGTCTTCTCTGTGGTTGTTCCTTTTCTTCTCCACCTGGGTCAATCCAGCTGCATTTGTCTCTTTGACTCCACACTTTTACATCAGATCTTAATTCTCTGTAGCGGTGTTTCCAAACTTTTTTTTAGCCCGGGGTATCCCTTGGATAATTTTTAATGGCATATGTGTGTTGACTATGTAGATTAGAGTGCTGCTATATCCAGATGATACAGCAGCCCCTTCTCCATTTAGCCCAGACCAATATGACTATTTTTTTTCAGCCGCATCTCTTTACTGGAAAACCTCCACAAATGTCTCCAACCCACCTAATGCCTCCAGACTCGAAGAGCTGTTTCCATCCTAACCTCCACACCCCCCAAATGCCTCCATTCTCTTCCCCACCCGCCCCCAAAAGTCAGTTTGACCAGTTAGATCGGTGATCTGCTGGTACAGCCTGCATAAAGCAGACTGTATCAGCAGAATTACTGCGTATTTTTGGTCACTTTGCAAACCCTAAAAAATGTAACATAAAAAGTGATCAAAAAGTGACATAAAAAAAAAAGATAATAACTACAGATCCCAATACACATCTCCATATGCAGAAAAAAAGGCATAGAGGTCAGAAGAGGCATAGGGGTCAGAGGTAAAACAAAATAAAACATATATACAGTGGTCCCTCAACATACGATGGTAATTCGTTCCAAAACGACCCATCTTTTGTCGAATCCATCATATGTTGAGGTATTTGTGCAATGTAAAAAGTGCATTTAATATTCACCTGTCCGCGCTCCGGACCGCATCCTCACCGCTCCCGATGCTGTCCCAGGGGCTCCCGATGCTGTCCCACTGCTCCGGCGTCTTCTTCGGGATCCTCTGGCTTCTTCCGCATCTTCTCCGGGGTCCGGGCCTCGCTTTCTGGTGACATTATTAAGTTGCTGCGTCGGCACGGCGTGCGTAGCGACGTAATAACGACGCTGGAAAGAGAGGCCCGGACCCTGGAGAAGATGCAGAAGATGCCGGAGGATCGCGAAGTGGACCCGGAGCAGCGGAGATAGGTAAGTGAACCTGTCTGGGATGCTTAAACTGCTATCCTAAAGCAGCTTAAGCATTTTGAGCTGTCGGATAGCAGTTAATGCGATGGCCCGACATATAGAAGCATTGTATGTCGATGCTGACATCGACATGCGATGGCCTCTGAGAGGCCATCGTATGTCGATTTGATCATATGTCGGGGGGTTACTGTATTTTGGGAATCGCAGTAGCCATTTGGACATACAGAATGAAGATATGTTATTATTACCGAAAAGTGTTCTGCGTTAAAGCGAAAGCCCCCAACATTTACGAAATTGTGCATTTTTTTTTCTCCACAAATATATATATATTTTTTTGTTTCCCATAGATTTTGTGGTGAAATGATTGATGTCATTCCAAAAATTGGTGGTGAAAAAAAAAAACAAGCCCCTTGTATGGGTCATATATAAGTATTATGATTTATAGAAGGTGAGGAGGAAAAAACTAACGTGCAACAATGAAAAAACCCTGAGTCTTTAAGGGGTTATGTATGCATGGAATATGCATAAGGCTATCCTTCATATAAGATAGGACCAAGGACTATTCATAGTATTTAGAATATTGGGCAGACTAGATGGACCGATTGGTTCTTATTTACCAACTCATTCTATGATAAGACAGCCAGGGTTGGTGCTCAAGAAGAGGCCAGATGTGTGTTGGTGCTTCTTGGGTGAGTCACTGCCACAGAACTCCAGTTGTGACACCAAAATGCTCCTTCGCCTGTGTAGTCAAAAATCCTTTCATCGGCCTTGAAGACAGATGAAATACTGATGCTATGTCATCTGTAATATGTCCATATTTTAAGACTAATCCCAAATGCCTGGATGAAGCAGGCCTTAGGGTGAGTTTTTAAATTGACACTGAATGGTTTTGTATGTGACGCTCCTCTTTACATCTCTTTGCATCCATTAACAATCATTTTGATAACCAGACTATTTGGCGGTTAAACCGCATACTGGTGTGCTTTTTGGTGCACCATGTTCACTGTGTGTGAACTCACTTTTAAGAAGAAAAAATATCTGAACATACACACAGTACAATGTTGGTGTTACAAGAAAGGTGTTAAACCTCCTGCCTTCTCTATGGATCTCTTTACCTGTACCCTGTGGAGGGGGGCGTTCCTGATCTGTGCTGTCTCTAATCTTTATCCTGATAACATCTTGCTTAAGTCCAGTTAGTTTATGGTTTGTGACTCATTTTACATGAAACATGTTCAGGGTCAATCACAAGCAGCTGTAATGTGATTCATCAGAACGAGGGGCAGAACTGCTGGGTCCATATTCTGCTGATAAGATAGAGAATTCCATCATCGGCATATTTTCTGGTGAGATTTGGCACAGCAGGCATCATAAATACTTCCTTTAGTTACAAGAGGCAAGTTAATTAGTTTAGGAAAATGTATCCTTTGAAAGTTAATAAGTTTAGGTAGTTGGCACCTCCACGTAGAAGTAAATATTTTATCTGTACAAAAAATTCTGACCTCCTTTGCACAGCGACTGATTGAGTGGAGAATCTTGGCTGTTACACTGAGGGATGGCCTGTGAATCCTGCGTAATGAATTATGCAGGAGAAGCTTAAGTGTTATTTTACCTTGTTACTAACTACAGCTGTTAACTCATAGACTACCAAACAGGGTAGCCCAAAAAAACCCTTTATTTCCCATATATCAAGAAAATGTGAATTTAAAAGTGCAATCTTTATTGAAATCGGATCGCACTTAATGGTGTTTTAAAAATATAGAGCACCATATCGTCCTACTTGTTAGATTCTATATGCATATAAATTGGACCAACTGGTCTATGGATTGAATGAAAACTGGAGCGGAGAAGAGGTGCCTGCAGATCACCTGCATTCAGCGCTATTGTAGGACAATGGAGCTCAAAGTTAAAAACTTAACATGGCCCCCCTCGACATGTTTCACTGCCTCAGCAGCGTTATCAAGAGGTAGATAGGCACTGAGTTAAAAAACGCCGTGCAGGGGGTTATAATACCTCCCTTAATGATGTCACAGGATGTCGGGATTCACACATAATAAATTCTCCACCAATGCCTCTCATGTATTAAGAAGTGACACTTAAATCGACCAATCCACATCTCTGTATTGGATCAGCCAATCTCTGTTTGTGTTTCTTGTGCCCAATCGCAATTCCGGAGCCTTGACTGGCACGTACATCGGCGAATCCCCGTAGGGTAAATCGCCAATGACGTGCTGCGCCAGAATCTCGTGCGCGAGGTGATAGAACGAAGGAGCCGAATTCGACTCATCTGCGCATGCTCCGTTCTCCGACGGCTAACAGTAAACTTCCGGTTGCGCGTCTCGATCTGCGCGAGAACTTAGAAATCCTTCATATGCGCGGAAAAGATGCGCGAAAACATAGAGAATTTAGTGAAAACTCATGTCTATTGATTGGTATAGACTTTTAATTCAACAGACTTAATGGACTGAATTGTATATATTGTTATACATATTATGGATTTATTCGGCAAAGGAATAAAGTAGAAAGGTTTATTCTGATCTCATCTATGTGAATAGATATGATGAGATTCTGGTAAATCAAGCTAAATGAGTCAATAGACTGATAAAAAGGAGAGGAGAATTCGATAATGAAAATTTGCATCCCAGAGGAAGTGTGATAGCTGTGACACCAATAAAAGGCTTAAATGCGACACTCACGTAATAGGTATATGAAATACCATAATTATAGGTTGTTATAAATAGTGTTATATTTTATTTAAGGCAGGTAAACTTAATTAGATAAATGGGCTGAAGGTGAACCCTTCATTCAGGCCCAAAGGAGACATAGATTTCAGTCGGTAAATCCACTTAGCTTCTTCTTGTAGAAGCTTTTTATCCAGATTGCCACGTCTTGGTCCTAAGCGTGGTCTGGCCAAGCCAAAAAATCTCAAACAGGACCAAGTTTGGTCCTGTTTGAGATTTTTTGGCTTGGCCAGACCACGCTTAGGACCAAGACGTGGCAATCTGGATAAAAAGCTTCTACAAGAAGAAGCTAAGTGGATTTACCGACTGAAATCTATGTCTCCTTTGGGCCTGAATGAAGGGTTCACCTTCAGCCCATTTATCTAATTAAGTTTACCTGCCTTAAATAAAATATAACACTATTTATAACAACCTATAATTATGGTATTTCATATACCTATTACGTGAGTGTCGCATTTAAGCCTTTTATTGGTGTCACAGCTATCACACTTCCTCTGGGATGCAAATTTTCATTATCGAATTCTCCTCTCCTTTTTATCAGTCTATTGACTCATTTAGCTTGATTTACCAGAATCTCATCATATCTATTCACATAGATGAGATCAGAATAAACCTTTCTACTTTATTCCTTTGCCGAATAAATCCATAATATGTATAACAATATATACAATTCAGTCCATTAAGTCTGTTGAATTAAAAGTCTATACCAATCAATAGACATGAGTTTTCACTAAATTCTCTATGTTTTCGCGCATCTTTTCCGCGCATATGAAGGATTTCTAAGTTCTCGCGCAGATCGAGACGCGCAACCGGAAGTTTACTGTTAGCCGTCGGAGAACGGAGCATGCGCAGATGAGTCGAATTCGGCTCCTTCGTTCTATCACCTCGCGCACGAGATTCTGGCGCAGCACGTCATTGGCGATTTACCCTACGGGGATTCGCCGATGTACGTGCCAGTCAAGGCTCCGGAATTGCGATTGGGCACAAGAAACACAAACAGAGATTGGCTGATCCAATACAGAGATGTGGATTGGTCGATTTAAGTGTCACTTCTTAATACATGAGAGGCATTGGTGGAGAATTTATTATGTGTGAATCCCGACATCCTGTGACATCATTAAGGGAGGTATTATAACCCCCTGCACGGCGTTTTTTAACTCAGTGCCTATCTACCTCTTGATAACGCTGCTGAGGCAGTGAAACATGTCGAGGGGGGCCATGTTAAGTTTTTAACTTTGAGCTCCATTGTCCTACAATAGCGCTGAATGCAGGTGATCTGCAGGCACCTCTTCTCCGCTCCAGTTTTCATTCAATCCATAGACCAGTTGGTCCAATTTATATGCATATAGAATCTAACAAGTAGGACGATATGGTGCTCTATATTTTTAAAACACCATTAAGTGCGATCCGATTTCAATAAAGATTGCACTTTTAAATTCACATTTTCTTGATATATGGGAAATAAAGGGTTTTTTTGGGCTACCCTGTTTGGTAGTCTATGAGTTAGTGGTCAAATTCCACCCTCCATATATTGGTCTCTACTAGATATGTTTTTAACTACAGCTGTTGTTACATTGTTCTGTTAGATGTATCACTTCTAAGCAGGTTTCCTAGAGAAATCAATTTGAAGAGTTATTTTACATTCTCAAATAATAGATAAGGAATTAATGAAAGTTAACATAGCTCAAGAATTCAGTGCCCCCCATGGTCCAAGTATATTTATACCTGGTTGCCCATGGAGCCATAAATATGTTTATGCCCATGTATGTTCATCTCCAGTGCCAGTGATTCCCAACTGAGCCCGGGTACCGCGACGCCCTGGCAATTATTATTATTATTTTTTTTAAATCTCCTGCCCCAGCCTGCACACCTGTGAATCACAGCAGCACAGGAGGAAGGGAAGCCTGTGTGCACATTGCATGTACGTGCGCACTGCGCACAAAGCGCCCCCCTGCGGCGCCATGAGTGAGTCACAGGTGTGCAGGCCAGGAAGGGGATATATGCAATGGGGATTGTGCTCCAGACCATCCTCCCGGCCCCAGGACCATCCATCCTCCCGGCCCCAGGACCATCCATCCTCCCGGCCCCAGGACCATCCATCCTCCCAGCCCCAGGACCATCCATCCTCCCGGCCCCAGGACCATCTTCCTGGCCCCCTGCAGAAGGACATTGAAAAACAGATCAGCTTAATTGAGGTACTGCACCCTCTTTCCTCTGTCACCCCTGCCCACCCCGCTTTGTCATCCCTCTGTTACCCCCTTTCACCCTTGTCCACTTCCCTGTCATCCATGTCCACCTTGTCCGCCCCTGTCATCCATGTTCACCACCCCTCTGACCACCCCCCCAGTCTACACCCCATCACCACTGTCCAACCCCCACTATTTACCTATTTGTCACCCCTGTCCACCCCTCTATTACCTCCTTGTCACTCCTGTCCACCCCTCAGTTACCACCTTGTCATTCTTGTCCACCCCTCTTTCACCCCCTACACCCCCCTGTCACCCATGTACACCCTTCAACACCCCTCTGTCACCCATGTACACTCCTCTACACCCCTCTGTCACCCATATACACTCCTCTACACCCCCAACACCCCTGTTACCCATGTACACCCCTCTGTCACCCCCTATGCCCCCTGTCACCCATGTACACTATTCTACACCCATGTACACCCCTCTGTCAACCCCTACGCCCCCTGTCACCCATGTACACTCTTCTACACCCATCTGTCACCAATGTACACTCCTATACACCCCAACACCCCTGTTACCCATGTACACCCCTCTGTCACCCCCTACGCCCCCCTCTCACCCATGTACACTATTCTACACCCATGTACACCCCTCTGTCAACCCCTACGCCCCCTGTCACCCACGTACACTCTTATACACCCATCTGTCACCCATGTACACCCCCAACACCCATGTTAACCATGTACACCCCTCTGTCACCCCCTACAACCCCCTGTCACCCATGTACATTCTTCCACAACCATCTGTCACCCATGTACACCCCTCAACACCCCTGTTAACCATGTACACCCCTCTGTCACCCCCTGCACCCCCCTGTCACCCATGTACACTCTTCCACACCCCTCTGTTACCCCTTTACACCTATACGCCCCTGTATTCCTCTTTACTTGTAAAAGGGGAATCTGGAGGCTGATGCAGGAAAAGTGCAGAGCCTAATAGGTTTGTTTTGCTGGTTTATCCCCTTAAGGACCAGGGGTTTTTCCGTTTTTGCACTTTCATTTTTTCCTCCTTAAAAAATCATAACCCTTTCAATTTTGCACCTAAAAATCCATATGATGGCTTATTTTTTGCGCCACCAATTCTACTTTGTAATGACATCAGTCATTTTAGCCATAAATCTACGGCATTTTTTGCACCGTTATCTGAAGTTTTTAACGGTACCATATTTGTATTTATCAGACTTTTTGATCACTTTTTAATTTATTTTCTCATGATATAAAAAGTGACCAAAAATACGCTATTTTGGCTTTTAGAATTTTTTGGCGTGTACGCCATTGACCATGCGGTTTAATTAATGATATATTTTTATAATTCGGACATTTCCTCACGCGGAGATACCACATATGTTTATTTTTATTTACACAGGTTTTTTTTTAAATGAGAAAAGGGGGTTGATTCAAACTTTTATTAGGGAAGGGGTTAAATGATCTTTATTCACTTTATTTTTTCACTTTTTTTTTGCAAATGTTATAGCTCCCAAAGGGGGCTATAACACTGCACACACCGATCTTTTACATTGATCAATGGTTTCTCATAGGAAACCATTGATCAGTGTTTCTGCCACTTGACTGCTCATGCCTGGATCTCAGGCACTGAGCAGTCATTCGGCGATCGGACACCAGGAGGCAAGGTAATGGACCCTCCTGCTGTGTCACAGCTCTTCAGGATGCCGCAATTTCGCCATGGACACCCCGAACAGCCCCCTGAGGTAACCGGCAATGATTTACTTTCACTTTAGACGCGGTGTTCAACTTTGAATGCCACGTCTAAAGGGTTAATAGCACGCGGCATCGCTATTAGCCACGGGTCCCGGCCACGGGTCCCGACCTGCCATGGCCCCGTGTTATAGAACGGGAGCGGACTCAGGGCGTACAGGTACGCCCTTGGTCCTTAACAGGTTAATGGTGAAGAATTGTGGCTGGAAGAAATCATTATGACCTGGAGAAGAGAAGGAAGCGATGCTGATTTTAGAAGTCGTCACTTGTGAGTTGCTGTATAAAGCAGCACTGTAATCTACATAGCCAACAGATAAATTGATGTTGTTCTTGACGGGGAGCAACAACAGTGTGAAAGTAGCCTAAGCTGGAACTAAAAATTTGCTTAAAGCGTACCAGTCAGATCCAACAAATTTTTTTTTTCATATATCACTCAGTACCTAATCCTGACTATGTACATCTAATTTTTGTGTCGAGAACCTTTATTCATTTTTTTATTACACTTTTAATTTAGCACACTAGTCTGAATTCCTCTCAAAGGGAGGGGGTGTGGCCTCACTGTGCAGGTCTCCGCCCCCTCCCTTAGTATGCTGTCTGCTCACATCTCCCCTAGCATTAGCAAAAACTACAACTCCCTGCTTGGTGGGTGTCTTAAGTGTCAGACCCCCACTAATTATCTTGTTATTCCCTGTCCTGTGCATCGGTGATACATTCTTCTTCTGATAAGAGCCCTTTAAAAGGGCACTGTCAGATGTAAAATCTTTTCATATGTTGTAAAGCATGCAAAACCAATAGGTTTTGCAATTGCTTTCATTAGAACATTTTCAGTATTTCATACTGAAAAAGCGAGTCAAAGGCCCAGATTTATCAAACTGTGTGAGAGAAAAAGTGAAGAGATTTTTCCACAGACACCAATCACAGCTCAGCTAACGAGCTTTGGTAAAGTGAAAGCTGAGCTGTTATTGGCTGCTGTGGGAAAATCCCTCCACATTTTCTCTCTCATAGATTGATAAATCTGGGCCATAAAGATTATCGGGGACATTTGTCATCGTTGCCTTGGTAAGCAAGTTCCCTAGGCATTTTTTTTTTTGCTTTAGTTTTGCTTATGTATGACACATTTATTATACTATCACAGGGGGTTGATGAATTTGGCTAACATAAGCAAAAACCAATAAATCACTTTTGAATACAATTTTTTTTAGCATACATGAGCAAAAACCAATAAATGACTGCATAACACCAATTTGCAGCTTTAAAAAAAATGTGATGTGTTTTTTTTTATTTTTTATTTACTTGACAGGCTCACTAGGCTTAATAGTGGAAGCTGTCTTATAAATGAGTCCATTACTAAGTCGGGCTTAGCGTTAGCCACAAAAACAGCTAGCGCTAACCTCCAATTATTACCCCGTATTCACCGCCACAGGGGTGCCGGGAGGAGTCGGTACCAACAGGCCTGGAGTGTCAAAAATGGCGCTCCTGTGCCTAGGCGGTAACAGGCTGGTGTTATTTAGGCTGGGGAGGGCCAATAACAATGGTCCTCGCCCACCCTGGTAACGTCAGGCTGTTGTTGCTTGGTTGGTATTTGGCTGAGAACAAAAATTGGGGGAACCTTATGCTTTTTTTTTTTTTTTTGCATAAATAATAAAAAAACATTTTTAATGCATAGGTTTTCCCCTATTTTTATTTTCAGCCAAATTCCAACAAAGCAGCAACAGCCGGACGTTACCAGGGTCGGCGAGGACCATTGTTACTGGCCCTCCTCAGCCTAAATAACGCCAGCCTGTTGGTACCGGGGTAATAATTGGGGGTTAGCACTAGCTGTTTTTGGGGCTAACGCTAAGCCCAGGCTTAGTAATGGAGTCCGCCTGTAGATAGCTTCCACTACTAAGCCTGTCAAGTAAATAAAATTAAAAAAAAACACAACACTTTAAAAAAAAATTTTATTCCAAAAAAACACTCCCCCACAAGCCCTCGTTAACCATTTTATTAACTTTAAATAGAAAGGAAAAACAAAACGCTCGTCATCGACAAAGTCCACCGAATCCAAAGTAGTTCACATCATACAGGATAATCTGAAATGAGAAAAAAAAAAAAGAAAAATAGGTTTATACTTTTATTGTCACCCGCCCACACATCTCCCGTGTCGAACGACTACAACTCCCAGCATGTACTTACAGTACGGACATGCTGGGAGTTGTAGTCATGTGGTGCGGGAAAGTGACAAAGTGTCAAGCTTGTCACCCGCCCCCGGCGCACAGCTACAACTCTCAGCATGCTCTTACAGTAAGGGCATGCTGGTTGTAGTTGTGCAGCAGAGAGCAGGTGACAAGCTTGTCACCCGACCCACAACTACAACTCCCAGCATGCCCTTTCTGTAAGCCATGCAGATAGAGGCTTTAGTGGCCCGCTCCCTGATGATTTTCCACTGAGAAAGGGATATTTGAGTATGAAGCACCTACTCCCAACAGCCCATGTACTTGTGAGTTCAGGACTGAGTAAATGTCAGACAGAAGGCCCTTGGCCGTCGGACCCCGTCGACACGAGTGTTCAAAGGCCGTCGGTAGGGATACTACGGTCGAGCCCAGCTTAGAAACCATATGGTGAGAAATCTGCAAGTAATGGAACCGTTTAGAGGAGGAAAGACTAAATCTAGACATGAGCTGCTCAAAGGAGAGGAGGGATCGGGAGAAAACATCAACTACATCTGCATAGTGAAATAATTTCCGGGAACCCCATTGTTGTACCATAGCAGAGGTAAAACTAACCAGGAGCTCTGAGTTAAATAGAAATGACAGCAAGGGGGAGGAGGAAGAGGCAAGTCTAAATCTACCTGCACAACAGCCCCAGCTATATCAAGAAAAAGCCATAGGACATAAGAGAGGGCCCCCGAGTCCCATTGGAAGAGAGGGGTACCAAAGGAGACAGTTCAGATGGATGGGAGCTAGCCAAAGCCTCTCAATTTCAGTCCACCTGTTATAGGCTTGGTATGAGGACAACGAGGACAGATGGCAGAGGTGAGCCGCTACATGGTACTTAGTCATGTCCGTGACTACCAGTCCCCTAGCCGACCTACCTGCCATCATCACAGACCTACAGAGGCAATGTCTCTTAGCGTCCAATATGAAGCGAAAAATCGCAGACTGAAAAGAGTGCAGGGCCGAAAGAGGAACCCGTATTTGGAGTGTCTCAAAAAATAAAGCAGTTTATGAAGGATGGTCATCTTAACTGCCACTATTCGACCCCAAAAAAAGAGAGAAATTGTGAGCGCCATTTCTCCATCAATGCCCTAAGGTCCATATAGAGAGGAGTAGCGGGGGGTAAGGAGAACCACTGGGTACTTAATAGAGGAGGGGGGCCACTTAAAGGAAAAATCAACATGCAACAGAGAAGCGAGGGAGGAAGGAATGTTAAGCATCTGTTTTAGAAATATTAATTTTATACCCAGAGATGACTCTGTAGGCTTACAGGATCCGGTAGACGTTAGGGAGGGATACCAGGGGCTGCGTAAGAGTTAAGAGGACATCGTCTGCAAATAAACATATTTTAAGCTCCCTATGATGTAGGCCCATGCCAGAGATGTCCAGATCCACCCGTATAAGTGAAACCAAAGGCTCTATACACAGAACAAAAATCAAGGAGGCAGTGGACACCCCTGACAAGTGCCATTGCATAGGGGGAAGCTTGAGCAGGTGACATAAGGGAGCTTAATAGAAGCAGTGGGAGTTGAATAAAGTCTCCGTAAGGCTGAAAGAAACCACCCAGAGATGCCAAATCTTTGTAGAGTAGCCTGAGTGCCAGGGCCTGCACTGATCTACAATTAACAATACCTCTCAGATCCACCACCCTCCTCATATTATCTCCCCCCCTGCTGACAGGGGGAAAAGCCCACCAGGTCCTTATGGATTAGGGACGGTAAATGATAAGGCAGCCTATTCGCCAATAATTCACTAATGGGTCTGTATTTAGCGCCATTGTGCGGATCCCTATCCAGTTTTGTATGAGAGTGATGTGAGAATAAAGAAAGGATTGCGGAATAGTTGGCCCATCCATAAAATAATTAAACAGGGGTACAAACTTAGGCAGGAGTTGGGGGCAAACAGATAGGAGAATCCATCCAGGCCAGAGGAGCGCCCTAAAGGAAAAGATTTAATCGTCTCCAAGATTTCCTCCAAGGTGATTGGAATGTCAAAAGATTCAAGTTCATCCACGGACAAGTCGGCAGATCATAGCCCAATAAGAAAGCTCGGTGACGCTCCCCAGGGTCAGGTGGAAATTGGGAAGGTAGGGAGTATAGCTTAGAATAATAGTCAAAAAAATCTGTGAAACATCATAAGGATAGTAAAGGGAGCCATTGATATCTTTCAGTTCCGAGGTCGACATGGCAGCAGAACGTTCCCAGAGCATGTGGGCAAGCATAGTGTCGGCCTTATTGCCCCGCTCATAAAAACGATGTTTGAAGTAGAGAAGGAGACACTCCACCTTAAGTAGAACCAATTCTTCCAGACTAGCTCTAGCCGCCACCAATCTCCTCAGCACCTAAAGGGAGGGGTTAGAGGCCAGTAAAGCCTCCAAACGACTTATGTGAGTCCTCATTTCTCCAGCCTGGGTCAGTGCGTCCCGCTTTTGATGGGAGCACAAGGAAATGCAGTGTCCCCATACTACAACCTTATGCACCTCCCAGAGAGTGGCCAGGGAGGAAACTGACACTCATTGGTAGCAAAATACTCATCAATACAGGCCTGAATTAAGTTCCGGGAAGGAGGAGACTTGAGGAGGGAGTCATTAAGACGCCAGTGGCAACGTTTGGGCAAGAAAGAAAAAAAACAGAGAAAGACAGAATAACCGGCCCATGATCAGACCAAGGTATAAGTTCCAGGGACACCCCATATTTTTCCACCCCGTATTAGTTCGGCAGGGGTGGAAAAAAAAGAGAATGACCAATCCGTCGAGTGATTAAAACTCCACAGGTCATATAGTGAGGAAGACCAAATCGCGTGCTGGAAAATGGTCGCCAGGCGCAACTGGAGTGGAGATGGGGAACTGGCAGCCAGGGAAAGACGGTCCATAGAAGGAGAGAAGATCAGATTAAAATCACCTCCAAGGAGCCAGGCAGCTGGCAAGTACTTATGCAATTTAGCAAGAACCCTACAAAGAAAGGGAATCTGGCCTGTGTTGGGAGCATAGACATTATACAGCAGGACAGGTTTAGCCCCCAGGAAACCCTCCACTACCACAAAACTGCAACCCTTGTGAAGGAAAGAAGAAACCACCTGAAAAGTGCAGGACTTAGTAAAAAAAAATCTGGAGTTGTCATATTGATATCTATTGGAGGTAGCAGATAACACTTGGGGATACAGGTGTTGGAGAAATTGGAAATTGCCAGCATGGTCAAAGTGTGTCTCCTAAAGAAAAGCAATATTAGCCCTCAATGAAGCCAACTCCCTTTTGGCCAGGCAACGCACTGGACCATGGTGGCAAGTAAGAGGAAAAAAATGCAAATGTAAAGACGTACTGAAGTAGGCTGTCGGGCAGGAAGCAGTGGCCAAGAGAAAAGAAGTGGAGTATCTCCCAGAGAAGAACCTAATCCCCATGAGCCTAGGGAAACAAAAGGGAAGAAAAACAATGGAGAAGACAAAAAACTGGGGAAACAAACAAAACAAGACAGGACACTGACAAATACAAAAGAGAGCAAAGAAAAACCAGTAACCATACACAGTCGGATCAGTGACCCAAAGGCCACAGAGGAGACAAATGTCAACTCAGACAGCGCAAAGGCTATCCAGAAGAAAAACAACACCCATATAGACAACATGGCCCCACAGGGGAATGAGTGGTGCGTCAGAGAGAGGCAAGGACAGCCAAGATCCCTTCCCTGCCCTCATGCGGCCATAGTCAAACTTTAGTGACACAAAACTAGTGATACCCAAACGTGGCTAGCAAAGAAATACTACATTGTAGGGGAGGATTGTAAGAAAAAGTCTCCAGCCATCAGCAAGCAACACAAGCACATTTCGTAGCAAGAAGAGAAGCCGGGAGAAGCCGGGGAAGCAGACTACAGCTGGGAGCCAGACCTCCACTTATGGACAGGCTTACAGAAAGGTGGAAGCAGAGGAGGTTGAGACGCGAGCACCCAGTCTGCCAAGTCAGGAACAGGAATGTCCAGTGTACAGCAAAAGGACCAGAGGTCCGACAGAGCACAACACTGCAGAGCGACCCCCTCTATGAGCTGCTAATGCAAATGGAAAGTTCCACCGATAAGTAACCTGGTGATTCCTCAAGGTAGTCAGGAGAGAGTGCCGCAACCTCAGTTTTGGGAATCCGGGAACAGCGGCAAAGGGGCCCCATCATAATCAAAATTGCAAATTTTCCGAGCCTTTGCCATGATGGCCTCTTTTAATTGGAAATCATGGACACAACAAATGACATCCTGTGGAGAAGTGAGAGAGGTTCTGGGTCGCAGCACCCTGTGAGCTCTGTCGAGTTGGATGTTGTGGGGAGAAGGCTTACCTAGAATGAGATTGAAAATGGCTTCCAATGTGAGCTGTAGAGCCTCATCATGAGTCACCTCAGGCAAGCCCCAAATCCTGATGTTAAAGGGGTACTCTGGTACCACAGTTTTATGGTTATCTAGCGTGTTTGTAGCGAGTTTAGCACTTTTGTAATTCACATGTTATACTTCTGTCCACAGCATATTCGTTTTTTACTGACTTCTTTTCTGTGAAGGAAGTTCAGTAGTTTTTCAGGTTGCTTTTGATTGTCGTCCACACCTGCGGCCATGTTTGTTCACTGTTGTGGATAAGACATCAGTGCTGCAGGCGTTGCTGTTTTTTTTTCTCCTGCAATGATTTTGCCCCTTTTCCACACCCCTGTAATGAATATTCATTGAATTGTTGCAGGAGGATGGATGTCTCCTCCCGCTATCAGCGAGCCATGTGCCCAGCTCACAATGTATTGAATACCCTTTATCAGTGCTGCGGCTGACGTGTAACCCCTTCTCCGCCCACGGGGGGAATCGGCTATCCTGATCATGACACTCCCACCACCATGCCCGACTTTCTTGTTCTCTTTAGACCACAATATATGGTTACAGTAATTCATGTACTTAGTCTGCTTGTCTCCAGCAAACTGTTCACAGGCTTTTGTGTGCATCATCTTATGAAAATAATTCCTTTTGGGATGACAGCCATCCAGAGCAAATTGATGCAGTGTGCAGCTTATGGTTTGAGCATTGACAGGCTGACCCCAACTCTTACCCTTCGCCTCTGGACCAGAAGGTGCCTGCAAGCCAAAGCTACTAAGGGAACACAAATGCTCCCGGCATCCCCCTTGGCGTCAGCTAAGGTATCTGCCCGCAGAGTTGATAATGGTCGGTACCCTGCCATGCATGAGTACCTGGAGTTTTTGCAGGGAGGTGCGGAACCTAATGGCCCCACACACCTCCCCTAGACCGCTAGGAGGGACACCCAGAAGGGCTACCGCATCCTAACAATCCTGTGGACACACAACAAGTGACACAGTGGAAAAGAGGAAATAAATAAGTGTATGTGTGCAGATATATCCGGATCTATAAAAATGTCTCTGATCCAAGCCAGAAGGCTGGGAATCAAGAGGTGAGTGCCACAAGGTGAAGAGTTCATGGTGCCAGTGCTTCCACTCAGTGAGCCAATACTCCCAGTGAGTTTTGGCACCTCGGGGTCACCACTCCCCAAGGCACTAAAGTACCTCGGCTCTAGACTCTCTCAGCCTCATGGCGAGACCCGGAGGGAACAAGTCACATCTGGGCAGCCATCGATCTGATTCCTCAGAACCAGCCCTGGAACGCCCTGATACACCTGTCCCCTCCATGCAACACCCATCCCCACCAGCCCAATACCCCTGCTTCGGGTCACTGGCTGGAACTGATAAGAACAGATACTACACCTGATCTTAGCAAAAAGGCCTTCGACTTTTGCAGCATTGCTGGCAGTAACTATATGTCTATTTCCAAAAGACAAACTTGGAACCTTTCCTGTGAAACCACTGTATAAAGGGTCATTTCTTCAGTGTTGTGAGCAGTGTACACACTTATGTAAGATACTGTGTATACATATATATATATATATATATATATATATATATATATACACCCTGTTACAAATTATTATGCAAATATTTTTACAATTCAAATATTATGGAACAAACCTCCTAGTGATAACAGTATTTTTTTTAAACATAAAAAGATTACAATACACTGTTCCAAATTATTATGCACAGTAAGTTTCAAAACACTTTATAGGTTGTAAAGAACTGAACATTGTCAGTTGTTGTGTTTGCAGCATATTTACTGAAATCAAAAGATATTTCAATCAAAGTTTTAACAACATTTTAACAGGTCACATTACATTTTAACATAGGACCCCTTATTTGATAGCAGCTTCACAAGTCTTGCATCCATTGAACTTGTAAGTTTTTGGAAAATTTCTGCTTGAATTTGTTTGCAAGATGTCAGAAGAGCCTCCCAGAGCTGCTGTTTGGATATAAACAGCCTCCCACCCTCATATATCTTGCTTGAGGATGCTGCAAATAGAATTGAGGTCAGGGAAGAATGGAGGCTACACCATGACTTTCTCTCCTTTTATCTCTATAGCAGCCATTGGTGCAGAGGTATTTGTAGCATGAAATGGTGCATTGTCATGCGTGAAGATGATTTTATTATGGAAAGCATTGTTCTTCCTTCTGTACAAGGGAAGAAAGTGGTCAGTCAGAAACTCCACATACTTTGCAGAGGTCATCTTTACACCTTCGGGGACCCTAAAGGGGCCGACCAGCTCTCTTCCAATGATTCCGGCCCAAAACATGACTCCACCAGCGCCTTGCTGAATTAGTCCTCATGTATTTTTCTGCCCAATGTAGCAATTTCTGCTTGTGATCATTGGTTAGTGGTGAATGAATAGAAGGTTTATGCACAGTTGCAAGACTCTGGAGGACTCTACACCTTGATGTCCGTGGGGCTCCAGAGGCACCAGCAGCTTCAAATATCTGTTTGCTGTTATGTAATGGTATTTTAGCAGCTGCTCTCTTGATCCGATGCATGGATCTGGCAGAAATCTTCCTCAATTTGCCTTTATCTGCACAAACCCATCTGTGCTCTGAATCAGCCGCAAATATCTTAATAGTGCGATGATCACGCTTAGGTTTTCGTCAAATATCTAATGTTTTCAAACCTCACCCAAGGCATTAAACTATTTCACTCTTTTCGGCAGCAGAGAGATCCTTTTTTTTACCCATAATGCTTGAAAATGGTACTCTGCTTAATAATGTAGAACATCCCACCTTTAGTAGTTTTTCCTTAAATTGGGCTCAGCTGGCAATCTAATTATTACAGGTGTCCAAGATTTTCAGTGAGCAAAAGAGCCCTGAGATACAATGCCTTCCATGAGTTAAACTGAAAAACAAAATATTTTATCTTTGTGACGCTTAAATAGAATCTGCATAATAATTTGGAACAGAGTGTATGTGTGTGTGTGTGTGTGTGTGTAGACATTCTTGACAAAAATCTGCTGCCATCTACAAGGATGATGAAGATAAAATGAGGGTGAACCTTTTAACAAGACTATGATCCCAAACATACAGCCAAGGAAACTCTCAAATGGTTTCAAAGAAAGAAAATAAAGCTGATAGAATGGCTCAGCCAATCACCTGTCCTAAATCCCATTAAAAATCTTTGGAAAGAACTAAAAATTATGATTCATAGAAGAGGCCCATGGAACCTTCAAGATTTGATGACTGTCTGTGTGAAAGATGGACCAAAATCACATCATAACAACTAGTTTCCATACAGGAGGCGTCTTATTACCTGTGCTGGGCCTGTTTTCCTGTTTGAATATGCAGTGACAGGCAGGAAGTGAAGAAAAACCTTCCATCCTTTGTCCATGTTGTCTCTCCCCAGTAGCACCTTTGAAAATATATTTAGTTAGAAAAATGGTGATATGCTCAATACTTATTTCACTTGCTGTATGTAATACACATCACAGTGCTTGGGCACAGTCACCACAGAGTAAAGTGCATGTGCATTACAAAGCGCAATAGCCTAAAAAAGTTCTCTTGTTTTTTTTTTTTTTTTTATTTCATATGTCTATATACCACTGATTGCCAACCAGGGTGCCCGGGGTGCCGTGGGATTTTGCCGTGAATTCTTTTTTTTAAATGTCCCGCCCTGGCCTGCGCACCTATGATTCGCAGCGCCGCAAGGGAGAAGGGAAGCCTGGGTGCGCACTATGCACAGCATCACTCAGCATCCCCCTCCCCCTTGCGGCGCAGTGAGCCAAAAATGGTGCCCTGCTACAACTATAAGATGCCGGTGCCGGAATCCTGTGCCGTGGAACTGCAAGCTGCGCCGGATTCCCATGCCGGCTTGCTTAAAGGTACTTTACCCTTTCCACCCCTCTGTTACCCCTTCTCAACCCTGTCCACCTCCCCCCCACCCCCAGTCACTCATGTCCACCCTCCTGTCATCCATGTCCACCTTGTCCACCTCCCTGCCCATCCCTGTCACCCATGTCCACCCCCCGTCACCCATGTCCACCCTCCTGTCATCCATGTCTGCCTTGTCCACCTCCCTGTCCATCCCTGTCACCCATGTCCACCCCCCCCGTCACTCATGTCCACCCTCCTGTCATCCATGTCCGCCTTGTCCACCCACCTGTCACCCGTGTCCACCCACCTGTCACCCATGTCCACCCTCTTATCACCCATGTTCACGTCCCTGTCACCCATGTCCACCAATGTACATCCCTCTATCACCCCCTTTGCCCTCTGTCACCCATGTACATTTTTCTATACCCCTCTGCCACCCATGTACACTCTTCTACACCCCTCTGTCACCCATGTAAAAAAAAGTGCGGAGCCTAATAGGTTTGTTTTGCAGGTTTAAGTGTGAAGAATTGTGGCTGGAAGAAATTGTCATGATGGCCAGGCCAGATGGAGAAGAAAAGGGAACGATGCTGATTAGAGAAGCCGTGAGATGCTGTCTAAAGCAGCAGTGTAGTAGCACCCACACCCTGCTGTGCTTTTCCCTTTTTTTTTTTTTTTGCTCGTCAACTTCATTCGAGGTGCCCGCAAAAATATTTTTTTCGGAGGGGTGCCCCAAAGCAAAAAAAAGGTTGGGAAACACTGCCATATACATTAAGCCTGCCAGATGGACACATGAGTGTAGATATATCATAACCTGTGTAGTGAAAGAGTGAAGCAGTTACCAATAGCATCCAGATTGCTATCATCAAAAAGACCTCTGAAAAATGAAAGAAGCCATCTGATTAGTTGCTATGGATGACTACACTACTCTTTTTGATGAAGATATATGTAATCATTAGAACAAGTTAAACCTAAATTAAAGTAAATGGTAAAAAATCCGTTTAGAATTGGATGCATTTCGATTTCCCCTTCATCAGGCGTTCTGGTGGTGTTACTGAAATGGTGTAACTAGTAACATATTGAGCAAAAGAATTATTCATTTTTTTATCTGTTACCCCCATACCCATATAATATATAAGTAATTCAATGATTGTCTTTCTAATATGAGGTAAGGGGTCTTAAGCCTTTAATAAGCTGTTCATAATACTCACTCAGGATACTGTACATACTACTACTAATGGGATTCACAATATTCACATTATTATGAATATACTGACACCTACCTACTAGTATCCATTCTTGTGTACAGATCAAAATGAAGACTGAGTAAGCAGCCATCTCTATATAGAAACGTTTTAAAAGGTAGACTTGAGTGAAGAATGAGGCATGTAGAACCTCATATTGCATCAATTTCCGCTTAGTTGATAATGTGCTTATACTTTAACGCCTACACATGGTAGAAGCCATTCTATGATTTAGTCAATTGTTGGCTTTTCTACAGAATTCAACATCCTACAGGCATACAGGAGGCTCCCACCCTGCAGTAACTTCATTTAATGGATAACAAGGACAATCCGTTGCCAGAAAATCCTTCTCTTGAAGAACTATTTGGCTACCAATTAACATAGTTCTGCTAATTAATACAAAGTAATGTAGCTGGGAGGGGAGTTGTATATTGCAGGGCAGGATGTGACAGGTCTGTACACAGGAATATACCCACAAGTTTAGCTGAAAACTCAGATCAATGTACATTGTTCTTTTTTAGTAAATGCCTTTGAACAAAGCTAAATATTAATAAAAAGTAAATAGCTCCTGTCTGGAAATATTATAGCATGTTCTTTCAGGGTTCCTATAGGTTTAGGGCAATACAGAATGAACAGCACTTGTCTCATAAAGACAAGCCTTTCTCTGTTGATAGCTGCCCCAGGGATGAGTTCATTGCTGCAAGTAGGGTCCCAGTAACCAGACAATTACATATTTGACTAGCATTACACAAAGCGAATTCAAGTAATGATCCACCATGAAATACACGGAGGATCAGGTCCACCAAAGTAGGCACCATTTTTACTTATGCTTTCCACTTTGGATTATAGAGTGTGGTCTCTCCTCTATGATACCCATATTTTCTAATAAGATTTTTTTATAAGAACCCCATTATTTACTTCTGGTGTAAACATCACTGGGGTGGTGGTTTCTAGTCCACTATAAGGAATTAAGCAGAAACCCCCACTTTTGGGCCCCAATACCTTGAAGATATGCAATATAGCCGATGCAGCTGCAGATAAAACAATACTATAAGAAGTTGTTGCATTTTCAGCTATATAACTACATGATTGAATATACAATATCTATAAAGATTGTATATGACATGTAAAATGTGCCCTTTTTTTTTTGCAAAAAAAAAAGATACTTTCAGTATTTTTTGGGGTGCTTTCATACAACCTGCACTGTCTTTGTTGAAAGTATTATTTAAGTAGCTTTCCAAAAGGACACCCCACAATAGGAAATGGAATGAGTACTTATCTTCACAACTCTGCTCTGGTCCCTGCTGCTCTTATGTCTATATCCCAGTACAATGACATCCAAGACTATGTCACACCATATGACAGTGGTGGGCAGTCACCATGGCTAGTTGCAGCAGGACCTGAGCAGAGTTTTAATGCTACCTTGACAATTGCCCAGTGACTGAAATTGTTGCAGAGATTTCAGCCACTGACCTTGGTGCCACACTGCAGATGTATGTAGTTTTCTCTTCATTACTCCCACAATACTCTTCGGTATTGTGGGAAATTGCCTGTACATGGTTTGTTTCTGTGGCTACTGTTATTACTAGGTAATCTGAGGTCAGTTTTAGTATTGGGAAAGGCAAGAATATTTGTTGAGCTTATTCTACCATAAATGTAAAATGTGCCTTTTTTTATTATTTAGGTACGCATAGAAGATGATATTGCTGTCACCTCTAATGGCATGGAATTACTGACCTGTGTTCCTCGTACTGTAGAGGAGATTGAAGAGTTCATGGCAAATTCAAAAGACCAGGGCAAAACTTTAAGTAGTGTGGTTCTTAGCCAGCAGCTGTGAGTGCTTTTTGAGAAAACCTTCACGGCTGGTTCACTCCTTGTGCCTTTTTGTTGATCAACTTTTTTTAAATCTAAAAGCAAAATAATTTTCTATGAAACAAATTGCCAAGAAAAAAGCACAGTTCCAATCCTGTTCTTAATAATCTGCTTTTGTAGTGATTGAACAGTCAGTAAAATGAAATACAACGGCCCGCAGTGTTCACTAAGTGGATGCAGTTTCTTGGCGTAACAGTTTAGGGATCTTGGCACATCTATGTTATTGCTTTTCAGATATATCGATTACCAAATAAATGCATTTAACAATTCAGGACTATAGAGGGGTTCTTTTTTGTTTATAGATTCAGCTTGTGTCTTTTACCCTGGGGAAGTAGCAATAAAAAAAATGTGCACTGACAGATCTGGCTTCCCTGCTATATGTTTCAGAGCTGATGTGGAGTCAGAATGGTTATTGGACAGTACACAGGACACATGATTCAACCACAGTCTCTGCGGCATTCACTGCTTTAGTTAATGTAAGTTCTAAAGGCAGCCAAGCATTTAACATATAAAGAACAACTCCACCCAGAATTATGGTTAACACTACATGGAATACACCATGAGTAGGCACAGTTTAAATGTTAAAGGGGTTTTCCACCTAAATTAGTAATCTGTTAATAAGGCAGTGAGAGAAAAACACAGGTTTTGTCTCGTGCTGAACCTGACATTTCTGGATATATACCTCCAATGGAAAGCTCCAGTGTATTTAATTGCATGACCCTATAGTGACATTTTGCATGCATTGACCACAATGTTAAAAATCATACGCCACCTAGTTGCAGTGACCCAATGTGTAGTGACTGCACAGTCTGCAATGATTTCCTATATGGAATATAAATATAATTTGACCTCCATTGGGTAAATTGGCCATGTAAATATGTTTGACATATACGTTGAGAGTTTTTTTTTATATATATACTTCAAACATAGATCTCAAATGTAGTCTGCACAAAGTCCAAGACAAATGATGTGATACATAACTCCCTAGAACCAAAGATTTTTTCCAGTTCATAGTCTTATGTGAATACCTCATAACATGGCTTCTACATCACAGAAAAATGACATACACTGCTCAAAAAATAAAGGGAACACTTAAACAACACAATGTAACTCCAGTCATTCACACTTTTGTGAAATCACACTGTCCACTCAGGAAGCAACACTGATTGACAATCAATTTCACATGCTGTTGTGCAATGGAACAGACAACAGGTGGAAATTATATGCAATTATCAAGACACCCCCCAATAAAGCAGTGGTTCTGAAGGTGGTGACCACAGACCACTTCTCAGTTCCTATGCTTCCTTGCTGATGTTTTGGTCACTTTTGAATGCTGGGGGTGCTTTCACTCAAGTGGTAGCATGAGTCGGAGTGTACAACCCACACAAGTGGCTCAGGTAGTGCAGCTCATCCAGGATGGCACATCAATGCGAGCTGTGGCAAGAAGGTTTGCTGTGTCTGTCTGCGTAGTGTCCAGAGCATGGAGACGCTACCAGGAGACAGGACAGTACATCAGGAGACGTGGAGGAGGCCGTAGGAGGGCAAGAACCCAGCAGGACCGCTACCTCCGCCTTTGTGCAAGGAGGAACACTTCCAAAGCCCTGCAAAATGACCTCCAGCAGGCCACAAATGTGCATGTGTCCACTCAAATGGTCAGAAGCAGACTCCATAAGGGTGTTAGGAGGGCCCGATGTCCATAGATGGGGGTTGTGCTTATAGCCCAGCACTGTGCTGGACATTTGGCATTTGCCAGAGAACACCAAGATTGGCAAATATGCCACTGGCGCCATGTGCTCTTCACAGATGAAAGCATGTTCACACTGAGCACATGTGACAGACGTGACAGAGTCTGGAGATGCCGTGGAGAATGTTCTGCTGTCTGCAACATCCTCCAGCATGACCGGTTTGGCGGTGGGTCAGTAATTGTGTGGGGTGGCATTTCTTTGGGGGGCCGCACAGCCATCCATGTGCTTGCCAGAGTAAGTCTGACTTCCATTAGGTACCGAGATGATCCTCAGACCCCTTGTGAAACCATATACTGGTGCAGTTGGCCCTGGGTTCCTCCTAATGCAAGACAATGCTAGACCTCATGTGGCTGGAGTGTGTCAGCAGTTCCTGCAAGAGGAAGGCATTGATGCTATGGACTGGCCCACCAGTTCCCAAGACCTGAATCTTGAGCACATCTGTGACATCATGTCTCGCTCCATCCACCAATGCCACGTTGCACAACAGACGGTCCAGGAGTTGGCGGATGCTTTAGTCCAGGTCTGGGAGGACAGCCTCATTGTATAGTGTGGTTTTCCACTTTGATTTTGAGTGTGACTCCATATACTCCATGGGTTGATAAATTTGATTTCCATTGATAATTTTTGTGTCATTGAATTGTCAGCACATTCAACTATGTAAAGACAAAATCATTTCATACAATTAGTTCATTCGTTCAGATCGAGGATGTGTTCCCTTTATTTTTTTTTTGAGCAGTGTACTAAATAAAGGGCAATTATTTTGTTTTTTATTAGCCTTGTTTTAATGAACTGGAGGTGACAGTCTAATAATCTTGTGAGAAGAGGTGTTGGGGTCCCATCCTGTACATGCTTGTGATACAAGAGGCATTTTATTAGTGATCACCCCTTCCCCAAGGCAATATAGGCAGATCATTGGTATAATTATATGATGGCAAGCAACAGGTTAAACGTCTAATAATGTCTGGAGATGCTGTTGTAGTAGGTTTTCTGTATTCCTAATCCAATATTAGTAATTGTTGCAATCTAAAGTTCAGGGGTAGAACGTGCCCTGGCTCTCTTTCTAATACATTTCCATGCTCCTCTCTGGTGGGCAGATTCCATATAAAGCTTTGGTTTGCACTCTTTACTATATTTTTATAGTGGGGATGATTTTTTTTATTATGTTCTATGTGGCAAACATTTACAGGAGACTTTGCCAGATTGGTGTTACTTCACAGACCCCTCATGACTCTTCAAGGATGGGTCTATTAAGCTTTCTTACATAACCACAATAACAATTCTGAGGAAACATGAAGAAAAATAGAACCACATTGTCCACTAATCAGTTTTCCATTTTTCTACAACCATTTTGTCTGGAAGCTCCAAATACTCCACAGTCATCACTCCTGTTCTAACCCTCATTCCATTATATGGCTGTCCACTGACATCGTGGGCCCAGAGTGTTATCTCTTGAGGAGGATTGTTGCTTTGAAAAAGAAAAAAATGTAAGTAGTTTATTGGCAGGACATTTGCTTATTGCAGCAGAAAATCCAGGATTGGACGGCAGTGAGCCAGCAGCACACACACCTCCATGTAGTCTGACCAGCTCACACTCACATATCTGAGCTGTGGAGAAGCACATGGATGTTCAAAGGTCAACTCTGTCCTGAACACACAGATTCTATCAGAACTCTCTACCTAGAGCCTAGGAACTGGTTTACACCTGTAGATGGCCCCATTTCATCCTGGCTTTATTTGCCCTGGTTAGATTGTCAGATAGGGTTTTTTTCAGGGCTCTTTTATAGAGTAGGCAATCATTCGTAGGGTCCAATACCCAGTAGTAATCAGCTGTTTACCAAAGCCGCACTGCCTACATATACATTAAATTGATCATTAGGTTTTCTGTTAAAACACACACATAAATACATATATATATACAGTGATCCCTCAACTTACCATGGCCTCAACATACAATAGTTTCAACATACAATGGTCTTTTCTGGACCATTGTAACTTGAAACCAGACTCAACATACAATGCTATGGAATCTGCGAAATGTGTCAATGGCTGGAAGAACCGACCAATCAGAATGGATATTTCACTGGTAAAACCTGTGTATTCCTAAAGTGCATGCACTGACTGGTGTCTGGTAGTGCCCCCTACAGTACAGGGAGGTATTACATGTTCTGTACTGTTCTTTACCTGTGCCAGGGTTAGCTGCTCCTTTGGACACCAGGTGAGGGCGGCTCCATTTTCCTTTTTTTGCGTGTTCTGTACAGGACCCTGAAGAAGCTTCTGTCCTCTACATAGACCAGTGTTTCCCAAAGAGGGTGCCTCCAGCTGTTGCAAAACTACAACTTCCAGCATGCCCGGACAGCCGAAGGCTGTCCGGGCATGCTGGGAGTTGTAGTTTTGCAACATCTGGAGGCACTCTGGTTGGGAAACACTGAAATAGACAGTGATTTACAGCTCCCAGCAGATCTTTCTTACTTTTATATGTAAGGACTTGATTTATCTATATTAGTTATCTACTTATTTATCTTTAATCCTCACTTTTTCCTATTTTTGGATGACATTTTGGCGGCGTCAGAACCAATTACCAGGTTTACATAGAGTTATGGTCTCAACATACAATGGTTTCAACATACAATGGTCGTCCTGGAACCAATTAATATTGTAACTTGAGGGACCACTGTATATATATATATATATATATATATATATATATATATATATATATATATTTCCGTGGACGGAGCTTAAGGGTAAAAAACAAACAAACAAAAAACATGATGCAGACGTATGCAATGAGTACTTCTGAAGTGCAGCTGTTAACTTGTGTTTTCTTTTAATACATGCAAGTTTTAACTATTTAGCAACTAGGGTATAAATGCTAAAACTGGTAAGTATTATAAGAACACAGGTTAACAGCAGCATTTCAGAAGTACCGTACTTACTGCATTTTACCAACCACATTGTGTTTTTAGCCCTACACCTCTGTTATATAGAGCAGTGCTTCACAGTGCTTTATGCTGTATAATTTGCCCATTAAATTCATCAAAATCCCTATAACATTCAGTATTCTAAGCACCTCATTGTCAGGGAGTGGAGGAGAGATCCTATGTACCTGTGGGAATTGAGTTGCTGCCATAGGCATCTGGAGGGTTTAGACGGGTCTGATAGAGTTTTATTAGTTTTATCCATTATTTTACATTGAAATGAACTCAGCTCTACTACTGCAGATGATATTCTCAGCACTGTTACATTTGTATGAGGCTCCAGAACACCAAGTGGAAATGCCTCCATTACACATTCCATAGAGTAAACTGTAGTTGAGTCATATTCACTGCTTGCTCACTAAAACTCCTCAGTTACAATTTAACAGATTATCGAAATCTGAGATTATCAATCTTCTGAGGCACGGTACAAAGGGCTTGTGCATAAGGAGAATATGTTAACAAAGACACTTAGTAGTACATCATATTCATACTAAAGACATTTATATAGCATTAAAAGGGTTTTTCTGAAATTTTTGATTGATGGCCTAATCTTAGGATAGGCCTTAGTTTTGTTAATCAGAACCCCATGATCATACCTTGAAGGGGCTTAAGCAGTCACTTGATTACAATGGCCCTTCCAATGCAGTATTTAACACTGACTGGAGAGTTCTGCACTAAAGGGGTCATGGTGCTCTCGGCTTATTTTTCTTCCGATTGATAGGGGTCCCTCAGTTATATATGAAATCTGTGAACATCTTCCAGTATGCACCTAAACATAGAAATAGAGCTAAAGGGGTATTCCAGGATTTTTTTTTTTTTGTCTATGCTACAGGGGCTGTATAGTTAGTATAGTTCATAATATAGTGTCTGTACCTGTGTTTGATGATGGTCTCCCAATTCTTATATGATCTTTGCCCCAATATTTATTTTTAACAGTATACAAAATTAGTGTAGTCTCAGGTTTTCCCAGGTTGCAGTGCAGCCCGAGACATAACATCACTTATTAGGTGTTCAGAGGGAGCCTGTCTTTGCTTCAATGGGCGGAGCAACTGCTGGGTGAGAGGGAGATCATTCTGCAGTAAACTGTAGTTTTGCAACAGCTGGAGGCACCCAGGTTAGAAAACCAGGTACTTATTGTTCACAGCAAAGCATGGAAGGCAGCATACCTCTGTTTCAATGAGTGGGGTGGCTCATGTGTGGGAGAAAATTTACCCCACACTTACAAACAAGGAATCCTGGGACTTGCAGTTGGAACGGAGGAACTCCAACAGGAAATAACCATTTCACAAAAAGAAATCAGAAGCGTTAAAATGGAATCACAACATAGCCATTTAGCCCAAAACAGGCATGGATCCTTCCTAAGCATGTCCATTACTATCTGGTAGGTAAGTACTAAGATCGCCTTATCGTGGTAAAACAATAAGCTTAGGAATCAAAATATTGTATTTTTATCCAGGAATAAATTGTTATTGTCCAGATTACTGAAATATTTCAACTGCGTCAATATTATATTTTGCAGTAGAGCAAAGAACAAATATGTTAGGTACCAGAAATGTCCAAATACTTTACAGATTGTCCTGTATTTTCCTTTTTTGACCAAAAATCTCCCTGTTCCTCTTTTAAAACCTACTCAGTGTAGGTATAGCATCTTTCTGATTCTTTTTTACATATTATAAAGCCTAAAATGCTCACTAAACTACTCTTTGAGATTTCTCACTATTTTTAAGATCTCCAATTGCTGCAAGTGAAGGAAGCATAGACAGGCTGAAAACATTAAAAATCCGGGTAAAGTTATTTTTTATAATGGGCCCAGGAAGGTGGGAAATAAAAAATAAAACCACAAACACCTTTTTCACACCGTCACCATGTTCACACAGCTGTTGCCTCGGATGCGGCAGGCTTCCAGGTTTGTTGACATGATGTCACAGGCCCGCTCAGCCAATCAGTGGCCACAGCGGTATCCTGCCTCAACCACTGGCTTAGCAGTCCCGTGATGTTACATCAACAAACCTGTGAAGATACCATATATGTTTTTGTTTATATTATTTTATTAAAAAATTGGGAAAAGGGGGACGATTCAAACATTTATTACATTTTTTTTTTGTAAGAAAAATAGTCATATGTTTAATACTTATTTTATCCGCTGTACTAAAAATTGCCTGGATACAAACCACTTGTGGTCTTCAGCCTCTGGATGTAGAGAGTTGGGCTCTGTGTTAGGTAGTTATGATTTTGGAGAGTGTATATACTGATGTTGGTTGTAATGTGCATGTATTTTGTAAATGTAAAGCAGAATGCCTGTAAAGTGAATGATTATGATGAGATGCTCCCTGTGTCTGGAAGAGGACTCTGATGTGTGCAGTTCACATGAGGACTGTAATCTGATATCAGCCCAAGATAAACATTCCTACAGGTGTTGTGCCCTTTGGGCCATGTCTGCTGAGGATAATGTGACTGCACCACCAGTTGCTGAACCTTTGAAGGACTACTAAACCCTCAAAAAAGTCAGACCATGTGCTAAAAAATGACGTGTGTTAAAATCTGCATCTAAAAATCTGAATAAAAAATGAAAAAGTAATAATTGTGGGGAGGAGATTTCTTATATAGCAGCAACATTTATTAGGACATACACAAAATATTAGTCCCTAAGGGTAGTGGTCACATTCAACCAAGGTTTAGAAATGTATACAGTATCTCACATGTTAGTCCACCCCTTACATTTTTGTAAATATTTTATAAATTTTTTCATGAGCCAACACTGAAGAAATGACACTCTGCTACAATGTAAAGTAGTGAGTGCACTGCCTGTATGCAGTGTTTAATGTTGTGTCCCCAATGTTGTGTAACTCACACACAACCAATAATGTCTAAACCTTGGCAATAAAAGTGGAAATGTCCAAATTGTGCCCAAAGTGTCAATATTTTGTGTGGCCACAATTATTTTTCAGTACTGCTTTAAAGGGGTACTCCGTTGGAAATATCTTATCCCCTATCCAAAGAATAGAGGATAAGATGTTGGAACGCGGGGTCCTGCCTGATCTCCGGGCCGGCAGCGGCCGGAACACAGAAGCTTGCAGCTTCCGCGTGTGTGACACCACGCCCCCTCCACTGATGTCTCCTCCCATAGACGTGAATAGAGGGGGCATGTAGGCTTGCATCGCCAGTCATCGGGCACGGACCCCCGCAATCTAACATCCCCTATCCTTTAGATAGGGGAAAAGATGTTTCCAGTGGAGTACCCTTCAAGCTTCTTGGGCACAAAGTTCACCACCAAGCTTGACAGTTGGCATGACATATTGGTCTTTTTTTGTGCTTCATCATTAGAAGGTGATTCCTTCTAGGGTGACAGCCATGCAGACCAATTTTGATGCAGTGACTGGTGTGGTCTGAGCACTAACAGGCTGACCCTTCTTCAGTGTTGTCACAGGAAAATATATGATACAATATTTACAAAAATGTAAAGAGTGTAATCACTTTTGAGATACAATATTTACTTAGGTAACATAAGAAAACTTTGGTTTAATTAAATTTATAACAAGCCATAAGATGTCATAATTGTGATACATTACTGGATGAATATAAGTAAGTCTACAGTACACTGCTGGAAGGACATTTGAGCATCTCAGACCAAGAAGCATTTCTTTTATTAACATGAACTGATACTGTTGTCTTTATTAGGGAATCTTCTCTAAAGAGTTATTTAAAAAGAAACTTGATATATCTAGAGATCGGTGAGGGTCTCAGCATTGAGTCCCCAACCAATCAAATTTTAAGATATATCTGCATTGCATGTCAATAGTTATTTGAAATAATAGTAAGACTTTAAACAGTACCTATCATGATCTTGTTAAATTTTATAATCCTCCCAGTTGACTGCCAACATGATAAAACACTCCCTGCCTTTATTTTTATTATTTGTTAGTTTTCTACCTTGATATTGTTCTGTATTTTTTACTCAGTCTCCATCAGATTCACAGACTGGGAAGGGGTGTAACCCAGCAGGCATGACATCATCTGAAGCCATACAGGGGATAACTTCCTCCCTCACTCTGTTACACATACACAGCACATAGCAGTTCAGTGTGTGAGATGAGCTCTGATTGGATAAGACTGCACTAACCCCCCCACCCCCCCAGCATTTCATTATTATGGACTTCTGCCAGGCCAGCAGGAGTCCAAAGTCTGTGCAAAAGATGGGGGAAATGTGTTCTGGACAAGTAGGGAGACACCTAGTGGCAACTTTTTTAAACACAATTAAACACAGAAAACTTCATTTTTTTTTTTTTTTAAAACAACGTACATTAGAAGTACTTTACAATGGAGTACTTTACAATAAACCCACCATCAATGCCAAGATATTGAACCAAAGATGGCGATATTGAGGCACATTCAAATATAATCCCAATGTTTTTAAAAGTACTTTTAAGAAAAAACATAACCACAGTTAACCACTTATGGACTAGGGCGTACATGTACGCCCTGAGTCAGCTCCCTTTCTATAATGTGGGGCCATGGATCGGGGCCGGCCTCTAACAACGGCCGGGACCCGTGGCTAAAGCGCGCGGCACTGATCACGGTGTTGCACGCTATTAACCCTTTAGACGCGGCATTCCAAGTTGATCGCCACATCCAAAGTGAAAGTACTGCCGGTTAGCTCAGTGGGCTGTTTGGGACTGCCGCTGCATAATCGTCCCGAACAGCTGGCAGACACAAGGAGGGTCCTTACCTGCCTCCTGCATCGCCGATCGCCGAATGACTGCTCAGTGCCTGAGATCCAGGCATGAGCAGTCAAGCTGCAGAATCATCGATCAATGTTACCCTATGGGATAACAATGATCAATGTAAAAGATCAGTGTGCAGTGTGACCCCCTATGGGGGCTATAACACTGCAAAAAAAGTGAAAAAAGTTAATAAAGATCATTTAACCCATTCCCTAATAAAAGATTGAATCACCCCCCTTTTCCCATTAAAAAAAACCCAGTATAAATAAAAATAAAGATATATGGTATCGCTACGTGCGGAAATGTCTGAATTATAAATATATATAATTAATTAAACCGCACAGTCAATGGCGTACGCGCCAAAAAATTCCAAAGTCCCAATGGAAAAAACCCTCCTTAGACTTTGAGAAGGTAGTGGATAGAGTTAACCTCATTATGCTTAATGAAAAGTTATCTGCTATTAGAGATGATGCTGTGTCCTCCTTTGATCGTTTGTGGGAACCGTGGTTATCTTCAACCCATTGTCCTAATGTCCGCTGCAGTTTTTCGCTTTATTGATCTCCATGTTGAGGGGTGGGAGGGACTCTATTGTTCATTATCGGGGATGACCAGCCGTCAAACACCTTCTACCTTTTTTCTGCCACTATGATTTTGTGCTGCTTCTCATCGTGTTGTTAATGTCTAATGCATCACTTGTACCAATTGTTACTTTGTTTAAGGCCTAACTGGGTTGTTGGTTCCTTTTCATTATTTCCATGCTTTTCCTTACATGTTATCTGTAAGCCTGTCAATAAAGCATCTTTGTTTGACTCTTAAAAAATTCCAAAGTCCAAAATAGCGTATTTTTGGGTAACTTTTTATATCATGAGAAAATGAATAAAAAGCAATTAAAAAGTCCGATCACAAAAATGGTACCGATGGAAACTTGATCCTAACTTGATGTGATACCTATTTCCATAACTATTATGTGGATTTTAACCCCTTAAGGACGCAACTCATTTTCACCTTAAGGACGCAGCCCTTTTTTGCTAATCTGACCACTGTCACTTTATATATTAATAACTCTGGGATGCTTTTACCTTTCATTCTAATCCCAAAATAATTTTTTCGTGACATATTCTACTTTAACATAGTGGTAAATTTTTGTCGTTGGTGAAAAGGGGGGATTAAACTGTCAGAGTCACTGGTAGAGAAGGATCTGGGTGTACTTGTAGATCACAGACTACAGAATAGCATGCAATGTCAGGCTGCTGCTTCCAAAGCCGGCAGGATATTGTCATGTATTAAAAGAGGCATGGACTCAAGGGACAGGGACATAATACTCCCCCTTTATAAAGTATTGGTACGGCCTCACCTGGAATATGCTGTTCAGTTTTGGGCACCTGTCCATAAAAGGGACACTGCGGAGTTGGAAAGGGTGCAGGGACGCGCGACTAAACTAATATGGGGCATGGAACATCTTAGCTATGAGGAGCGATTAAAGGAGTTACAATTGTTTAGTCTTGAGAAGAGACGTTTAAGGGGGGATATGATAAACGTATATAAGTATATCAATGGCCCATACAAAAAATATGGAGAAAAATTGTTCCAGGTTAAACCCCCCCAAAGGACGAGGGGGCACTCCCTCCGTCTGGAGAAGAAAAAGTTTAGTCTCAAGGGGCGACACGCCTTCTTTACCGTGAGGACTGTGAATTTATGGAACGGTCTACCTCAGGAACTGGTCACAGCAGGAACAATTAACAGCTTTAAAACAGGATTAGATACATTCATGGAACAAAATAACATTAATGCTTATGAAGAAATATAAAATCCCATCCCTTCCCCAATATCGCGCCACACCCCTACCCCTTAATTCCCTGGTTGAACTTGATGGACATATGTCTTTTTTCGACCGTACTAACTATGTAACTATGAAAAATCCCAAACTTTCATGAAAATTTTGAAAATGTAGCATTTATCTACCTTTGAAACTCTCTCCCTGTAAGGAAAATGTATATTCCAAATAAATTATATATTGATTCAGAAATACAATATGTCTACTTTATGTTTGCATCATAAAGTTGACACGCTTTTACTTTTGGAAGACAGCAGAGGGCTTCAAAGTTCAGCAGCAGTTTTTTAATTTTTCACGGAAATGAAAAAATCGGGATTTTTCAGGGACCAGTTCAGTTGGAAGTGGATTTGAGGGGCTTTCATGTTAGAAAACCCCCAAATATTACCCCATTATAAAAACTGAACCCTCAAAGTATTCAAAATTACATTAAGAAAGTTTGTTAACCCTTTAGGTGTTTCACAGGAATACCATCAAAATGAAGGAGAAAATTCTAAATCTTCATTTTTTACACTTGCATGTTCTTGTAGAGCCATTTTTTTTATTTTTTACAAGGGGTAAAAGGAGAGAAATTCCCCCAAAGTTGTAACCCCATTTCTCGCGAGTAAGGAAATACCACATATGTGGATATAAAGTGCTCTGTGGGTGCACTAGAGGGCTCAGAAGGGAGCGAAGAGAAGAGAGTGAATTTTACTGAAATGGTTTTTGGGGGGCATGTCACATATAGTAAGCCCCTATGGTGCCAGAACAGCAAAAAATAAATAAAATAAAAAAAACACATGGTATGCTATTATGGAAACTACACCCCTCAAGGAATGTATCAAGGGGTACAGTGAGCCTTAACACCCCACAGGTGTTTGACGACTTTTTGTTAAAGTTTGATGTGTAAATGAAAAAAAAAACCATTTTCACAAAAATGCTGGCTTTTCCCCAAATTTTACATTTTTACAAGGGGTAATAGGAGATATGCCCCCAAAATTTGTAACCCCATCTCTTCTGAGTATGGAAATACCCCATGTGTGGACGTCAAGTGCTCTGCCGATACACTACAATGCTCAGAAGAGAAGGAGTCACATTTGGCTTTTGGAAAGCAAATTTTGCTGAAATGATTTTTGGGAGGCATGTCGCATTTAGGATACCCCTATGGTGCCAGAACAGCAAAAAAAAAAAAAAAACCTGCAAGACATAATATTTTGGAAACCACACCCCTCAAGGAACGTAACCAGGGGTACAGTGAGCCTTAACACCCCACAGATGTTTGACAACTTTTCTTTAAAGTCGAATGTGTAAATGAAAATAATTTAGTGAAAAAATAAAGTGCTGGTTTTTCCCCAAATTTTACATTTTTACAAGGGGTAATAGGAGAAAATTTCCCCCAAAATTTGTGACCCCATTTCTTATGAGTATTGAAGTACCCCATATGTGGGCGTCACGTGCTCTGCTGGCGCACTACAATGCTCAGAAGAGAAGGAGCGCATTGAGCTTTTGGAGTAAGAACATACACTAACATGCTGGTGTGGACCCCAACTTAACCTTTTCATAAGGTGTAAAAGGAGAAAAAGACCCCCAAAATTTGTAAAGCAATTGCTCCCGAGTACAGAAATACCCCAACTGTTTCCTTGAAATACAACAGGGCCCTGAAGTGAGAGAGAGCCATGCGCATTTGAAGCCTAAATTAGGGATTTGCATAGGGATGGGCTCGCAGAAATATTAAACTAAAGCACTGTAATTTCATATTTCCTGGCCAGAGCTGTGATTGGCCGGGACCAACCGGCCAATCACGGGCCAGACGGGAAATATAAAAAATCACAGTGCCGTAGTTTCATATTTCTCTGAGCCAGCCGGCTTTGCTCCCAGGCCACCTGCCTGCATCTACCACCCACCCGCTAGCTGGTACAACTACAACACTGAAAGGGCATGCTGGGAGTTGTAGCCTTGCAACAGGTAGCTGGCAGATACGGATGGGTGGGAGATGTGGGCAGGTGGCCGAGGAGCCATTTTAACACCAGGGTGCCTCCAGCTGTTGCTAAACTACAACTTCCATCATGGGAGTTGTAGTTTAGGAACAAGGTGCCTCCAATTGTTGCTAAACTACAACTCCCATGACGGGAGTTGTAGTTTAGGAACAGTGAGACTCCAGCTGGTGCTTAACTGAAGGCTCGCTGTTACAACTGCCATCTTTCCCAGACAGCCAAAGGCTGCCTGAAAATGACGGGGGTGTAGTTTAGCAACAGCTGGAGGCTCCCTGTTTGGAAACCCTGCTTTATGGGCATTCTCCCCAGGGGAGAGCACCAAATATGTACTAACCAATTTTTGTGGGTTTTTTCTTCACATTTCAGATCCATGTATCCTGTGGACCACTTCGGATTAGGTGGACTACATTGATGACCTGCTTTTTTTTGTTTACTATTAATAAAATGGTTAATGAGGGCTTGACAGGGAATAAACGTTTTTAAAATGTGTTGTGTATTTTTTAATTTATGATTATTTTTTTTTTACAGGTTTAGTAGCTATCTTATAGATTGAATCCATTACTAAGCCGGGGCTTAGCATTATCCCCATTTACAGCTAGCACGAACCCCCAATTATTACCCCAGTACCCACTGCCACAGGGTGCTGGGAAGAGCTGGTACCAACAGGCCCGTAAAATGGCATTATTTAGGCTGGGTAGGGCCAGTAACAATGGTCCTCTTACACCCTGGTAACATCAGGCTGTTGCTGTTTGGCTGGTATCTGGCTAAGAATAAAAAAAAATGGAGGGAACCACACACTTTTTTAAATATATATTTAATTATGTATGCAGAAAAAAGGTGTGGGGTTACTCATATTTTCATTCTCAGCCAGATACCAACCAAGCAGCAACAGACTGACCTTACCAGGGTGGACGAGGACCGTTGTTATTAGCCCTCCCCAGCCTAAGTAATGCCAGGCTGTTACTGCCTAGGCCCAGGAGCCTATAGTCCACCAAAATGTATCAACCCCCTGTGATAGTATGATACATATGTCACACATAAGAAAAAAAAAAGGACTTCAGAATTTGCGTACAAAAGCAACAATGATAAATGTCCCCCTACAGTCATGGTCGTAAATGATGGCACCCCTGAAATTTTTCAAGGAAATTAAGTATTTCTCACAGAAAAGGATTGCAGTAACACATGTTTTGCTATACACGTTTCCTTTGTGTGTATTGGAACTAAACCAAAAAAGGCAGGAAAAAAAGCAAATTGGATATAATGTCACACCAAACTCCAAAAATGGGCTGCGCAAAATTATTGGCACCCTTAATATTTGGTTGCACACCCTTTGGAAAAAATAACTGAAATCAGTTGCTTCCTATAACCATCAATAAGCTTCTTACACCTCTCAGCCGGAATGTTGGACCACTCTTCCTTTGCAAACTGCTCCAGGTCTCTCATATTGGAAGGGCACCTTATCCCAACTGCCATTTTATGATCTCTCCACAGGTGTTCAATGGGATTTGGTCTGGACTCATTGCTGGCCACTTCAGAACTCTCCAGCGCTTTGTTGCCATCCATTTCTGGGTGCTTTTTAACGTATGTTTGGGGTCATTGTCCTGCGTAGACCCAAGATCTCGGACGCAAACCCAGCTTTCTGACACTGGGCTGTACAGTGTGACCCAAAATCAGTTGGTAATCCTCAGATTTCATGATGTATTGCACACATTCAAGGCACCCAGTGCCAGAGGCAGCAAAACAACCCCAAAACATCATTGAACCTCCACCATATTTCACTGTAGGTACTGTGTTCTCTTCTTTGTAGGCCTCATTCTGTTTTCGGAAAACAGAATGATGTGCTTTACCAAAAAGCTCTATCTGGGTCTCATCTGTCCACAAGATGTTTTCCCAGAAGGATTTTGGCTTACCCAAGTTCATTTTGGCAAAATGTAGTCTTGCTTTTTTATGTCTCCGTGTCAGCAGTGGGGTCCTCCTGGGTCTCCTGCCATAGCGTTTCATTTAATTTAAATGTCGACAGATAGTCTGCGCTGACACTGATGCTCCCTGAGCCTGCAGGACAGCTTGAATATCTTTGGAACTTGTTTGGGGCTGCTTATCCACCATCCGGACTATCCTGCGTTGACACCTTTCATCAATTTTTCTCTTCCGTCCACGCCCAGGGAGATTAGCTACAGTGCCATGGGTTGCAAACTTCTTGATAATGTTGCGCACTGTGGACAAAGGCAAGCCTAGATCTCTGGAGATGGACTTGTAACTGTCACGATTCGGCTAGCTGGATGTGGATCCTCTGTGTCAGCGAGGGATTGGCGTGGACCGTGTCGGTGGACCGGTTCTAAGATGCTACTGGTATTCACCAGAGCCCGCCGCAAAGCGGGATGGTCTTGCTGCGGCGGTAGCAACCAGGTCGTATCCACCGGCAACGGCTCAACCTCGCTGACTGCTGAGAAGGCGTGGGACAGAAGGACTAGGCAGAGGCAAGGTCAGACGTAGCAGCAGGTCGGGGCAGGCGGCAAGGTTCGTAGTCAATGTGGATAGCAGAAGATCTGGAAACACAGGCTTTGGACAACACTAAACGCTTTCACTGGCACAAGGCAACAAGATCCGGCAAGGGAGTGCAGGGGAAGTGAGGTATTATAGCCAGGGAGCAGGTGGAAGCTAATTAGGCTAATTGGGCCAGGCACCAATCATTGGGTCACTGGCCCTTTAAATCTTAGAGAGCTGGCGCGCGCGCCCTAAGGAGCGGAGCCGCGCGCGCCAGGACATGACAGCCGGGGGGCGGGACAGGTAAGTGACTTGGGATGCGATTCGCGAGCGGGCGCGTCCCGCTATGCGAATCGCATCCCCGCCGGCAATGTCAGTGCAGCGCTCCCGGTCAGCGCGTCTGACCGGGGCGCTGCAGAGAGAGGAACGCCGCGAGCATTCCGGGGAGGAGCAGGGACCCGGAGCGCTCGGCGTAACAGTACCCCCCCTTAGGTCTCCCCCTTTTTTGGTCCGGCAATTGCTTCACATGGGACGAGGACACTGGGAGCGATTGTAGGGTTTCCTCAAAGGCAGGCAGTACAGCAGGAGTGGGAATGGGGAGGGAGGGCAGAGGGTGAAGCTTGGAACGGGGCAGGGTGTGACCAGGACGGGGGCTATGAGGAGGCACGGCTCAGTCCCGATAGGCCTTGGGGAGACCAGGCACAGGAGGAGACACTGAGGCCCGACAGACGGGACTGGGAGCAGAGGTGAGGCATTTCTTGCGGCAAGCAGGGCCCCAATTCTTGATCTCCCCGGTGGTCCAGTCAAGGGTGGGAGAATGATGCTGGAGCCATGGCAGACCGAGGAGGACTTCAGAGGTGCAGTTGGGAAGGACGAACAATTCAATCTTTTCGTGATGGGGTCCAATGCACATTAAGAGGGGTTTTGTGCGGTAACGCACGTTGCAATCCAATTTAACTCCGTTGATCGAGGAAATGTAGAGCGGCTTGACGAGACGGGTCACCGGGATGCAGAACTTATTCACCAAAGAGTCCAGAATAAAATTTCCAGAGGCACCAGAGTCCAAGCAGGCCACGGCTGAGAGGGAGGAGTTGGCAGAAGGAGAAATCCGCACAGGCACCGTGAGACGTGGAGAAGCAGACTTCGTACCAAGAGACGCCACACCCACGTGAGCTGGGTGCGTGCGTTTCCCAGACATGGAGGACGAATAGGGCAATCCACCAAGAAATGTTCGGTACTGGCGCAGTACAGACAAAGATTTTCTTCCCTACGGCGAGTCCTCTCTTCCTGGGTCAGGCGAGACCGATCCACTTGCATAGCCTCCTCGGCGGGAGGCACAGGCGTAGATTGCAAAGGATACTGTGGGAGAGGTGCCCAGAGATCTAGGTCTTTTTCCTGGTGGAGCTCCTGGTGTCTCTCAGAAAAACGCATGTCAATGCGGGTGGCCAAATGGATAAGTTCTTGCAGGTTGGTAGGAATCTCTCGTGCGGCCAGCACATCCTTGATGTTACTGGATAGGCCTTTTTTAAAGGTCGCGCAGAGAGCCTCGTTATTCCAAGATAATTCGGAAGCGAGAGTACGAAATTGGATGGCGTACTCGCCTACTGAAGAATTACCCTGGACCAGGTTCAGCAGGGCAGTCTCGGCAGAAGAAGCTCGGGCTGGTTCCTCGAAGACACTACGGACTTCAGCGAAGAAGGACTGGACTGTGGCTGTGGCAGGATCATTGCGGTCCCAGAGCGGTGTGGCCCAAGACAAAGCCTTTCCAGATAGAAGACTCACTGCGAACGCCACCTTAGACCGTTCTGAAGGAAATTGGTCCGACAACATCTCCATATGCAGGGAACATTGAGACAAGAAGCCACGGCAGAGTCGGGAGTCCCCATCAAACTTGTCCGGCAGGGACAAGCGGAGGCTAGGAGCGGCCACTCGCTGCGGAGGAGGTGCAGGAGCTGGCGGAGGAGATGGTTGCTGCTGTAGCAGTGGCAGAAGTTGCTGTAACGTGGCGGTCAGCTGCGACAGCTGCTGTCCTTGTTGGGCAATTTGCTGCGATTGCTGGGCGAGCACCGTGGGTAGGTCAGCGAGACTTGGCAGCGGCACCTCAGCGGGATCCATGGCCGGATCTACTGTCACGATTCGGCTAGCTGGATGTGGATCCTCTGTGTCAGCGAGGGATTGGCGTGGGCCGTGTCGGTGGACCGGTTCTAAGATGCTACTGGTATTCACCAGAGCCCGCCGCAAAGCGGGATGGTCTTGCTGCGGCGGTAGCAACCAGGTCGTATCCACCGGCAACGGCTCAACCTCGCTGACTGCTGAGAAGGCGTGGGACAGAAGGACTAGGCAGAGGCAAGGTGAGACGTAGCAGAAGGTCGGGGCAGGCGGCAAGATTCGTAGTCAATGTGGATAGCAGAAGATCTGGAAACACAGGCTTTGGACAACACTAAACGCTTTCACTGGCACAAGGCAACAAGATCCGGCAAGGGAGTGCAGGGGAAGTGAGGTATTATAGCCAGGGAGCAGGTGGAAGCTAATTAGGCTAATTGGGCCAGGCACCAATCATTGGGTCACTGGCCCTTTAAATCTTAGAGAGCTGGCGCGCGCACCCTAAGGAGCGGAGCCGCGCGCCAGGACATGACAGCCGGGGGCCGGGACAGGTAAGTGACTCGGGATGCGATTCGCGAGCGGGCGCGTCCCGCTATGCGAATCGCATCCCCGCCGGCAATGTCAGTGCAGCGCTCCCGGTCAGCGGGTCTGACCGGGGCGCTGCAGAGAGAGGAACGCTGCGAGCGCTCCGGGGAGGAGCAGGGACCCCGAGCGCTCGGCGTAACAGTAACCTTGAGATTGTTGATATTTTTTGGTTCTCAAGTCCTCAGACAGTTATTTTCTCCTCGTTCTGTTGTCAATGCTTAGTGTGGCGCACTCAGACACACAATGCAAAGACTAAGTGAACTTCTTTCATTTTTATCTGCTTTCAGGTGTGCTTTTTTATATTACCCACACCTCTTACTTGCCCCAGGTGGGTTTAAAAGAGCATCACATGCTTTAAACAATCTTATTAATCCACAATTTTGAAAGGGTGCCAATAATTTTTCCAGCCCGTTTGGAATTTAGTAACATAGTTCATAAGGATTGAAAAAAGACTAGAGTCCATCAAGTTCGACCTATAACCCTAATGAATCCCTACTGAGTTGAGTTGATCCAGAGGAAGGCAAAAAATCCTCATACTAAAGGTAAGAATTCCTTCACGACTCCAAATATGGCATCAGAATAAAACCCTGGATCAACGTTCTGTCCCTATAAATCTAGTATACATAACCAGCGATGTTAGTTTTCTCCATAAATCCATCCAGCCCCTTTTTGAACTCTTTTTACAGAGTTCACCTTGGCCACCTCCTCAGGCAGAGAATTCCTCCATCTGAGCTGGTGTAGAAACCTTCTTTCCTCAAGACGTAGAGGATGCCCCATTGTTTTAGATACAGTCCTGGGTATAAATAGATTGTGGGAGAGATCTCTGTACTGCCCCCTGATATATTTATATATAGTTATTAGGTCTCCCCTAAGACTTCTTTTTTCTAAACTAAAAAACCCCAATTCTGATAATCTTTCTGGGTACAGTAGTCCTCCCATTCCCTGTATTACCCTGGTTGCCTGCTTTTGTACCCTCTCCAGCTCCACTATATATTTCTTGTACACTGGTGCCCAGTACTGTACACAGTATTCTATGTTTGGTCTGACTAGTGATTTCTACAGCAGTAGAATTATTTCCTTGTCGTGGGCATCTATGCCTCTATTGATGCACCCCATGATTTTATTTGCCTTGGCCGCAGCTGCCCGACACTGGTCACTACAGCTAAATTTACTCTCAACTAAGACTTTTTCTTCCCCATGTGCATTATCTTACATTTATCAGTGTTGAACCTCATCTGCCACTTCCCAGCCCAAACCTCCAACCTATCCAGATCCATTTGTAACAGTTCACTGTCCTCTATTGTGTTTACCGCTTTACAGAGTTTAGTATCATCTGCAGAGATTTCTACTTTACTATTTAACCCCTCTACAAGGGCATTAATGAATATATTAAATTGGACAGGACCCAAGACGGACTCCTGTGGTACCCCACTAGTAACAGTCACCCAATCAGAATAAGTACCATTAATAACCACTCTCTGTTTCCTATCATTGAGCCAGTTACTTACCCACTTACACACATTCTCCCCCAGCCCAATCCCTCTCATTTTATGCACCAACTTTTTATGTGTAATAGTTTCAAATGCTTTGAAAAAATCCATATATACGACATCCAGCGATTTCCCCTGATCCAGTCTGGAGCTCACCTCCTCATAAAAGCTGATCAGGTTAGTTTGACAGGACCGATCCCTCATAAAGCCACGCTGATATGGAGGCATACATTTATTTTTATCAAGATATTCTAAAATAAAATATTTCTACATTTTGGAGTTAGTTTTACTCTCTTTGGTAATGAGTCTTTCTGTCTCTTTTTGCAGCTTTTATCTGCTTTTTACATATTTAAAATTTTTCTTTATAGCTTTTTAATGCTTCTTCACTGCCGTCCTGTTTTAGTGTGACATTATGCCCCATTTTTGGTTTAGTTCCAATACACATAAAGGGAATAAACATGTGTATAGCAAAATGTGTTACTGCAATCCTTTTCTGTGAGAAATACTTCATTTTCTTGAACAAATTTCAGGGGTGCCAACATTTATGGCCATAACTGTAAATGTAAACTCATGTGTGACTTCCCCAGTGACGAATGTCATATCATAATGTTTTGGATTTTTTTTTTATTATGCATCTTAATGCATGTTTTTCTTCAGTACACAGCAAGTTTCAATGGTGCCATTTTAGCGCACGTAAAAATACGTTCCATTCTTGCATAGTTCACGATATAGTTATAATTTTTTCACACTATAGTTCAGTTACATTGAAAAAAACTGCAAAACATAAATAAATGTTAATCCTTTCACAAAAATAAAAAAGGACAAATAATAACAAAATGCTAAACAAAACAGATACAATACAGAACTAAAACTGTCTTCTGAAAAAATTATATTCTTATTTAGCATGCAATGTTTAAATCAACTGGTGCCAGAAAGTTAAACAGATTTGTAAATTACTTCTATTTAAAATTCCAAAAAGAAAAGAACTCCCTCTGTAGCATACAGCAGCTTATAAGTGCTTGAAGAATAAAAAAATATTTAAACTGAGTTTATTATGATGTAAGTGCACAACAGAATAAAAGACAATATAAAACTTAGGAAAAAGTACGGTATCCTGACCGGCACGTCAGGCACAACATGTAAACAAAATACAAAGTCACAACAAATACATCACAAAGACATTTACAATATGCTCATGAAAAATATAACCAACCACGCTAGTGGGAACTGGTGACAATCATGTCAACTAAAAACAAAACAAACTAGACAAGGACAGACAACAACAGAAGAGAGACAAACAAACAACGCTCGGCGAATCCCAGAATGCACATGAAGCAATGAATGAACTAGGGGGTGGAGGGAAATAGAAGGAGGGGGCAGAGGAGGGAAGCAGCGTGGGGGGGGGGGGGGGGGGGGTAAAGGAGTGGGAGGAACAAAGGGTGGGATAAAGGAAAGCATGGAAGGGGCATGTGTGTAAGGAGAGGGGCATAGGGGCAAAAAGTGGGACCAAGGAGGGTAAGGGATACAAAATTTTAATAAAGGAAAAGGATTATGGGAAGAGGACTGTACTCTCAAGGCCAAAAAACGGAGGATTAAACATTTTTAATAGTAAAAGTAATTTACAAATCTGTTTAACTTTCTGGCACCAGTTGATAAAAAAAAAATATATATAAGTTTTCCACCGGAGAACCCTTTTAATTCATATTTTCATAAAGAAGTGTGATTAAGCCCTTACTTTTAGCTGTCTCTGTCCACAAGCACCATATTTATCTCTTACCTTAAAGTGTACCTTTCACTTAAAACTTTTCACTTGTCCTTAGGACATGTGAAAAGTTTTTAGAGTGGTCAGGGTCTGAGTGTTCAGACCCTTACCGATTGCTAGTATGAAAGGGGAGGAAACGTGCTGAACAAGACAATCCCATAGACTTAAGTTGTAAGTTTGTCTCGCTTAGCACACTCTTCTCCTAGCTCATTCTAGCAAACAGTCAGGGATTTGACCCAAACTGATTAACACTTTCGACATGCCTCTACAAACGGAGCCCATTTTAACCTCTAGGACGAAGCCCTTTTTTGCAAATCTGACCACTGTCACTTTAAACATTAATAACTCTGGAATCCTTTTAGTTATCATTCTGATTCTGAGATTGTTTTTTCGTGACATATTCTACTTTAACATAATGGTAAATTTTTGTGGAAACTTGCATCCTTTCTTGGTGAAAAATCCCAAAATTTGATGAAAAAATGTAAAATTTTGCATTTTTCTATCTTTCAAGCTCTCTGCTTGTAAGGTAAATGGATATCCCAAATAAAAAATTTTTGGGATTCACATATATAATATGTCTACTTTATGATTGCATCATAAAATTGCCGAGTTTTTACTTTTGGAAGACCCCAGAGGGCTTCAAAGTTCAGCAGCAATTTTCCAATTTTTCACAAAATTTTCAAACTCGCAATTTTTCAGGGACCAGTTCAGGTTTGAAGTGGATTTGAAGGGTCTTCATATTAGAAATACCCCATAAATGACCCCATTATAAAAACTGCACCCCCCAAAGTATTCAAAATGACATTCAGTAAATGTTTTAACCCTTTAGGTGTTTCACAGGAAAAGCAGCAAAGTGAAGGAGAAAATTCAAAATCTTCATTTTTTACACTCGCATGTTCTTGTAGACCCAATTTTCGAATTTTTACAAGGGGTAAAAGGAGAAAATGTATACTTATATTTGTAGCCCAATTTCTCTTGAGTAAGGACACATCTCATATGTCTATGTAAAGAGTTCGGCGGGCACAGTAGAGGGCTCAGAAGCGAAGGAGCGACAAGGGGATTTTAGAGAGTACGTTTTTCTGAAATGGTTTTTGGGGGGCATGTCGCATTTAGGAAGCCCCTATGGTGCCAGAACAGCAAAAAAAAAAAAAAAACATGGCATACCATTTTGGACACTAGACCCCTTGAGGAACATAACAAGGAATAAAGTGAGCCTTAATACCCCACAGGTGTTTCACGACTTTTGCATATGTAAAAAAAAAATAAAAAATTTTCACTAAAATGTTGGTTTTCCCCCAAATTTCACATTTTTTAAAGGGTTAATAGCAGAAAAGACCCCCCAAAAATTGTAACCCCCATCTCTTCTGAGTATGGAGGTACCCCATAAGTGGACCTGAAGTGCACGTTGGGCGAACTACAATGCTCAGAAGAGAAGGCGTCATATTTGGCTTTTTGAGAGCAAATTTTGCTCGGGGGGCATGTCGCATTTAGGAAGCCCCTATGGTGCCAGAACAGCAAAATAACCCCCACATGGCATACCATTTTGGAAACTAGACCCCTCACAGAATGTAATGAGGGGTACAGTGAGCATTTACCCCCCCACTGGTGTCTGACAGATCTTTGGAACAGTGGGCTGTGCAAAATTTTTCATTTTCACGGACCACTGTTCCAAAGATCCGTCAGACACCTGTGGGGTGTAAATTCTCGCTGCACGCCTTATTACATTCCGTGAGGGGTGTAGTTTCCAAAATGGGGTCACATGTGGGTGTTTTTTTTTTTTTGCGTTTGTCAGAACCGCTGTAACAATCAGCCACCCCTGTGCAAATCACCTCAAATGTACATGGCGCACTCTCCCTTCTGGGCCTTGTTGTGCGCCCCCAGAGCACTTTGCGCCCACATATGGGGTATCTCCGTACTCGGGAGAAATTGCATTACAAATTTTGGGGGGCGTTTTTCCCTTTTACCTCTTGTGAAAATGAAAAGTATAGGACAACACCAGCATGTTAGTGTAAAAATTATTTTTTTACACTAACATGCTGTTGTAAACCCCAACTTCACCTTTTCATAAGGGGTGAAAGGAGAAAAAGCCCCCCAAAATTTGTTAGGCAATTTCTCCCGAGTATGGCGATACCCCATATGTGGCCCTAAACTGTTGCATTGAAATACAACAGGGCTCCAAAGTGAGAGCGCCATGCGCATTTGAGGCCTGAATTAGGGACTTGCATAGGGGTGGACATAGGGGTATTCTATGCCAGTGATTCCCAAACAGGGTGCCTCCAGCTGTTGCTAAACTCCCAGCATGCTTGGACAGTCTATTGCTGTCCAGAAATGCTGGGAGTTTTTGTTTTGCAACAGCTGGAGGCTCCATCTTAGAAACACTGCCATACAATACGTTTTTCATTTTTATTGGGGAAGGGGGTGGTGGGGGGGCAGTGTACGTGTGCATATGTAGTGTTTTACTCTTTATTTTATGTTAGTGCAGTGTAGTGTTTTTAGGTTACATTCACACTGGCGGCAGATTACACTGAGTCTCCCGCTAGGAGTTTGAGCTGCGGCGAAAAATTTCCCGCAGCTCAAATTTGTAGCGGGGAACTCACTGTAATCTGCCGCCAGTGTGAATGTAGCCTGTACATTCACACGGGAGGGGGGTCAAAACTACAACTCCCAGCATGCACTGATAGACCATGCATGCTGGGAGTTGTAGTTTTGCAACAGCTGGAGGCGCACTGGCTGGAAAACCTTGAGTTAGGTTCTATGACCTAACTCAGTATTTTCCAACCAGTGTGACTCCAGCTGTTGCAAAACTACAACTCCAAGCATGTACTGATTGCGGAAGGGCATGCTGGGAGATGTAGTTATGCAATGGCTGGAGGCACGCAAGTACAACTCCCAGCATGCCAAGACAGCCTTAGGCTGGGTCCACACTACGTTTTCTCCCATACGGGAGCGCATACGGCAGGGGGGAGCTAAAATCTCGCGCTCCCGTATGTCACCGTATGCGCTCCCGTATGTCATTCATTTCAATGAGCCGACCGGAGTGAAACGTTCGGTCCGGTCGGCTCATTTTTGCGCCGTATGCGCTTTTACAACCGGACCTAAAACTGTGGTCAACCATGGTTTTATGTCCGGTTGTAAAAGCGCATACGGCGTAAAAATGAGCCGACCGGACCGAACGTATCACTCCGGTCGGCTCATTGAAATGAATGACATACGGGAGCGCATACGGTCACATACGGGAGCGCAAGCTTTTAGCTCCCCCCTGCCGTATGCGCTCCCGTATGGGAGAAAACGTAGTGTGGACCCAGCCTTATACTGTTCCTGAATGCTGGGAGTTGTAGTTTTGCAAGATTTAGAGGGGTTCAGGTTGTAAATCACTGTCCAGTCTGGGCAAACTGCTGTCTGGGCATGCTGAGAGTTGTAGTTTTGCAACATCTGGAGGGCTACAGTTTGAGACCACTTAGTGATCTACAACCTGAACCCCTCTAAATATTGCAAAACTACAAATCCCAGCATGCCCACCCAGCAAACAGCTGTCTGGGCATGCTGGGAGTTGTAGTTTTGCAACATCTGGAGGGCCACGGTTTAGAGACCACTGTAAACTGTGGCCCTCCGGATGTTGCTAGGCAACAACTCACCTAGCAGGACCCGGAAGGATTACTGCCGCCGCCGCCGCACTTGGGGGAGGATCGCGAACGGGGATCCAGGTAAGGGACCTCCGGCGCCGATCTTCCCTGGACGGTTCCTCCGTTTTGCCCGGACACCGACAGGTGGGCAAAGCGGGGGAACCGAACTTTAACCCCCCCCCTCCCCCGGTCTGCTATCGGTCAATCGCTCGCTCGGCCGACCAATAGCAGGATATAGGAGGGGTGGCACCCCTGCCACCAAACTCTTATCCCTTTAGGGGGATTGAGGGTGTCTCGGACACCCCCGATCCCTCTTATTTTCCGGGTCACCGGGTCACCAGTGACCCGTATGACCCGGAATCGCGCAGATCGCAGGTCTGAATTGACCTGCGATTTGCGCGCATCGCGGTCATGGGGGGGTCTCAGGACCCCCCTCGGTGATGTGCCGGGATGCCTGCTGTGAGATAACAGCAGTCATCCCGGTCTGATCACCGCTACCGGTGACGCGGCGCTCCCGGAACCCCACATGTACGTTGCCGCGCGCCAAGTGACACTTCGCGGCGCCGTACATGTACATCGCTCGTCGTGAAGGGGTTAAAGGGGCAGTGCCCATGCTGCTCAGCAATGTATTCTTGAACCATAAAAATCGATAATGGCTGAGGGCAGGAAAGATGTCAACTGACAGTGAAGGTACAGAGAGCTGGAAGACAAGGAGTTAATATCTCTTTCCTATTTCTTTAATACATTTTGGCAGCATTTTAGAACTCTTAACTTGAACAGATGAACTAAACAGGTCAAACAGGTAACTCAGCATTTCCAGAGAAAAAGATTGAAGAATACTGGCCCCCTATCCATTTTTCTCAGCTCACATAAGTGTGTGAATTTAACAATTTGAGCATTTTATACTTTGTATATTGCTGATATATGGGACAGTTTTTTATAGTAATCAGATTATTATGTACATTAATTCTGGTGACAATGGTAACATTTAGGTAATTGATAATCAACATTATAGTTACTCTTGAGGAAATGTAGCATTGCAAAATGGAAGACTTTAAAGGGGTACTACCGTGCTGACAACTTATCCCCTATCTAAAGGATAGGGAATAAGTTGCCTGATCGCACGGGGTCCCGCCGCTGGGGACCCCCGCGATCTCGCATGCAGCACCCCGCTCTCATCAGGTCCCGGAGCGAACATCGCTCCGGGTCTGATGACTGGCGATCACAGGGCCGGAGTATAGTGACGTCACGGCTCCTCCCCCGTGTGACATCACGCTCCGCCCCCTCAATGTAAGTCTATGGCAGGGGGCGAGACAGCTGTCTCGCCCCTGCCATAGACTTGCATTGAGGGGGCGGAGCGTGATGTCACTCGGGGGCGGAGCTGTGACATCACGATCACCGGCCCCGTCATCAGACCCGGAGCGGATGTTCGCTCTGGGGCCTGATGAGAGCGGGGTGCTGCGTGCAAGATCGCGGGGGTCCCCAGCGGCAGGACCCCGCGCAATCAGGCAACTTATCCCCTATCCTTTAGATAGGGGATAAATTGTCAGCACGGTAGTACCCCTTTAAGGTAGTGATGGACAGGGACGGACTGACGACACTCAGGTCCCTCAGACCAAATAAAGCAAGGGCCCACTGCGAGACTCTGTCCCTGGCCACATCTCTGCCATGCGCCTATCCCACCCAAATCCCTCCTTAAAGCGTACCTGCCACCAAAAAAACTTTTTATATTTTGTTAATCAATGTATTAGAAACAATTTTCTAATTACATGTGATTAACAAAAATGTATCTTTATATATATTTTTTTACTTTTAAAAACGACCACTAGGGGTCTCCCTACATGTCCCGCCACATAGAGTTCGGACTCATGTCAGCCTGCTAGCATGAGTCCGAAATCTCAGCGAAGCCGGACACTGAAGAGCACAGTGCAGCTTCCCGCCTGTCAATCAGACAGGCAGGAGCGAGCGCTGTGCCTGCAGGATGGGCGCTGCTGACATGGCTAGCTGCTTCATCTGGCTGGCCAAATGTCAGTGTAGCGCAGGGTTGCACAGAAGAGGATCGGGTCTTGTGCAATCTGTGTCCTGAAACAGTCATTCATTCTCCCGTAGTAGTGCGGCCGCCACTACGGGACAATGAATGACTGCTTCGGGCACAGAGCGCACAAGTCCGAAATGCTGCTGTGCTAACTCACCTTGCCGGGGAGATCTGTTGTGACACACTGTGATGTTGAAGAGGGAGAAGGGCGGAAGTGTGGACTGACAGGCTTCAGATGAAGTTGCGCCTGCCGGGCCATGCTCCCTTGCTCATGGCAGGAGCCTGAGCAGCCACAGGGAATTTTAAAAAGGTACTTATATGGGGTTTTGGGTAAAATATAGACAGGGATAGAGTCAGGGACAGATTGGTAGGGGGATTATGGACAGCTTAGTTGATGATAGGTACTCTTTAAAAAAATATATACTCACCTATCCCACGCAGTGATCTCCTCAGGTCCACCTCTGGCTGTGTTCTTTAGCCTGCACTGTGCAGTCACCAATAAGTGACATCATCGGCACCTGCACTGTGGGGGGCGAAGGTCACGACTTCTCAGTGTATGCCACAGATGTGGCACACTGAGGGGAGGATTTCGGCTGTATATGATACAGCTGAAAGCTGCGCTTGCCTGCCTGGGGATCCGGGTCAAGTGCCTTAGATCCCCTATAGCAGTAGCGGTACTTTACCCGGCCGTGCCCTCGGACCAGCCGGTAAGTCCGCCCCTGGTTATGGATGTTCCTCAGAGTCCACTATACCTCTAAAGCCCAGAACATGAGGGGGGCTAAGTTACTGTTCCAGGTGTAGAGGTTGTACGGTTTAGCCTCCATTGAAATGAATGGACACTCAGCACCAGCATTCATTAAATGGAAATAAGAAGCAGCCTTGTTCTTGTGATTATTGACGTGCCTAGCAGTTGCGTTATACAGTGGGATAAAAAAGTATTTAGTCAGCCATCAATTGTGCAAGTTCTCCCACTTAAAAAGATGAGAGAGGCCTGTAATTTTCATCATAGGTATACCTCAACTATGAGAGACATAATGAGAAAAAAAATCCATAAAATCACATTGTCTGATTTTTAAATAATTTATTTGCAAATTATGGTGGAAAATAAGTATTGGTCTATAACAAAAGTTAATCTCAATACTTTGTTATATACCCTTATTTGGCAATGACAGAGGTCAAACAATTTCTGTAAGTCTTCACAAGGTTTTCACTCACTGTTGTTGGTATTTTAGCTCATTCCTCCATGCAGATTTCCTTTAGAGCAGTGATGTTTTGGAGCTGTCACTTGGCAACACGGACTTTCAACTCTCGCCAAAGGTTTTCTATGGGGTTGAGATCTGGAGACTGGCTAGGCCACTCCAGGACCCTGAAATGCTTCTTACGAAGCCACTCTTTTGTTGCCCGGGCGGTGTGTTTGGGAACATTGTCATGCTGAAAGACCCAGCCACATTTCATCTTCAATGCCCTTGCTGATGGAAGGAGGTTTTCATTCAAAATATCATGATACATGGACCCATTCATTCTTTCCTTTACACGGATCAGTCGTCCTGGTCCCTTAGCAGAAAAACAGCCCCAAAGCATGATGTTTCAACCCCCGTACTTCACAGTAGGTATGGTGTTCTTTGGATGCAACTCAGCATTCTTTCTCCTCCAAACACGACGAGTTGAGTTTTTACCAAAAAGTTCTACTTTGGTTTCATCTGACCATATGACATTCTCCCACTACTCTTCTGGATCACCAAATGCTCTCTAGCAAACTGCAGATGGGCCCAGACATGTACTGGCTTAAACAGGGGGACATGTCTGGCACTGCATGATTTGAGTCCCTGGCGGTGTAGTGTGTTATTTATGGTAGCCTTTGTTTCTTTGGTCCCAGCTCTCTGCAGGTCATTCACTAGGTCCCCCCATTCTTGTGATTATTTTGACAGCACGGGTTGGAGCCCCAGATCGAGGGAGATTATCAGTGGTCTTGTATGTCTTCCATTTTCTAATAATTGCTCCCACAGCTTCACACCAAACTGCTTGCCTATTGCAGATTCAGTCTTCTCAGCATGGTGCAGGTCTACAATTTTGTTTCTGGTGTCCTTCGACAGCTCTTTAGTGTTGGCCATAGTGAAGTTTGGAGTGTGACTGTTTGAGGTTGTGGAAAAGTGTCTTTTATACTGATAACAAGTTCAAACAGGTGCCATTAATACAGGTAACAAGTGGAGGACAGAGGAGACTCTTAAAGAAATTACAGGTCTGCGAGAGCCAGAAATCTTGCTTGTTTGTAGATGACCAAATGCTTATTTTCCACCATAATTTGCAAATAAATTCTTTAAAAATCAGACAATGTGATTTTATGGATTTCTTTTTCTCATTATATCTCTCATAGTTGAGGTATACATGTGATGAAAATTACAGGCCTCTCTCATCTTTTTAAGTGAGAGAACTTGCACAATTGGTGGCTGACTAAATACTTTTTTTGCCCCACTGTATATCTAGTATATATGCAACAAAACCCTGTAGGTTTCTGTCTGGAATTCTAGAACATTCATTTGGGAAGTGTATTCCTATATATCTGAAGTACAATCTTTAGTTTAGTGCAATATTCAGGGAAGTTCTGTGGTTTCTAATCTACTAGCTCCATTTATGAAAGATAAGCATGGGGGGGGGGGGGATTTACCCTGTTCCAGGAATACTAAGGATATTGCAGCATCTCCAGGGGGATGCAGCTCACACATCACTTATCCAGTAACCAACATGATAACAGCTGGTAGGGGGTCATTACAAAGCTCTTAATGTTGAGTAAATAATCAAAATGTCTGAGCCCTTTGAGTGAGCATACTACTGCCATGAACAGCCCAGGTCTGGCTGCTAATTCATATGAAATAATAGTACCATACTACACTTAATATGTTTAAGATATAACATTGGCATTTGGGCACTATATGATAACATGAGGTAACCTCAAGAGCAAATAAAAAATGTTTTGACGTAGCCACACATGTTGAGAACCTAGTGGAAAAGCCTTAACGCAATAGAATGCTCATTCAGTGTCCCTTTTTGCCAATGCTTTATTTGAGCATTTATGGTCATCTGAGGCCTCCTAGGAAACACAGTCACTTGCTGGACAAACACAATTATGAGCCTCTCTGGTTTCTCCTGGTAACTGGTAGCACAGACTGCATGAGGGAGACTGGGCAACTGCAAATAAAATATGATTATCATAAATATGCTCAACACCAACTCATAAAACTGCTATTTACACTGCAAACCTCAAATGAAATGAGGCCATTGACACCACCTCATCAACTCTATGGTTATGACTCATTAGAGAATAAATATGGATACAATGTAATTCCTTTAATACAGCACCATTATGACCCTGCAAGAGCAAGGTGATCAAATGTCTAAGACAGTCAAGGACGCTGACCAGAAAGCTTGTGACCAATTTATTCTTCCAGCCTTAAACATATATGCATTGCAGAACATTATTCATTTATATATCTGGGGACTGTACTGTTGCAATAGAATACAATTTGTTTTAATAAATAGTATTGCATGTGGACAAATTGATGTTCACATATACAGAATACAGTATGTTAAGCAGAGAACCAAGAAAGCCAGATAATGTCTTTACACCAGATATCTTCACATAATGCTACATGGGGAAAGGATCAACCCCTATAGGTTTTGTAATGGTGAACTAACTGGTTTACACATGGCAAGTGTAATCATGCTGTTCCTGGCACTGATAAGCAGGATCAAGACGAGACCCCCTGGGTATGTGGTAATATCCTTGCTACTAGTGTCCTTAAGTGCTTAACTGTATGACAAATACACCTGTAAATGGTGCAAGATAAGTCACTCACTGAGCCTGAGTAAATTGGGTGGAAGAGACAGTCCTATAGTCTATGTCATCTGATCAGCAAAGAACATCATGGAAAGCTGATAAGGGTGTAGAATGAGGAAGTGATCATAGCAAAACTTAGTCTGGAGCCCTCTGGTGGTCCTTCTTCATGCCATCAAATTTCAATTTGGAGCAACCAACTTCTTGTAACTTTCAGAAGAGCGCAGCAAGACAAAGATCAGTATGGTTAGACCTCATAGCTCCTATAGAAGCAGAATACAACTATGATCTATAGCCCTCCATGAGGCTGTTTTTTTTTTCTTGTGGATAGACTCATGGGAGCAGCTTCTGGTTTTTGGGAAGTAGAAAACACTAACAAAGTAACTATCCAAAGTTGAGAAACAGCACTACAAGAAATGCATAGGAGTAGGTGCCAGCAAACAGAACAGTCTTGGTCCAGGACTCTTAAAATACAAAAAGAAAATATTTGCAGCACTCAAGGTAAGGTTATAGTGACAAAAAGTGTAGCTTTATTCCATCCAAAGAAAGCGACGTTTCAGCTGACTCACTCAGCCATTTTCAAGCTTGAAAATGGCTGAGTGAGTCAGCTGAAACGTCGCTTTCTTTGGAGGGAATAAAGCTACACTTTTTTTCACCATAACCTTACCTTGAGTGCTGCAAATATTTTCTTTTTGTAACAAAGTAACTAGAGATGAGTGAATTTTGAAAAATTCGATTCGGCCAATTCGTCAAATTTTCAGAAAAAATTAGGTTCTGTCCGAATTTATTCGCGGCGAATCGCTATTAAAAACAGCTATTTCTGGCCTACAGAGAGCCTCAATAGGGGTTTAAAACACTTTGCCTTGCTGTAACACACATAGGGTGTGTGCTGGGTTAGTGAAATAATGCTGTTATTCAGAATGGCTTGTAGATCAGAGGTGTCCCTATTAGAATCATTGTCGTAGAGCGGCACAATGACAGAGCCTGGAGGTGGCATCAGTATGAGGAGACCATATAGTGGCTGAATGACACAGCGTGGAGGTGGCGGCAACATAAGGAGAACATATAGTGGCTCAATTGCACAACGTGGAGGTGGCGTAAGCATGAGGAAACCATTTAGCCTCAATAGGGGTGTAGAACACTTTGCCTTGTCCTAACACGTATAGGGAGTGTGCTGTGTTAGGGAAATAATACTGTTATTCAGTATCACATGCAGATTACAGGCATCGCTATTAGAATCACTGCCGCAGAGCGTCTGGATGTGTCAGCAGGGAGACCATATGGCATCAAAATTGAAGTGAATAATGAGAATTTTATGTAATTTTTATTTAACTTAATTTGAGTTTATTAAACATTTTTGAGTACCCATTCTGGTGAGCATCGAGTTGGGGGTCCTCCGCCAGGTGAGATACCACCTGTTCCAGCCCCCGCCTCTCAGCGCCCCTCTAACTGTGAAAGTGTGAATTTTTCATTAATCAGTTATGGTTCATTGTTATCGCTCAATCAATTTTTTTTAATTTAAGATTTAATAATAAAATGTGTGGTTACAAAAGACAAAATCCAACAAGGAGTCACATGTCACATGGCGGCACAATGACAGAGCCTAGAGGTGGAAGCAGCATGAGGGGACCATAATCTGGCAGAATGACTCAGCCTAGAGTTGGCGGCAGCATGAGGAGACCATAGGGCCTCACAATCCCAAAGATGAAAAGATGAATTTTAAAATTTAAATTGAAGATTTCTGGTAGCTAGTGCTACCATAAAAATGTTTAGGTAATGTCCCAGCAGCATGAGGAGACCATATAGTTGCTGAATGACAGCCTGGAGTTGGTGATAGCATGAGGAGACAATAGGGCTTCACAATCCCTAAGATTAAAAGATGAATTTTCAAATTTTAATTGAAGATTTATGGTAGCTAGTGCTAACATTAAAATGTTTAGGTAATGTCCCAGCACAATGAGGAGACCATATAGTAGCTGAATGACATGGCCTGGAGTTGGCGGCAGCATGAGGAAGAGACCATAGAGTCTCACAATGCCTAAGATAAAAAGATGCATTTTCAAATTTAAATTGAAGATTTATGGTAGCTAGTGCTACCATAAAAATGTTTAGGTAATGTCCCAGCAGCATGAGGAGACCATATAGTGGCTGAATGACAGCCTGGAGTTGGTGATAGCATGAGGAGACAATAGGGTTTTACAATCCCTAAGATTAAAAGATGAATTTTCAAATTTAAATTGAAGATTTATGGTAGCTAGTGCTACCATAAAAATGTTTAGGTAATGTACCAGCAGCATAAGGAGACCATATAGAAGCTGAATGACACAGCCTGGAGTTGGCAGCAGCATGAGGAGACCACAGGGCCTCACAATCCCTAAGATAAAAAGATGAATTTTCAAATTTAAACTGAAGATTTATGGTAGCTAGTGCTACCTTAACATTTTTTAGGTAATGTACAAGCAGCATGAGGAGACCATATAGTGGCTGAATGACACAGCCCGGAGGTGGCGACAGCATGAGGAGACAATAGAACTTCACAATCCCTAAGATTAAAAGATGAATTTTCAAATTTAAATTGAAGATTTATGGTAGCTAGTGCTACCTTAAAAAAATTTAAGTCATGTACAAGCAGCATGAGGAGACCATATAGTGGCTAAATGACACAGCCCGGAGGTGGCGGCAGCATGAGGAGACCATATGGTGGCTGAATGACAGCCTTGAGTTTGTGGCAGCATGAGGAGAACATATGGTGACTGAATGACACAGCCTGGCATTTGTGACAGCATGAGGAGACCATATGGTGGGTGAATGACACAGCCTGGAGTTTGCGGACGCATGAGGAGACCATTTAGTGGCTGAATGACACAGTCTGGAGGTGGCGGCAGCATGAGGAGAGCATATGGTGGCAGAATTAGACAGCCTGGAGGTGACAGCAGCAGCATCTGGAGTCCTGAAAGTGACCAGGTAACAGAGTGGTGCGGTGCGCGGCTATACCAGTACCCAGTGAAGAAGGTGTGTGAAAAAAGGTCTGATGCGGAGGAATGTTTGTAATTGGGGAGCAGCGCCTTAAATCTGTTTTGCACTATCCATATTTGTGAAGTGTTGGTGTGGCACCAAGGTCAATCTACTCTGATCCATCAGGCATTGGTGGCTGGAAATCTTGACTGATCCATGCCTGATTCATCTTCACAAAGGTCAGTCTCTCCACATTTTTCGTGGACAAACGAGTTCTCCTTGGGGTGACTATGGCCCCCGCCGAACTAAACACCCGCTCTGATGGCACATTACTGGCCAGGCAGGACAGCTTTTCCAGGGCAAACTCTGCTAGTTGCAGCCACAAATCAAGTTTGGCTGCCCAGAAGTCCAGCGGATCTTCAAGGTGTGTTGGCATGGTCATGTCAAGGTATGTGTTACGCCAAGCGCTCCGGGTCCCCGCTCCTCCCCGGAGCGCTCGCAACATCCTCGCAATCGCAGCGCCCCGGTCAGACCTGCTGACCGGGTGCGCTGCGATACCTCTTCCAGCCGGGATGCGATTCGCGATGCGGGTGGCGCCCGCTCGCGATGCGCACCCCGGCTCCCGTACCTGACTCGCTCTCCGTCGGTCCTGTCCCGGCGCGCGCGGCCCCGCTCCTTAGGGCGCGCGCGCGCCGGGTCTCTACGATTTAAAGGGCCACTGCGCCGCTGATTGGCGCAGTTGGTTTAATTAGTGTATTCACCTGTGCACTTCCCTATATAACCTCACTTCCCCTTCCCTTCCTTGCCGGATCTTGTTGCCATCGTGCCAGTGAAAGCGTTTCCCAGTGTGTTCCTAGCCTGTGTTCCAGACCTCCTGCCGTTGCCCCTGACTACGATCCTTGCTGCCTGCCCCGACCTTCTGCTACGTCCGACCTTGCTCTTGTCTTCTCCATTGTACCGCGCCTATCTTCAGCAGTCAGAGAGGTTGAGCCGTTGCTAGTGGATACGACCTGCCAGCCGAATCGTGACAGTATGCCACCACCTGCTGGTTCAGGTCCTGCTCCAGGTCTACCTGCTGCTGATGAGTTGCTTCACTATGCGGGTGAAGAAAGGACTCAGACTGCTGCTGATGGAGCTGGTACTGCTTCTGCCACCCCACCCCTTTCCTGCAGCCATGGCAGTGGAAGGTGAGCGCAGAGGGCCCCCGGATGTCAGACCTGCGAGAGGATGGACGATGGACAGGCATCAAACAACTGACTACGTAGGATGTCTCTGTAGTAGATCAGTTTGTCCTCCCTCTCAGTGGGTGTAACAAAAGGCCTCCATTTTGTGCCAGAAGCGAGGGTCCAATAATGTGGAGAGATAGAAGTCATCCTGCTGCCGAATGGTGACAATTCGGCGTTCACTACACAAGCAACTGAGCATGCATCGTGCCATTTGTACAAGTGACTCAGAGGGACTCCCTGCCTTCATCTCCACTGCATACTGCCACGGTGTGTCTGCGTCCTCGCCTTCCTCATGAACCTCTAGCTGCTCCTGCTTCTCCTCTCCTGTCAGATAACTAAAAAAAAATGTCCGTTTCGCGAAACCTAAACTATGCTCCATGGTTCCCCTCCAGCCCCCTCCTCCTCCAGTTCAGCCCACACAGGGCTCATGTAGGCGGGAGATGTAGGCACCACGTCTCCAGTGCCCTGACCAGCCATCTTTTCCAACACATGTTGTAGGAAAGGAAGCAGTGCAATTACGTCATTCATCCCGTAATCCTGGTGTCAAAATTGAAGAGAATAAAGATAATTTTTATGCAATTTTTATTTTATTTAATTTGAGTTTTATAAAAATGTTTTGAGTACCCATTCTGGTGAGCAACGAGCTGGTGGTCCTCCACCAAGTGAGATACCACTTGTTCCATCCCCTGCCTCTCAGTGCTTACGAAAGACCAAATCCAACAAGGAGTCACATGTCACATGGCAGCACAATGACAGAGCCTAGAGGTGGCAGCAGCATGAGGGGACCATAATCTGGCAGAAAGAGACAGCCTGGAATTGGTGGCAGCATGAGGACACCATATAGTCATAACCTCCAGGCTGTGTCACCATATGCCGTCCCGTATGAGCTGCCACTGGTTGACATCAGTCCCCCTATCCATCTGGATCATCAAGAAATCGGTGATGGCTTTACTCTGTTCGTATAGTCGTTCCAACATATGGAGGGTGGAATTCCAACGTGTGGCAACGTCGCAAATCAGACTATGTTGGGGGATACCGTTCTGATGGTGTGCTTTGTGGGGTACGAGTGGCTGAAGCGCATGCAAAGTTTCATTCAGATTGAGCACGTGTTCCATGCAGGGCGCATGGCTCAGCATTCCTTGTCACAGCGCAGACAAGATATTCTTACCATTGTCAGTCACCATGGTTCCCATTTCCAGTTTTTGTGGAGTAAGCCATGCTCTTATTTCTTTATGAATGACTTTTAGCAGTACCTCCCGTGTGACTCCGTTCGCCAAGGCAAACCATGTGAAGAACAGCGTGACACCGCCGTGCCCTGCACACATGGTATGCTGAAGGGCCACTGAGACTTGTCCATGCAGTGGAGACTGAGGACATGGTGGAGGATGAGGAGGCAGGGTCGCACACTGTCGCAGGACCAACGGCCTGAGAGCGTGGAGTAGGAAGCTGTGTGACCTGTCCATGTTGCTGTTGTGGCTGTGCAGGAACCACATTCAACCAGTGAGTCGTAAAGGACATGTATTGTCCCTGACCATAGCTAATGCTCCAGACATCGGCACTGCTGTGCACTTTGGTACACACCGACAGGCTCAAGGACTGGCCCACCTTCTCTTCCACAAAATTGTGCAGGGCTGGTACTGCCTTGTTCGCCTCGGCTTGGCACAAGCCATCAATTTTCTGAAAGGTGCAGAGTCCACCACTTGAAAAGGGAGGGACTGCAGCACCAGCAACTTGGACAGGAGCACATTCAGCTTCTGTGCCATTGGATGAGTGGGTGCATACTCTTGTCTCTTGGACATGGCTTCACCAATGGATGGCTGGCGGAATGACTGACTAAAAGTAGGAGGAGCAGGAGCATCTGGAGCAACAGAAGGAGAGTATGACACACAGCTCCCTTCGGATGGGGGGGTGGAGCTTTGGAGGCTGAAACATGGAGCGGTCTGCCACTGGGTGATGCAGTAGGCTGGACCACCACATCAGAGCCATTACTCTCTCAGGCCACTTTATGGTGGGGCAGCATATGTTGACGCAGGGCCATGGTGCCAACATTGGGACCCTGGCGACGCTTCACCTTCTGCCAACACATCTTGCATGTGGCTATGTTAACCTTTTTCCGGATGCTTGATGAAAAACTGCCACACTGCCGAGTAGCTGATTTCCCCACCAACAGTCCGCACTAATTGACTACTACTGCCACTCTCTCCTGTTCCACTAGCTCCCGGGAAGGTAGGCTGCCGCGAAGCAGGTGGTCCCCCCCTCCCCCAGGGCACGTTTGGCTCAAGAATTTCCACTTCTGCCACCATGCTGACTGCCAACCATGCTAGCACCTTGCTGGCTCAGCTGCTGCCTCACGGGCAATGTGTAACCCTTTTCTCCTGATGATGATGAAGCCACTTCTGTACCTGGCTCCCAATTGCGATCGGCTTCATCATCATCAACAAGTGTCTGCACGTCACTGATGTCCTCCTCAGGTTCCTCAACAGTGTCTGCTTCAGGACCCTGAATGCTGGCAAAACCACCTCCCACATCACTCGCCTCATCACTACTTGCCTGCCTAGTGGAGGAAGCGGCGGATGTCTCCTTCACTTCTTCGCTGGGCAGTAGCTGCTGACTGTCCTCTATTAGATCGTCCTCACTGAATAGTGGAGCTTAACCCATGGCATAAAATACTTCTGTAGGGGAGGGAACAGCATAGGACAGAGGCAATGGGAGGACAGGGACTGCTTCGAGCCATGCCAACTGACGGTTGTGTCTGAGGAACCCACAGACTGTTGACGGGGGGTATCAGATGTCACTTGTGATGGAGTGGATGACCGTGTTAACCAATTGATGACGGCAGATGGGTTGCTGGTTGAGACACAGCTAGCTGATACCGGGAGATCAGGCCTCTCGCTGCGACTCCTGCTGCCACTTGCCCCTAGTCTGCTGGGACCTCTGCCTGCACCTGATGAATTTAGGCCTCTGCCACTCCTCTGTGCATGTCCTGGCACTTTTCTGCCTAACATACTTAGTGCACATATGAGGGGAGTACAATACGCTTCACTACACTTAAAACACTATTTGTCTAGAACAGCAGCAGGTGTGTACTTTTGGCTGTCCTTTTACAGTAACTAGGCCCTTAAGACTTAAGCAGGAACAAAATGGTAAACACTTAGATGTACGTATGTGGTATGCACTTATGAGGGCAGTAGAATGCGCTGCACTACGCTTAACAGTATTTGTCTAGAACCGCAGCAGGTATGTACTTTTGGCTGTCCTTTTACAGTAACTAGGCCCTTAAGACTATAACAGGAACAAAATAGTACACCACTTAGATTTACGTATGTAGTATGCACTTATGAGGGGAGAAAAATGCTCTACAGTACGCTTAAAAAAGTATTTTTGTACAACTCCAGCCAGTGAGTGCTTTTGCCTGGCCTTTCACAGTATCTAGGCCCTTGAGACTTTAACAGGAACAATATAGTACTACACTTAGATGTACGTATGTGCTATACACTTATGAAGTCCACTACAGTACGCTTAAAAAAGTATTTGTGCACAACACCATCAGTACCCACAAGTGCTGCAGCACACAGTTGCTGTGAACTACAACCAAAATTGCACTTCCTCTCTCAATCTCACTCCCTTCCCTATCAGTGTTTCTAGGCAGGATTTGTGCTTGAGCTGAATCGCTGCTGTTCTTCTGTGCAACACACTGCTCTCTGTAATAGAATGCTGTAGACAGTGATTGGGAGTTAAATCGCTTCCGTAAGAAAGCTTTTCTGTGAAACACACTGCCCTCTCTTCCTCTCTCTGTGCAACACAATGCTGACTTGACTAGGAGATGAATCGCTGCTGGAAAAAAGCTTTTCTGTGCAACCCCTATCTATCTGTCTAAAGGGAAATGCTGATGTGACTGGCCGCAATATGGCTGCCGATTATATAGGGCTGTGATAGGCTGCATCCTGCATGTGATTCAGCATCATCCCGCCTACCCTTGTTCCCGCCTTCCCAGGATTCCTTGCCCCATGTCCTCACATATGGATCCGCCCTTTTAGATGCCCTGGAGCCTGGACCGCACTAAATGGAGTTTAATGAAGCAATTAGCGTGATAGAATTGCGGTGATATTTGCATTTGTTGCAAATTGAATTAGTCCTGAAATTCGTAACGAATTTGGATTCATCACATTCGATTCGTCCATCCCTAAAAGTAACAAACAATTGACAACAGTCCTGAAGTGCTGTGGTGCTGACTGTTTCACTGCTCTAAGGGCAGTTCACCTCTACATTCTGCCCACTCTTCCACTTAAGACACATTATTAACAATATGTCAATAATTATCCTTTGACAATTATCCCATGCAAAGTTTTGCAACACTGTGTATGGTAAGAAAAGAAAGAAGTGGACTTCTTGAGATGTTTACACTCTCTCTTCAATTACCAGTCTCCCTGAGAGCTTAAACAAATTTACCTAATATGTTGTTGGGGAAAAAAATAAAACTGTGGACCTGAGTGTTTTAGATTTTGTCAAAATGGAATGTAGTACTCATATTTAACCCAAAGCTATCTACAATGCTCTTATACCAGTGAGTTTTCATACATGCTCTGGAGACATCTCTTGAACTTGATCATTTGGTGCCAAAAAGTTAAACAGATTTGTAAATTACTTTTATTAAAAAATCTTTACCATTCTAGTACTTTTTAGCAGCTGTATGCTACAGAGAAAATTCTTTTCTTTTTTAATTTATTTTTTGTCTTGTCCACAGTGCTCTCTGCTGACACCTCTTTCCGTGTCAGGAACTGTCCAGAGCAGCATATTGTTGCAATGGGGATTTTCTCCTGCTCTGGACAGTTCATGATACGGGCATCAGGTGTCAGCAGAGAGCACTGTGGTCATACGGGTCTATGGTGACCCAGTGACCCGGAATATAAGGGGGATCGCGGTTGCCCAAGACACCCACGATCCCCCTGAAGGGATAGGAGTGAGGTGGCAGGGCTGCCACCCCTCCTATCCCTGCTATTGGTCGTCAAGAAGTGACGACCAATAGCAGATCGGGGGCAGTGGGTTAACTTTCGATTTCCCCGTTCTGCCCAAACACAATAGGCCGGGCCGAATGGGGAAACCGACAGGGATCGTCGCAGAAGTCCACTTACCCATCAGCGGCAGCAGCAGCCAGCGATTGGCGACGATGCGGCTCCCTGGATCCTACGGAAGCCGGTGAGTTGCCTAACAACATCTGGAGGGCTACAGTCTGAGACCACTATACAGTGGTCTCTAAACTGTAGCCCTCCAGATGTTGCAAAACTACAACTCCCAGCATGCCCAGACAGCTGTTTGCTGTGTGGGCATGCTGAGATTTGTACTTTTGCAACAGCTGGAGGGCTGCAGTTTGGAGATCACTTTGCAGTGATCTCTAAACTGTGGCCCTCTAGATCTTGCAAAACTACAACTTCTAGCATGCCCACACAGCAGTTTGCTGTCTGGGCATGCTGGGATTTGTAGTTTTGCAACATCAGGAGGGCCACAGTTTGGAGATCACTGTGCAGTGGTCTCTAAACTGTAGCCCTCCAGATGTTGCAAAACTGCAAATCCCAGCATTCCCAAACAGCAAACAACTGTCTCTGCATGCTGGGAGTTGTAGTTGCATACCTACAGCTGTTGCATAACTACATCTCCCAGCATGCTGGGAGTTGTAGTTTTGCAACAGCTGGAGGCACACAGGTTGCAAAATACTGAGTTGGGTAAGAGAACCTAATTGAAGGTCCAACCAGTGTGCCTCCAGCTGTTGCAAAAGTACAACTCCCAGCATGCACGGTCTGTCAGTACATGCTGGGAGTTGTAGTTTTGAAACAGCTGGAGGTTTGCCCCCCCCCCCATGTGAATGTACAGGGTACATTCACACGGGCGGGTTTACAGTAAGTCTTCTGCTTCAAGTTTGGGCTGCGGCAAATTGTTCGCCGCAGCGCAAACTCCTAGCGGGAAACTCACCATAAACGCCCGCTAGTGAGAATGTACCCTAAAAACACTACACTACACTACACTAATACATAATAAAGGGTAAAACACTACATATACACCCCCTTACACTGTCCACCCAATAAAAATGAAAAACGTATCATAGGGCAGTGTTTCCAAAATGATGCCTTCAGCTGTTGCAAAACAACAACTCCCAGCATTTCCAGACAGCCACTGACTGTCCAGGCATGCTGGGAATTTAGCAATAGCTGGAGGCACCCTGTTTGGGAATCACTGGCGTAGAATACCCCTATGTCCACCCCTATGCAATCCCTAATGTAGTCCTCAAATGCGCATGGTGCTCTCTCACTTCAGAGCCCTGACGTATTTCAAGGAAACAATTTAGGGCCCCATATGGGCATTTCCGTACTCGGGAGAAATTGCACTACAAATTTTGGGGGACTTTTTCTCCTGTTACCCCTTATGAAAAGGAAATAAAGGGGTCTACACCAGTCTGTTAGTGTAAAAAAAAAATGTAATTATTATTTATTTTCATAAGCAGTAAAAACAAAATAAGACCCCCAAAATTTGTAACGCAATTTTGGGGGTACGGAAATATTCCATATGTGGATGTAAAATGCTCTGCAGGCGCACAACAAGGCTCAGAAGTGAGAGCGCACTATGTACATTTGAGGCTTAAATTGGTGATTTGCACAGGGGTGGCTGATTTTACAGCGGTTCTGACATAAACGCAAACAAATTTATACCCACATGTGACCCCATTTTGGAAACTATACCCCTCATGGAACGTAACAAGGGGTATAGTGAGCCCTAACAACCCACAGGAGTTTGAAGAATTTTCATTAAAGTTGGATGGGAAAATTAAAAAAATAATTGTTTTCACTAAATTGCTGGTGTTACCCTAAATTTTTCATTTTCACAAGGGAAAATAGGAAAAAAGCCCCCCAAAATTTTTAACCCCATATATAAATACCTCATGTGTGGATGTCAAGTGCTCTGCTGGCGCACTACAATGCTCAGAAGAGAAGGAGCGCCATTGTTATTTTTGAAGAGATAATTTGGCCGGAATTGAAGGCCATGTGTGTTTACAAAGCCTCCATAGTGCCAGAACAATGGAAAAATGTAATTTTTCATTTGCACAGTCTTCTGTTCCAAAGATCTGTCAAACACCAGTGGGGTGTAAATACTCACTGCACCCCATATTAAACTCTGTGATGGGTGTAGTTTCCAAAATGGGGTCACATATGGGGGGGGGGTCCACTGTTCTGGGACCACGGGGGGCTTTGTAAACGCACATGGCCCGACTTGCATTCCAAACAAATTCTCTTTCCAAAAGCTCAATGGCGCTCCTCCTCTTCTGAGCATTGTAGTGCGCCAGCAGAGCACTTGACGCCCACACATGGGGTATGTCCATACTCAGAAGAAATGGGGTTACAAATTTTGGGGGTCATTTTCTCCTATTACCCCTTGTAAAAATAAAAAATTTTGGGGGAAATTTTTTTTTATTTACACATCCAACTTTAACAAAAAGTCGGCAAACACCTGTGGGGTATTAAGGCTCACTGTACCCCTTGTGAGTAGTTTCCAAAATAGTATGCCATGTGTTTTTTTTTGCTGTTCTGGCACCACAGGGGCTTCCTTATTGTGACATGCCCCCCAAAAATCCATTTCAGCAAAATTTCCAAAAGCCAAATGTGACTTCTTCTATTCTGAGCATTGTAGTGTGCCCACAGAGCATTTTACGTCCTAACATGGGGTATTTCCATACTCAGAAGAGATGGGCTTACAAATTTTGTTGGGCATTTTCTCCCATTACCCTTTGTAAAAATGGTAAATTTGGGAAAAAAAACTGCACTTTAGTGAAAACATTTTTTTTTCATTTACACATCCAACTTTAACGAAAAGTCGTCAAACACCTGTGGGGTGTTAAGGCTCACTGGACCCCTTGTTACGTGCCTTCATGTGGGTGTAGTTTCCAAAATGTTATGCCATGTGGGGGTTTTCTGCTGTTCTGGCACCATTGGGGCTTCCTAAATGCGACATGCCCCCCAAAAACCATTTTCAGCTAAATTCACTCTCCAAAATCCCATTGTTGCTCCTTCCCTTCTGAGCCCTCTACTGTGCCCGCTGAACAATTGACATACACATATGAGGTATTTCCTTACTTGAGAGAAATTGTGTTACAAATTTTGGGGGGCTTTTTCTCCTATTACCCCTTGTAAAAATTAAAAAACTGGATCTACAAGAACATGCGAGTGTAAAAAATGAAAATTTTGAATTTTCTCATTCACTTTGCTGCTATTCCTGTGAAGCACCTAAAGGGTTAACACACTTACTGAATGTCATTTTGGATACTTTGAGGGGTGCAGTTTTTATAATGGTGTCATTTGTGGGGTATCTTTAATACGAAGGCCCTTCAAATCCACTTCAAAACTGAACTGGTTCCTGAAAAATTCAGATTTTGAAAATTTTGTGAAAAATTGGAAAATTGCTGCTGAACTTTGAAGCCCTCTGATGTCTTCCAAAAGTAAAAACATGTCAACTGTATGATGAAAATATAAAGTAGACATATTGTATTTGTGAATTAATATATAATTTATTTGGAATGTCTGTTTTCCTTACAAGCAGAGAGCTTCAAAGTTAGAAAAATGCAAAATTTTCTATTTTTTCATCAAATTTTTTAATTTTTCACCAAGAAATGATGCAAGTATCAACAAAAATTTACCACTAACATGAAGTAGAATATAGAATGAAGTAGAAAATCACATGAAGTAGAAAATCACGAAATAACTGTTATTAATGCTTAAAGTGACAGTGGTCAGATGTGCAAAATATGGCCGGGTCCTTAAGGTGAAAATGGTCTGGGTTCTTAAGGGGTTAAGCATTCCTGTGCTCTTTCGATATACAGCGATACTGATCAAAACCTTAACAAAAAACTTCCTGACAGCAGATGTGGGAGGAATCCAATATTAGGACTAGTATGAGAGGTATGGCCACCTTTAGGGTAGGTTTACACATGCCGTATTTTTCTGCTGCATATTTTTCTACCCATTGAAGTCAATATGTAGAAGAGTCAGCTGCGTATGTTGCTACCCAGTGACTTTAAAGTGTACCTGTCATCAACAAAAACGTTTTATATAATGTAGATAATACCAAAATATGTATATTTGTAATATACATTGGTTAAAAAATGTGTATATTTTTGGGGTGAAAAAGTGCTATCCCTGCAGCTATTGCCTCTGTGTCTCTATGAGGAGTCCTAATACAGAAAGCGAGGGCAGGACAAGTAGGGCTGTGTTCAGGCTTGTGTGAGTTGGGAGCGTGTCACAGAGCCTTTACTGCACAGAGCCATGTCCTCACTGCACAGAGCCCTGCTTCTCCTGCCCTCACTTCCTGTATTTGGACTGCTCATAGAGACACACAGGCAATAGCTGCAGGGACAAAAATATGCACATTTTTAACCAATGTATATTACAATTATACATATAACGGTATTATCTACATTGTAAAAAAAGTTTTTGTTGATGACAAGTACACTTTAATGGTAGGAAAATATGCAGCAGCAAATACGCAGCAAAATTTGGCATGTGTGACCCTACCTTTAGAGATCTAAAAAAAAAAAAAAAACACTTCCTGCCACAGTGACGAAAAAGATGAAGTAACACTAGAAAGAATTGTCTTGTACAATGTGCCATCAGTGCACGGGGAGAGCATATTGATTTTATATTAATACTGCGTCAGTTTTTTTAGAGTGCCATACCTGAGAGCAGATAAGGAAGTTTCTTTTCCAGGCCAATCTAATCACATAAGCCCAAGGATTAGTCATCCCCTGGAGTTCCGTCTTCTATGCATTAAGACATGCCTCTTCCTCTGTCTGCAGGACCAGAGGGGGTAATTGGGATCTTCATACCAATCTACTAAACATGTATAGGTGTTAATGGCTGTAAATTGCCATCATGTAAAGCTAACGGTTTGAAATATTGTGTACAGGTAGAAATCTGCATGTTAGTCATTAAGGCACCTTAATCATGTAAGATGAGTCTATAAATGTAAAGACTTGTCCCAGATCTAATAAATATATACTATACCCAGTGCCAGAATTGATGATTTTAGTCATTTTGCCTCCCAAAACACATGGAAAAATAAAATAATTTGTGACCACCCCACAATGGTGTCAGAAAAAAGTTCACAGCACAAAAAGCACAACCCCTTACATAGCTCTATATGTGAGGGTCATAGGGGCCTACAAAATATGGTAATGCAAAGCAGTTTTGTTTTTTATTTTTTAGATGTGGTAAAACCTAACAAAAATATGTAAAGGGAGTGACATTATTAACAACTGTCCTTTGTTACTGGTGTCATTCCATTTACCAACATGGGCATTTTAGTCACCGGCTAGGTAGGCTGTATTGTATCACTGCCCTGCCCATGGTTGTGAGGAAACCCAATGTAATAAATAGCTATTTCTGTATTTCCCTAATATGTTCTTCAAGAGATTAAATCTGGGGTCCTCTCTTTCGAATTGTCCATACCAGATGTATACCTATTACAAACCAGGCAGGAGCACCACAGAGTAGGAAGCACTCTCTTCCTCATAATAACCAAAACAGAGGGAATCTAGATCTCAAGGTGTAAACTTATTACTTATTAAAATGTAACCTTCCAATTATGGAAATGCAGAGAAATAATATGTCGCTGGTTTAAATAAAATATGTGATTTATTAAATAAATATCAATAATATACACTTAGTCTGGTACCTGTGCAGTGCCCTTGCTACAGACCCAGTAAAATGAGTTACAATAACATTAAAACATGGTATCAATGCCAGCATTTGTAATAATCATTATAGCAATAACATTTTCACAGTATGCCACCTTTATATTGTGTCTCAGTTATAGATCCTTATAGACACATATGATTAGATCCAATGATGTAGTCTATGCAAAAAATTCCCAAAAAATAATCCTGTGTGCCAGTAATTAAAGTAAGCAGAGTGGCGTTGTGAGCGCTGGATGATGCAAACGTTATAGTTTAATTGCACACTGTCCCGTTATCGGGACGTTACCTTTAGCGGAGGGTATGCGATACAGGTTAACACTGGCTGCGCCCAGCCTGTATGTACTAAGTACCTGTTTACAGATACAGATCATCGCTCGAGGTGTCCTTACGGAGCGCTGGCTCCACGAACTGCAAGGGGATGCCAACTTCTCCTACTGCTTCTCAAAGCCATTGAGAAACGGGGACCCCCCCCCCCCCCCCCAAATGCTTCTGGCCTCCCCATGACAGCACACAGTCCAGTACTGCCACCAAATCGCTATTGCATATAGCTATTGCACATTTGCACTCCACTCCCTTCCAAAGTCTGGAGTCCCCGCATCTGGAGACCACTGCAAAGTTTACTACACGCTTGAAAGCCTCCAACTGCCACATGAGGACGCCGCTGACAAGGTCTGCACTCACCACTCCTGCCTGCCAGGATTCTATTACAGCAAGCCGGACGCAGTGCTGTTTCACCTAGCAGCAGGAGAAGTCGGCGTCCCCCTGCAGTTTGTGGAGCCAGCGCACCGTAAGGACCCCTCAAACGATGATCTGTATCTGGAAACCGATGCTCTGTACATACAGCCCGGGCGCAGCTCATGCCAACCTGTATCGCAAACCTGCCGTTAAAGGCCACGTCCCGATAACGGGACAATGTGCAATTATACTATAACTTTTGCATTATCCAGCGCTCACATCGCAACTCTGCTTAGTTTAATTACTGGCACACAGAATTATTTTTGGGAATTTTTTGCATAGACTACATCATTGGATCTAATCATATGTGTCTATATGGATCCATAACTGGGACACAATACAAAGGTGGCATACTGTGAAAATTGAATTGCTGTTATGATTATTACAAATACTGGCATTGATACCAATGTTTTAACCCCTTAAGGACCAGGGCATTTTTCACTGTAGGACCAGAACGTTTTTTGCACCTCTGACCACTTTCAGTTTAAGCATTAATAACTCTGGAATGCTTTTATCTTTCATTCTGATTCCGAGATTGTTTTTTCGTGACATATTCTACTTTATGTTAGTGGTAAAATTTTGAAAATTTTGCATTTTTCTAACTTGGAAGCTTGTAAGGAAAACAGACATTCCAAATAAATTATATTTTGATTCACAAATACAATATGTCTACTTTATGTTGGCATCATAAAGTTGACATGTTTTTACTTTTGGAAGACACCAGAGGGCTTCAAAGTTCAGCAGCAATTTTCTAATTTTTCCCAACATTTTCAAAATCTGAATTTTTCACCAACCAGTTCAGGTTTGAAGTGGATTTGAAGGGTTTTCTTATTAGAAATACCCCACAAATGACCCCATTATAGAAACTGCACCCCTCAAAGTATTCAAAATGCCATTCAGTAAGTGTGTCAACCCTTTAGGTGTTTCACAAAAATAGCAGCAAAGTGAAGGAGAAAATTTGAAATCTTCATTTTATACACTCGCATGTTCTTGTAGACCTAGTTTTTGAATTTTTACAAGAGGTAAAAGGAGAAAAATCATCTCAAAATTTGTAACCCAATTTCTCTTGAGTAAGGAAATACCTCATATGTGTATGTTAAATGTTCGGCGGGCGCAGTAGGGAAGGAGCGACAATGGGGTTTTTCTGAAATGGTTTTTGGGGGGCATGTCACATTTAGGAAGCCCCTATTGTACCAGAACAGCAGAAAAAACCCAACATGGCTACTATTTTGGAAACTAGTCCCCTCAAGGCACATAACAAGGGGTCCAGTGAGCCTTAATACCCCACAGGTGTTTGACAACTTTAAAGTCGGATGTGTAAATGAACAGCTATCTGGGCATGCTGGGAGTTGTAGTTTTGCAACATCTGGAGTGCTACAGTATAGAGACCACTGTATAGTGGTCTCAAACTGTAGCACTTCAGATGTTGCTAGGCAACATACCGTCTTCCGTCGGATCCAGGGAGCCAGCCGCACGACATGCCGCCCGCGCCGATCACCGCAGTCGATCGTCGCCCGCAGCCTCGCCCGCAGGGTAAGTGGACTTCGGCGTCGGCCCTCTGTCGTTTCCCTGTTCTGCCCCGCCTATTGTGGGTGGGCAGGACGGGGAAAACGAAAGTTAACCCCCCGCCCCCGATCTGCTATTGGTCGCTCTCCAGGGGGATCGTGGGTGTCTTGGACACAATAGACCCGTAATGACCCGGAATCGCGCAAATCGCACGTGTGTATTCACTTGCATTTGCGCGGGGTGCCTGGGCATTCCTGGACATTTGCGCGGGGTGCCTGCTGATCGATATCAGCAGTCACCCCGGTCCGGTCCCCGCCCGGCGAGTGGCAGGGACTGAAATTCCCACGGACGTACGCGTACGTCCTTGGTCCTTAACTACCAGGGTGCTTAGATGTACGCGTACGTCCATGGTCCTTAAGGGGTTAATGTTATTTTAACAAATTTTACTGGATCTGTAGCAAGGGCCCTGCACAGAGTATATTATTGATGTTTATTTAATAAATCAAATTTTTTTTTTTAAACCAGCTACTAGAGATGTAAATTCGATTCGTCACGAACTTCTCGGCTCGGCAGTTGATGACTTATCCTGCGTGAATTAGTTCAGCCTTCAGGTGCTCCAGTGGACTGGAAAAGGTGGATACATTCCTAGGAAAGAGTCTCCTAGGACTGTATCCACCTTTTCCAGCCCACCGTAGCACCTGAAAGCTGAACTAATTTATGCAGGAAAAGTCATCAACTGCAGAGCCGAGAAGTTTGTGACAAATCAATTTACTGTAAGTTCGCTCATCTCTACCAGCTACACCTTATTTCTCTGCATTTCTATAATTGGAAGGTTACATTTTAATAAGTAATACGTTTACACCTTGAGATCTGAATTCCCTCTGTTTTGGTTCATTTATTAATTTTTTGGCACTTTTGGGTATAGTGCAACTCAGTACCTCAGTCTAGACTCAACGTATTTATATTCGTGTGGAGCCATCCAATTCACATTTTTCCTCTCACTTTCTACCTCATGCCTCAGTGTGGTTATAGGATACTTATGTTGTGTGACAAAACTATGTTTTGTTCACAGTTTATGACTCCCCATGGAATGTGATTTCACACTGTACTAGAATGATACATCTTATTTTTGTCATATCTTGCTTGTTCTAATGGCTGCAAGATGGAGACAATTCTATTTACGCCCCTCATTAAAAACCAGTGCTTCTTCTCTTGCCCCTCTGTGGCAAAACCATAGAAAGTTTGGACCATCACTTTCGCAAAAAGGTGTAACTGTTAGACATGTGCACGACAGAAAAAAATAGGTTCTGTTAATTTATTCCGTTCTGTTGTTTTTGTTTTTTAGAACTTTTCATTATTCACACTACAGAAAATTTAATTAACTTTAGTTTTTCGACCATAATCATTATGCTTAGCAAAATGTAACCAAAATATTCAAATGCATTTATTATTATTAGACTGTTTTCGTCTTTTGCATCTTTATACGTTCTTTTTATTTGTTCTGTCTATTCGGTTTATCAGTTTTGTCCAAATGTATGATTTTGCTTTTTTTCGTACTTTTGGATAGCTCTGAATGTAATATGAAAATTTACAAAAAAAATCTATTTGTTACAAAGTGAATTGCACATGTCTAATAATTGTTGTGTAACTGTCTGCCAACCAGCAGAGGGGCTATAAATATGGCACCAGCAACCTGCAATACAAACTTATCTGGTGTGAAGATGATAAAGGGGAAAGTAGGTCTTGTATATTTCATTACTATTACTTTTGGCATATGCTGGAAGCCTGTACAAAGTATTAAATTCCAGTCTGCAGACACCCTGTCCCCGAGGCAGTGCTGTGCATTTGTGTCAGTGTCCCAGTCTCTCTCCACAAATATTTTATTATGTGTGATTCTTTTACCGCTTGGGTGTGTACGAGAACAGATTTACAAAGAAGGCTGATGGCTGATGAGCACTGAGCCTTTCTAAAGACAACATATCTATATATGTTGTCTTGAGAAAGGCTCAGTGCTCATACATATGTGTTACAGTTAAAACTGTTTTTAGTTAAAACTGGTTTTCCCTAGTGAAAACCAGTTTTGACTGAATGCCTTTGTGAAAACTATAATTTACTGCTTTTCCCCAGTTAAAACCAGGTTTTTAATGAACACCTTCATTCAAACTACGATGTTAATGTTCTTATTGTATTCTCAACAAATGCTACATCATAGAAATGTTTTTTTTAATTCCCAATTAACCCTTTTAATAGCTTTTAACTGATTTGTTTCACTAAAACAGATGTCCCTAGTTAAAACTAGTTTTATAGGGGTACTCGGATGGGGGGAAAAAATCAACTGGCTCCAGAAAGTTAAACAGATTTGTAAATTACTTCTATTAAAAAATCTTAATCCTTCCAGTACATTTTACCAGCTGTATACTACAGAGGAAGTTGAGTTGTTTTTGTCTGTCTGACCACAGACTGCTCCCTGCTGACACCTCTGTCCATATCAGGAACTTTCCAGTGTAGGAGCAAATCCCCTTCTGTTCATGGACAGTTCCTGACATGGACAGAAGTGTCAGCAGAGAGCACTGTGGTCAGACAGAAAAGAACAACTCAACTTCCTCTGTAGTATACAGCAGCTGATAAGTACTGGAAGGATTAAGATTTTTTAATGGAAATAATTTACAAATCTGTTTAACTTTCTGGCAACAGTTGATTTGATATAAATTGTTTTCCACTGGAGTACCCCTTAAAAAACAAATGTAATGATACTAGGCAAATACCTCCTCTGAGTAATCTAATACCTTCGCATCATCAGGTGCCCGACTTTCTTCATGTATTACAGTGATTTCATTTAACCCCTTAACGACAATGGACGTAAATGTATGTCATGGTGATGTGGTACTTAACGCACCATGACGTACATTTACGTGCCGACATGATCGCGAGCACCGGAGCAGTGCTAGCGTCACACCCGGCAGGTCCCGGCTGCTATGAGCAGCCAGGGACCCGCCGGTAATGGCGGCCATTAACCCCTCCGATGCCATGATCAATACAGATCACGGCATCTGCGGCATTGCGGTACTTTCAATGGATGATCGGATCGCCCGCAGCGCTGCCGCGGGGATCCGATCATCCAGCATGGCTGCCGGAGGTCCCCTCACCTGGCTCCGGCCGTCTCCTGGGGTCTTCTGCTCTGGTCTGAGATCGAGCAGACCAGAGCAGAAGATCACCAATAATACTGAGCAGTGCTGTGTCCTATACATAGCACTACACAGTATTAGCAATCAAAAAAAAAATGTAAAAAAATGTAAAATAAAAAAGTAAAAACATTTGAAAAGTCCCCTCCCCCAATCCCCAATAAAAAAGTAAAACGTCCGTTTTTCCCATTTTACCCCCAAAAAAGCTATTTATTTGCATGCAATATTTCTCCCGTTACTATCTCACATCCCAAAATAATGTGCGTTATGAATGACAGGCGCGAATGGGTTAAAACGTGTATTAGAACAATCCCATAGACTATAATGGGATTTACTAACGTAAGTTAGGGCTTTTCTAATGGCCATTTTACCCCGCGATCGCCCGCGATTTTATAACGGGTGTTATACAACGGGTCCTTTTCATAGTGTGAAAGGAGCCTAAGACTACCCCTCTACCGCGATATGGTACCTTACCATTGTTCCCCCACAATAGGTTGTCAGCATAGTTCCCCCACACTAGGTAGGCAGCATAGTTCCCCCCACATTAGGTTGTCAGCGTAGTTGACATTAGGGTGTCAGCATAGTTCCCCCACATAAGGTTGTCAGCAAAGTTCCCCACGTTAGGTTGGCAGTATAGTTCCCCCACATTAGGTTGTAGTTCCCCCACATTAGGTTGGCAGTATAGTTCCCCCCACATTAGACTGACAGTTTAGTTCCCCCCACATTAGGTTGTAGTTCCCCCACATTAGGTTGGCAGTATAGTTCCCCCACATTAGGTAGGCAGTATAGTTTCCCCCACATTAGGTAGGCAGTAAAGTTTCCCCCACATTAGGTTGTAGTTTCCCCACATTAGTTTGGCAGTATAGTTTCCCCCACATTAGGTTGTAGTTCCCCCACATTACAATGTATGGCTGGAGGCTGTATGTCTGTGTACTGCCCCACTTGCTCCAACCACCGCTCCTCTTTGGTCGTTGCACCAAAGATGATGTGCTGGTAACTTACCATGCCCGCGCGTCCTTGCTGCTCTGCTCCGCTCTGCTGTTGCTTTGGGCACACGCTCGGGATATCAATAACGTCCCTGCATGTGCTACCTCCCGGCCGACTGCAGCACCCGGCATAAAAGACGACCCCCCGACTTTTGAGAACATTTTACGGGGTTAAGAAGTTGTCTTATATGCCGGAAAAAATAATTACTTTTCTATTGCTATCACTGCAGAGTTACAGTATGAGCTGCAGCCAGTGAGGGAGGGCAGTGACACTACCTCCTGTGACACTGCTTACTGCATCGGCATTGGAATCCTGCAGGTTCCGCAGGACCCGATGAAAAACTTGCGAGCGTGGTTGGTAGTAAGTATGTTGCGGGCAGGAGCGAATGGTCACACACTATACCTGCAGATCCTGCAAATCCTGTGCACTCCTGCACTGCAGAGTATTCAGCATACCAGCATACCCTGGCCCTCTGCTCTTTATGGGGGAGATTTGTCAAAACCTGTCCAGAGGAAAAGTTGCTGAATTGCCCATAGTAACCAATCAGATCGCTCCTATCATATTTGAAAAGGCCTCTGGACTAGGAAAGAAGCAACCAGATTGGTTGCTTCAGGCAACTCAGCAACTCCCCCCCCCCCCATGTGTCCTAGAGCTAGGACCACTCAGAAATGTGATTTCTCCATAGCCTGCAATGCTTTTCCACCACAGAAATGCATGGTATAGCAGAATCCAATTGAAAACAAGGGAGCTCTACTGCAAAGGAATTTTTTCGGTTGGATTCCCCTCAGAAATTCTGTTATGTGAACATGTCCTAAAGGTTAGGAGGACATTCTACTTCAGTCAACTTAAGGACCAGGGACACTACACAGCCACCTTAGGTGCCCCATACACTGCTCGATTGTACTCCATTTAGTGCCCACAAGTGCCCTGTGCAAAAATAATGGCATGGCATGTGTATTGTACGAACAGCTGCATAATGCTTGAGGATCCCACCATGTATTGTACTGCATGACTTATCTATACTACCTGGGGTGCAGGTATGCCATTCCCAGGCTCCTGAATTGGCATATCTGCTTAGTAGAGAAATCCCATGGCCACCATTACTAGCTTAGAATGTTTGTGGGAGCGGGTGGGACTGGACACACACGTAGGGTAGCGCGAGCGGGTGGTAATGATCAGAAATTTATCAGGAGCGGGCAGTGGAATTGTAAAGACAGTCCTGTGCAGGGCTCTACTGTACACACTGCTACTGGTGGGCATTGGAGCCTTCTGTATGGCCAGTGATAGTGGAGGTAAGTGGTCTCCTGTGCAGAACATTGGAAGTTGCTGGAAAATGGAAATGTAGTTGTAGAGCAGGGAAGTGTGTGAATGATCTGCTATACATATCAACTCGATAAATAATAACTAAGTACTACTAAAGTAGATCCACCCACAGGAGCTTCTCTCCATACACTTGGCTTGTCATCAGCTCTCAATATTTATAGGCATAATCTTCTGACGTTACCAAGGACACAAACAATCCTGCAGCAAATACTTGTAAACTGTGCATCTCATTACTTGGGTAAATGGGAACACAAAACTGTAGAAAGATGTAGATGCATGTGTGTCAAAGAGATAGAAAGAAAGAATGAATGGGGGAGATATTTCAAAACTACTGTAATTTCTCTTACACCGATATTAAGCACAATTTTTTCTCCTCACATTTTCAATGGTCTCCTGGGCTGCTTTGAACATATGAAAACGTGAGGGTTAATTTTCATGCCACTTTTGTTTTTTTGTTTTTGCGCCAAAATTGCTGAGTTTGGAGCCAATTATTTTATTTTTGCTGCCATATTGACATTTTTTTTTTGCACCAAATTGTAAATCACGTAAAATTCTGGAGGAAGCATCTCACCTAATATTCCATGATTACCAGTGCCCATACAAATGATAACTGCATGAATAAAATATGTCCAGGGGTTAAATGTGAGTGCAGTTGTAGTGACCATGAACAAAAATAAATAAAAAATTATTTAAAAAAAACATTTTTATTGAAGGGATAATCCAGTGGAAAACTTTTTTTTTTTTTTTTTTAAATCAACTGGTGCCAGAAAGTTAAACAGATTTGTAAATTACTTCTATTAAAAAATCTTAATCCTTCCAGTACTTATCAGCTGCTGAATACTACAGAGGAAATTCTTCTCTTTTTGGAACACAGTGCTCTCTGCTGACATCATGACCACTGTGCTCTCTGCTGACATCTCTGTCCATTTTAGGAAATGTCCAGAGCAGCATATGTTTTCTATGGAGATTTTCTTGTACTCTGGACAGTTCTTAAAATGGACCGAGATGTTAGCAGAGAACACTGTGGTCGTAATGTCAGCAGAGAGCTCTGTGTTCCAAAAAGAAAAGAATGTCCTCCATAGTATTCAGCAGCTAATAAGAACTAGAAGGATTAAGATTTTTTAATAGAAGTAATTTACAAATCTATATAACGAAGCAAGCTCGGCACCACTCTCTGTATCTTGAGGACAGGAAAAGCTGGGACCCTTAATGACTTCTCCCCTTGCAACTGCTGGAGGTACATACAGGTGCTGCTATGCTGTGAGACAGTGTGAACAGGTATCCAATAGGAAAAAGAAGCGGAGCACTCACCTTGAATGCAGGTAGACTTTATTGACCGGAACGATCAAAGGCACATCGGGGGGGAGGTGGTACAGACAGGGGAGTGTAGCTTAGAGACGCGGGGGTATCCTCTCGATGACGGACCGTTGCGCGCCGAAGCGCTTCTCCAGACCGGGACTGATGAGGTCACAGGAAAAGGTGTGCTTTATGGGATCAAGGGAGCCGTGACGCTACAGGTAGGTAACATACTATTGGTAGGCTGCCTTGATTGTGTAGCAACCATTACAAAACATATAGGGTACATTCCCACACGGCGTATTTGCTGCGTATTTGCTGCTGCGTATTTTATTTTCTCTGTTGAAGTCAATGGGTAGGAAAATACGCAGCACCAAATACGCAGCAAATACGCAGCAAAATACGCCGTGTGGGAACGTACCCATAAAGTGCATGTTAAAAGCAACAACTTAACATATGAGATACAAAGGTATATGTTATATTCTCAAATCAGTGCGCTATATTCTTGCTTTACGTTCATTCCAAGGGGGCCGGTGGCATCTGTCCGGATGATCCACTTAGCTTCACATTTCAGCAATTGCTGATGTTTGTTTAACCCTCTGGCTGCTGACACAACAAAGCGTAAAGCTTCCGGATTATTATCATGATAATCCTTTATGTGGGAAATCAATCTCGGAGCCCCTGTACCAGTGACCAGGGACCCGAAGTGTTCCCTGATCCTATGGTACAAGGGACGGATTGCCTTTCCCACATAATAATGCCCACAGGTGCAGAAGAGACAGTAAACCACATTTCTTGTCTTGCAGGTAATCATTTGTCAGATTATTCTGTTTACTGTTAAACTTACATTGCTTACACATCCCACACGGAAAATTTCCTACTGGGCGGATGTCAGTTAACCAGTTAGATTTATGTTTTTTGTGTTTTTTAAGTCTATTGTAGTAATCTTGTATTGTAGTATTCCTACGATGCGTTATTATTGGTGGTTGAGCAGTTATTTGGAATAAATCACTGTCTTGCTTTAGCATGAACCAATTTTTACGGATAGATTTTTTTATTATTTCATTCATGGAGGTGTTCTTTAATGTGAATGTAAATCTATTGTTTTCTTTTTGTGACTTTCTACTATTTGAGAGAAGGGCAGCTCTCGGGATTTTGTTTACCTTGTGTTTTGCTGCAGTTAGTATCTCAGGAGGGTAACCTCTTTTCAGAAGCCTATCATCAAGTGCATTAACCTGTTCTTCATATTTGTCTGGATTATTATTAATTCTTTTGAGTCTAATATATTGACTGGTTGGAATTCCATTTTTGGTGTGGGTGGGATAGGAGGAGGTATAGTGCAGTATGGAGTTTCTGGATGTTGGTTTTCTGTAACCTGATGTAATAATGTTGTTATTTTCTACCTCTATTACAACATCCAGAAACTCCAGTCTGCGATGCCCAAATACTGCAGTAAAAGTCATGTTCATAGAATTTATTTAATTGAGGTATAGAACAAAAGCATCAAACTGTTCCTTTGTGTCATCCCACACCACAAAGATATCATCAACGAAACAGAGGAAGAGTTTTATGAACCGGATGAAGGGATTGGATGTTGTGAAAATATAATTGCTTTCAAATATGGCGAGATAGATGTTGGCGAATGAGCACGAAATGGGCGTGCCCATTGCTGTGCCAAGACGTTGTCTGTACCACTGGTCGCCATATTGAAAGCAATTATTTGTGAGGATGTGAGAAGTGGAGTCTGAAATGAAATCAATAAGTGTTTGAGACTTGTCCGATCCTGCTAAAAAATAAAATCTACCTGCATTCAAGGTCTGGTGAGTGCTCCACTTCTTTTTCCTATTGGATACCTAATTTACAAATCTGTTTAACTTTCTGGCACCAGTTGATAAAAAAAAAAAAAAAAAAATTATTACGTTTTCCACCGGAGTACCCCTTTAACATTTTCTAATAATAATTATTTATGTTTCAAGAATTGATTAAATTGATAATTGATGTAAAATGGACTCTCAACCCCTTGAAAATATCATGTAAAACATGAAAATTTACATAACCACGCCCACTTTTGCAAAACTGGTGTGACTAGTGTAAACCTTGGATCATTCTCATGTAAAACACTTTGAATATCTGATCGAAACTTTTTTGTGCCACAATTTTGGTGCAAAATGTGATATTGTTGACATGAAGAGTTTTGAATATGACCCCCAATGGGTTTTAAGCTATTATAAAAGATAGATTCACTTTTATTGATTTCCAACCCAAAAAATGCAGCAGTCTGGGTCCAACATACTAAAATGACATCCAGAAATTTGTATTTCCAAGCCAGAACTCCAGAACATAAAAATTGTCCCCCATAGTGCCGGCAGTAAAAAAAAATAAAGATGTACATACCTTCCTCCGCTCACCAGGGGCCTCCGGTAACTGGCTTCGATCTCCGCCGCAATCAACTTCCTGGTTGCCGGTGGTCGGATGAATCAGCCAATCACCAGCCGCAGCGCAGTCCGACTCGGCCGGCGATAGGCTGAGCAGTGTGACGTTTTCGGCCCCGGCCGCAGGTGCCGGTGTAGTGAAGAATTTTGTGTCCTGAAGCGTTTTCGCTCTGCCGCTCAGCCTATCGCCGGAGGCCCGGGGGAGCGGAGGAAGGTATGTACATCTTTATTTTTTTACTGCCGGCAGTATGGGTGACAATTTTTATATTCCGGAGTTCTCCTTTAAAGCCACATTTGTACACCACATTACACATTGGCCCTTATTTACTAAGAGTGTTGTGTAGGTTTCTTTGTGGGTTTTAATTCCCTACAATGGCCCTCATTTACTATTCTAAACCCGACTTGTTTTGTCGGGTTTTTCTGGCGCATCTTTGTCTGCGACATGTCACAGACATTGTGCGCCAGTCTGCGACACGATGCAACATTTTTTCCCGACGGACCCGATGTGGATTCTCCCAAACCCGAAAAAGGGGCGTAACCCGACATTTCTGAGCTTTCCCACGTATTTATAAAGGTTTCCAACCCGAATTTGTTGAATTGTTGTGGATTTTTTCCCAACAGCTCAGAGGAGTTGGAAACCAAAACCAACAAAACCCACGTGCGACAAACAAGATGCGACATAATAAGAAATACCAGGGGAAAAAAGCAGTCGGGTAAGAAAGCAACATAGACTTACAACCCGATTTTCTAAGTAAATGAGGGCCAATGTATTTGCCACGGTATTTACTAAGGTTTTACTACATTTTCCACTTTTCCTACATTTTGCTATTTTTACACATGCTCTGATCTGTAGGCTAGCGCAAATTCTGTCGCAGACAGAATTTCTGTCGCAATGCGAATCTGGTGCACAACTCGACAAAACATGTCGGGTTTGCAATAGTAAATGAGGGCCATTGTACTGCATGCCTTTTCTAATCCACATACTTACAACTTTGCAGCAAATTCCCTTTTCATTAGAGAAGGTAAGCAGTGCAAACCAGGATGTAGCTACCTTCAACCCAGTTGGTGCAAAGTACAGGAGTACTGGCAGTGCAAACAGAACCTAGTGCAGAGCAGACTTGGAGCAGCGTTTCCCAACCAGGGTGCCTCCAGCTGTTGTAAAACTACAACACCCAGCATGCCCGGACAGCCTTTGGCACAGACTCAGAGCCTGATAACAGTACATGCCCTGTAGATGAAGTGCTGCAGCTGGTAATGGCTTGTAATAGTCCCTCATGATATATATGTTCTGGACAGGGGTCAAGTCCTGGGAAAAAAAGTGTTGGAACTCACCCAAGATTTCCACTTAAAGGGGTGCTCCGTCCCTAGACATCTTATCCCCTATCCAAAGGATAGGGGATAAGATGTCTGATCGCAGGGGTCCCGCTGCTGGGGACCTCCACAATCTCCCTGCTGCACTGACATTCATTTAGAGCGTCACGGCCATGCCCCCTCAATGCAAGTCTGGGGGAGGGGGCGTGACGGCCTCCCATAGACTTGCATTGAGGGGCTGTGGCCTTGACGTCCACCACGCCCCCTCCCACAGACACGCATTGAGGGGGCATGGGCGTGACGTCACGAGCCTCTGCCCCATCGCCAGTCATTCATCACGGAGCGAAGTTCACTCCATGCGCTGGATGTCTCGGGTGTTACAGCCGAGATCACGGGGGTCCCCAGTGTCGGGACCCCTGCGTTCAAACATCTTATCCCCTATCCTGTGGATAGGGGATACGATGTCTAGGGGTGGAGTACCCCTTTAAGGGCTGGTCCTGCAGGACTCCTGCTAATGGGAACTGCATTCCTCATGTGGAAAAAGTGCAGGAACTCCGTTCCTATGAGTTCTTGCAGGGCTTGAGCCCTGGTCCTGGAACATCCTTCATAGTCACACTCCATGCCACTTTTAACTCCCAATCTGTCGGAATTTTAAAACCTACTAAATTGCTTATAAGCACAAAATGAACATATGTATTCCTTCTTCACATGTATATATGCACCAGACAGCCCTACATTTCTCCTAATTCCTAAAATAAAGGACCATATTGCTCTGCAATAAGTTTTACATGCTTTGCATTTTTGTTTGCGTTTTTTCCAGCTGCACGTCAGCCTGTGAACATACCCCTATACTAGCTGTTACATATACAATAGCCCCAAAAGAGGCATAAGAAACGCACTAGAACCGCACTTTGCACAAATCCTCTAAATATTCCTGAGGAGCGAGGGTTAATCTGCAGAGAGGACAGAGAGTGAAGGCGCCAGCCTGTGTGAGGAGCAGGAAGAGAGCGAGCGCCAAGGAGAGGAGGCACTCCTGGATTATTACAAGATTGGTGAGTAGTAATAATACTAAAATACTAAACAGTACCCGAGCATGGACGAGTGAGACATGTGAGTAAATATCGTGTAATACTTCTCAGCGCGGGAGAAGGCTGTGGGGCAAGGTCTCTCCACATAGATGGGGGTTGAGGAGTCTATTACAATAGAACACAAGAGCTGTAAGAATAGAATAAAGTTCTGTGTGAGAGACCTAAAAGAGTAAAAGCCCCTCCGATGGGAAAGTGCATTTCTTATGTGTTCTTTTGTGCCTTGTGGGTATAGAACAGTATATATATATATATATATATATATATATATATATATATATATATAATAACAGCTAATATATGTGGGCATAGAACAGCTAATATATATATATATATGTGCATGTATGCATGTGAGAAGTGGATGCATCTATTAATGTTGTGTTTAAAAACAATTTTATAGCTTTGACCCTATACTTATTAAGAGATAGAAAGTGGAATGAAATGTAGATACATGGTTTATGTTCAGGCGATGTATGTAAAATTATGTAAATATATGTAAAATGACACAGAATGTATTGACAGCATACCAAACAACTGTCCTGCTGTAGCAAGAAACTTTGGTTGTGCTCTGCTGCCATATAATTCACATAGCTGAGCTGCCACAGCTGTCCAGCAGATGTCACTCCCACTCACTGTACATATATAGAGCAGTGAGCACCCAGTGCAGTCAGTCATAAGACAGCAGCAGTAAGGAGCACAGGGTGAAAGAGAGCAAGAGGCTTCCCAAGCTCACCCTGGATTCCCGGAGCTCGTCACCATGCTTGGCTGGCTATAGGAGCTCCATGGAGCTAGCCAACTTCTACGAGGTCGAATCCCGGCCATCCATGAGTACCCAGCCTCATCCTCATCACGGTGCATACCCCTACAGGGAGCCCCAAGCCACCGGAGACATCAACGAGCTGTGTGAAAACGAGAACTCCATAGACATCAGTGCCTACATTGACCCTGCAGCCTTCAACGACGAGTTCTTGGCTGACCTTTTCCATAGCAGCAAGCAAGACAGAACCAAGGGAGTCATTGACTATCAGCAGGGACTTGGAGCTGCTCACCCGCAAATGTATGGCTGCATGGCCAACTATATGGACAGCAAGCTGGACAATGCTGGCTTAAGACCTCTGGTCATCAAACAGGAGCCCAGGGAGGAGGAGGAAGCAAATAGGGCTTCTCTGGCAGCCCTTTACCCTCATCATGCACCCCAGCACCCATCCCACCTGCAGTACCAGGTAGCCCACTGTGCACAGACCACTATGCACCTTCAATCTGGTCACCCAACTCCACCACCAACCCCTGTGCCAAGTCCTCACCACCTCCCCCATCACCACCACCTTCACCTGCAAGCTACATCAGCCAAAGGAATGTCTTCAGCATCTTCCACTTCTTCATCATCTTCAGAGACTCGAGGCAAGTCCAAGAAATGGGTGGACAAGAGCAGCAATGAGTACAGGGTAAGGAGGGAGAGGAATAACATTGCAGTGAGGAAGAGCAGAGACAAGGCAAAGATGCGTAATGCTGAAACCCAGCAGAAAGTCCTTGAGTTGTCCAATGATAATGAAAAGTTGAGGAAGAGGGTAGAACAGTTGAGCAGAGAGCTGGAAACCCTCAGGGGCATCTTCAGGCAACTTCCAGAGAGCTCTCTGGTCAAAGTCATGGGTAACTGTGCATAGTGTCCTGCTGCAAACAAGACCCCTTGTCCAAAAAATAACTCTTATTGACACTTCTTCCATCAAGGACAAACTTTAATCAAGAGTGAAAGAGACACTTCCTTGGACTTAGATACCACCCATGACCCCCTTCCCCAATTTTTATAACTGATGCACCTGGATGCCAACCTCTCAGACCTTTTATTGTGGTCAAAATAACTAAACAGCTAGGATGTAATATGGTGCTAGCACAATCTAGAGCGCTTCAACTTCCCATTTTCACCATAGATTTCTATTTTTGTCCATATTTTTGTACTATTTGTGAGCTTATCTTTATCATGAAAACTGTGGAAGTGGCTAAATGTTTATAATGTGGGGTAACTTTTTCTATGCTATATAGCAGTGTGCTTAGAAGCTTTAGGGCCCACAGAGGATAACAAGACATGGGCCATACGAGGTTTGAATGCCTGAACAGGGTTTATACTGTGTGCACCTTATACCTTTTATTGTGCCTTAGAAAGAATCATTATGTGCTTTATCTGTTACTGTAAGAAATCTCACCTCTAGCCCTGCTGCCTTAAAGTGCATCCCCCCAGCTGTATGTTCTTCAGATACCATTTCATATCAGAAACCTCAGACTATGCAATATATATATATATATATATATATATATATACAGCTCCTGAGTTTGCCCATCATAAGGGTCTATTGCCAAATATTTGCATAACTAAACCCGTGTGCTATAGAAATGCAAACGCACAATAACTTTATGGGAGACCCAAGCCGTGTCCTCGCTGTGGTCAATGCTGGATACTGAGGGAATTGCTATGCAAAAGCCACATTACATTGGATATATATATTATTTACTGTACTTATTTGTGTTTTGTATATATTTTTTTTTTTTGTAAATCTCAGCAATTTTAATCTTGAATAACAGTATGTAGCTGCTACTCGCTGGTAAATGTATCTTCTGGAGCTGTAAATACGGCCTGTACCTCCTTACTTTCCAAAACCTTTAAATGGACCCAGTGGAATGTGAAACTCATGTTAGTTTTTAAGCTTTATACATTTCTTTTGCTATATCTTGCCATTAAAATAACAAAAAGCGCAGTAAATGGCTGCAAAAATATATATTTTGGATAATTGACAGATGGTGCACTTGAGTTTTTATTACTGTATTTATGCATCTCCCAACCATAACCTGCAACCTGTGGCTCTCCAGCAGTGGCGTGACAACAGCTCCCAGCATGTTTAATTTTGGCATGTTGGGAGTTGTAGACCCGCCACAGCTGGAAAGCCAGGTTGCAGACCAGTTATCTAAACTTTAATAGTCAGTCTACAGCTAGTACTGATGACCAGGCGGCCCAATGTGCTAACTTATAGGAAATGTCCCTTTAAAAATCTATTTTATTCTTATTTTTTAAATGTTCTGTATGTTAAAAAAAAAGTATTGAAAAATTCACCTATTTGTTAATAATTATGCTGTGGAAACACTTCTACGTATCTGTTTTATTTGCAACATAAATAAAAAAAATATACGTTGTGAAATAATACTCTGTATTATGGTCTCATTTCAGAAAGGCAAAAATGGATGATATACTATCACGTTACAATCTAGAAATCCCAAGATATAGAGTTAAATTTATATTGTACATTAAAATAATTTACCCAGTAAGATAATGCATTCCTATAGTAAACCACAGGTGACATATTGTGATATCACTATTAGGTATGTCAAATAAAAAACACACATAACCACAATTTGACACATTACCAATTCAGCCTCTCTACTCCTTACAAATTTAGCTCTGCCGCTGTTTCTACATCAGACAAAGTAGCACTTATGCAAAACTCAGCTTTTTTGTCTCTGACAAATCCAGCTATGCTACATTAGACAACTTGGCTCTTCTGGGAAACTCAGCTTATCGTACCTTTGCATAAAAATGTTATATGCCATACAGTGCCTACTCATGTATATTATCTGCATTTTATAACTTACACAACAAGCTATGACAAAAAATGGTAAAATTGTCATTCCAAATTCCATTGTAAATAATGTTTGTAAACATCACATTCTGACATTAGAACTTTGGTTAATTTTCTTTTCACTCCGAGTCTTTCAGTGTCAATTAGAGGTGATATCAGAGTATATGGGGTTGTCTGTCTTTACACCATCTTTTTTGTGGTGTCCAGCAAGAGTATACATTGGGAGACTCCCCAATAGATAACCTCCGCCTTATAGCTATGGCAGATGCGGAATTGTAAAAAAAGAGAAAAAGTATACCACAAAGTGTTTTACATGATTTTGCTTTATGGAATAGCGCAGAGATCTGCTCTATTCTATCCTGCAGAAGAATGAAAAATATTTTTTTGGCCTCTGTTAGGTGATTGGGGTATATGAATACATTTGCCAGGTGCGCTGGAAGACAAACAACAGGGTGAAAAGTGTTCATCATACCTAGGCTCTGATGTTATACTGTGTGGTAGGTATACTGTGGAATAAAGCAGTTTGCTGTGCTATTCCATACAGCAAAGAAAAATACACAACAATTTATACTGCCCAAATGGAAGTTAAAAAACACTCTTTTGGCCTCCACTAGATAATAGGGGTTTATGACAACATTTACCATACAGCGCATACAATAACCAGTAGGCAGGCTAAATTTTCTTCTTCTATGTCCTCCGCTGACTGACATGTAGTGCTCATTCTTCCTTAAGAAGTTCTACAGCAACTGTGCCTGTAGTATATATCATACAGTTTTGTGGTCCAGCTGCTACAGAGTCTTATAATGCACAGAGCATTTTGTATAAAGAAAGGGGTTTCTTATTAATCAAATCAGAAATGATGGAACTGGACACTGCGGTGTGTGCACAGTGCAGCAAAATGCTATTGATATCGATGGGACTCTGCTGCTGCATACCGAATTAGAATTCTGCACGGAAATTCCATAGTGTGAACATACCCTTACTCATTAAAATAGGTTCTGCAGCAGCTGAGGTGTTAATTATAAGGAATAATGTGCAACAACATTATAAATGATAAGAATATACAGAGTTTTCTCAAAGTGACTGAGCCTACGGCATGCTGCTGTCATCGTGTGGTCACAGGGATACTTAGTGATGTCTAATACTCTTATACTTTACAGCAGGGGGAAATGATGCCAAAGATATATAAAACAAATGCCTAATGGTACAGTGACATATTAGCGTATCTAAAGAACTAAAATGTCCAAGATATGCAGTAAAAGTCTATTTTTTGACAGTCTATCCTTTTAATAGCCAGAACATAATTAAGAATAGTCAAGTATTTTAGCATTTTAACAACTTAAGGACTAAGGGCATACTGGTTCACCCTTGGTCTTTGGTACTTAAAGGGGTACTCCACTCCCCATCATCAGGAACATTTAGTTCCGAACGCATGGTGCGGGCTTCAGTGGTCACCTCACACCCTCGTGATGTCACGGCCCGCCCCCTGGGGAGCAAAGTACCCCTTTAAGGACCAAGGGCGTACCTGTATGCCCTGGTCCTGTTACCGGTGTTTGAAGCATGCTCACGAGCAGGACCCACAGTTAATGCCGGGCATCACCGATCGGGCCAATTCTGGGCATTAACCCTTTAGATGCCGCAATCAAAGTTCATTGCGGCGTCTAAAATGCGGGGTTAAACATCCCAGCAACTCAGCTGAGCTGATCGGGACCATCGCTGTAAAATCGCGATGTCCCGATCACCTGAGAGTATGGCGGTAGGGCCCTTATCTGCCTCCTTGCTGTCTGATCGGTGATCTGCTGCTCCAGGAAGCTTCATTAGGCTGATGCAGCAGAGCGCTGATAAATTGAACAATGCTATCCTATGGCATAGCATTGAACAGTGTATGCAATCAAAATATTGCATGTTATAGCCTCCTATGGGGATTAAACAAAAATATAAAGTCTAAAAAAAAGTTAATAAAAGTGAATTAACCCCTTCCTAATAAAAGTTTGAATTCCCCCTTTTCCCATTTTTTAAATAAAATTATGTAATAAAAAAAAATGTGGTACCGCCACGTGCATAATTGTCCAAACTATTAAACTAAAAGGTTAGTTAAACTGCACGGTCGATGGAGGATGGCGTACACCTAAAAAAATACCAGAGTCCAAAATTGCGAATTTTTGGTCACTTCATATACCATAAAAAATGTATAAAAAGCGATCAAAAAGTTCCATAAAAATTAAAATGGTATTGAAAAAAACTATAGATCACCTCGTAAAAAATTAGCCTTCATATAGCTCCATATGCGGAAAAATAAAAAAGTTATAGGGGTCAGAAAATGACAATTTTAAACATTCTAATTTTGGTGCATGTAGTTATATATTTTTTTAAATTAGTAAAATAAAATAAAACCTACATAAATTGGGTATCCTTGTAACTGTATGGACCTACAGAGTAAAGATAAAGTGTCATTTTTACCGAAAATTGCACTGCATTAAAACAGAAGCTCCCAAAAATAACAAAATGGCGTTTTGTTTTTATTTCACCCACACAAATAATGTATTTTTGTTTCTTTCTGCCCTTATATGGGTCTGCAGGTGTGAAATTAAAAGCCTTATGATTTTTAGAAAGGGAGGAGAAAAAAAATAAAGTGCAAAAATGAAAATTGGCCTGGTCCTTTAAGGATAGGGGATAAGATATCCAAAGGGTAGGGGATAAGATGTCTCACCGAGGGGGTCCCGCCACTGGGGACCCCCAAAATCTTGTATTCGCCACCCACCTGTTTGCCCCCTCCCATAGACTCTCACACCCCCTCCCATAGACTTGCATAGCGGGGGTGGGGGGTGTTGTCACACGGAGGCGGAGTCATGATGTCACGATACTCCGACCCGTTGTCGCCACCCGGCTGTTTGTGAACTGGCACCCCGGCGTGCAGCTCAAACAGGTGGGTGGCGAATACATGATTGGGGGAGTCCCCAGCAGCGGGACCCCCCGCAGTGTGACCTCTTATCCCCTATCCTTTGGATAGGGGATAAGGTGTCTCAGGGCCGGAATACCCCTTTAAGGCCAAAATGGGCTTGGTCCTTAAAGGGTTAATATGAGCTGCCAGTGTTGGTATTTTACACCAGTATTTGAAAGCCAAAACAGGAGTGGATCCATAACATGGAAATGTTTATGTACCAGTTCTGTTTTTCTTACAAATACTGATGCAATATACAGCCCAAAATACGCTAGTGTAAATAAGATACTGCTCTCCTAGGACACTCTGTGCTGGTGGGTGCTCTTCTCCACTATAAGGGTATGATTTCCCAGCAGTCATTCCGCAGGCTGCAAATGCCAGCAGAACATGTTGGCACTAGGACTGCTCTGAAATACACCATCTGAATAGACATGTCAATTCTATTTGCGGAGGCCGGAATGTTTCTGCTGCGGAAATTCTGCCGTCTGCACGATGCAGCATACTCCCATTAATAACAATCGGACTCTTTCTGAGCAGAATTTTTCCACCGTATTCTGCTCAGAAATGCGGCCATGGCTTGGTTTAGACCCTTAGGCAGAGATTCTGAGGGTGGTTGGCATCGACTGAATGAGTTGGTGCTAAGGCTGGATGGATGCACGAACATCCCCATAGATGGCAATGTATTCGGCGAGGATTCTGCCAAAAGAATGAGCAAGATCATTCTTTCAATGGTGGAATTTTAGCGGCAGAAACTCCACTGCTGATATTTTGTAGTGTTCATTCATGGGAAATTTAAGACAGCTGTCTGCTCAGAGGACCACTTGAGATATAGTCTCAGGGCGATATATCTTGGTCCTAACTTTTCTTTGTGATCCTGGTTATGGTCAGGATGAAGGAAGGTGCTTGTTAACACACTGGTTGTATGAGGGAAAGCAGTAATTTAAAGGGGTTATCCAGGAAAAAACTTTTTTTTATATATCAACTGGCTCCAGAAAGTTAAACAGATTTATAAATTACTTCTATTAAAAAAATCTTAATCCTTCCAGTACTTATGAGCTTCTGAAGTTAAGGTTGTTCTTTTCTGTCTGAGAGTTCTCTGATGACACGTGTCTCGGGAAACTCTCAGTTTAGAAGAAAATTCCCATAGCAGACCTCTTCTAAACTGGGCGTTTCCTGAGACATGTGTCATCAGAGAACTCTCAGACAGAAAAGAACAACCTTAACTTCAGAAGCCCATAAGTACTGGAAGGATTAAGATTTTTTTAATAGAAGTAATTTACAAATCTGTTTAACTTTCTGGAGCCAGTTGACATATATAAAAAGTTTTTTCCTGGAGTACCCCTTTAAGGCTGGGTTCACATGTAGTATTGTGGCCAGCATTTGGCCTCCATTTTGGTCTGTATTTTGAGTAGAATTGACACAAAGGAAAATGAATGCAAAGATTTTCTTTAACTTGAAGCTATACCATAATAACCAGCAGAAGGGCCCATGCACACTGAGGAAATGTACTCGCATGATCTCCTCAGCATGTCCACGATGCCTGGAATCTTATTTTGTGAAGACTTGAACATGGAAAAATCAATTTCTCATTGACTAAGTAATATGTTTTTCCGACTGGATTCCACTGAAAGAATTAACATGTTCATTTTTTAGAAGGAATTCAGATGCGCATCAGAATTTCCACTACAGAAGCTGTTTTGCAGCTGAATTTACTCAGTGTGCATGGGCCCTAAAATGTTGGGAACATCTTGAAAAGTTTAAGATTAAAGTTTCATGTAATCTCTGTGTACATATACCAGAGGTTAAGTGACTAGAAGTATAGATGACTGGGCAGAACATAGTCCAGGGCTACTGACTTTATAGCAGAAGGAGTGTGGTCCGAGGACATACGAAACTTAGTCACGCAGGTTACATAAAAAGACTGCTTCAGTGTTACCCAATAGATTTCTCATCATTGTTCAGGAAATACCATGTGCCTAGAACATGACTTGATGCCATTTCCCTTACCAGAAAGATCCACAGAGTGTGAGAACAAAGCAGACATCTGCCACTTCCAGGAATGGTATAGGGAAATAATGATTAAGAAAATTCTACATGGTGAAACCTTCCTGTGCTTATATTCCCACTGCACAGTCTGAATAATTGTTACGCCTAGCGCTCCGGGTCCCCGCTCCTCCCCGGAGCGCTCACGGCGTCTTTCTCCCTGCAGCGCCCCGGTCAGTCCCGCTGACCGGGAGCGCTGCACTGTTTTGGCCGTTGGGGATGCGATTCGCACAGCGGGACGCGCCCGCTCGCGAGTCGCATCCCAGGTCACTTACCCGTCCCGGTCCCCTGCTGTCATGTGCTGGCGCGCGCGGCTCCGCTCTCTAGGGCGCGCGCGCGCCAGCTCTCTGAGACTTAAAGGGCCAGTGCACCAATGATTGGTGCCTGGCCCAATTAGCTTAATTGGCTCCCACCTGCTCCCTGCCTTTATCTAGTCTCCTCCCTTGCACTCCCTTGCCGGATCTTGTTGCCTTGTGCCAGTGAAAGCGTTTAGTGTGTCCAAAGCCTGTGTACCTGAACTTCTGCTACCCATCCTGACTACGAACCTTGCCGCCTGCCCCCGACCTTCTGCTACGTCTGACCTTGCCTCTGCCTAGTCCTTCTGTCCCACGCCTTCTCAGCAGTCAGCGAGGTAGAGCCGTTGCTAGTGGATACGACCTGGTTGCTACTGCCGCAGCAAGACCATCCCGCTTTGCGGCGGGCTCTGGTGAAAACCAGTAGCCTCTTAGAACCGGTCCACTAGCACGGTCCACGCCAATCCCTCGCTGACACAGAGGATCCACTACCTGGAAGCCGAATCGTGACAGTAGATCCGGCCATGGATCCCGCTGAGGTGCCGCTGCCAAGTCTCGCTGATCTTCCCACGGTGGTCGCTCAGCAATCGCAGCAGATTGCCCAACAAGGACAGCAGCTGTCGCAGTTGACCGCCATGTTACAGCAACTTCTGCCTCTGCTACAGCAGCAACCATCTCCTCCGCCAGCTCCTGCACCTCCTCCGCAGCGAGTGGCCGCTCCTAACCTACGCTTGTCCCTGCCGGACAAATTTGATGGGGACTCTAGACTCTGCCGTGGATTTTTGTCTCAGTGTTCCCTGCATATGGAGATGTTGTCGGACTTGTTTCCTACAGAACGGTCTAAGGTGGCGTTCGTAGTAAGCCTTCTTTCAGGAAAGGCCTTGTCTTGGGCCACACCGCTCTGGGACCGCAATGATCCTGCCACAGCCACAGTCCAGTCTTTCTTCGCTGAAGTCCGAAGTGTCTTCGAGGAACCTGCCCGAGCCTCTTCTGCCGAGACTGCCCTGCTGAACCTGGTCCAGGGTAATTCTTCCGTTGGCGAGTACGCCATACAATTCCGTACTCTTGCTTCTGAACTATCCTGGAATAATGAGGCTCTCTGCGCGACCTTTAAAAAAGGCCTATCCAGTCGCATCAAGGATGTGCTGGCCGCACGAGAGATTCCTGCCAACCTCCAAGAACTCATCCATTTGGCTACCCGCATTGACATGCGTTTTTCTGAGCGACACCAAGAGCACCGCCAGGAAAAAGACTTAGATCTCTGGGCACCTCTCCCACAGCATCCTTTGCAGTCTTCGCCTGGGCCTCCCGCCGAGGAGGCCATGCAAGTGGATCGGTCTCGCCTGACCCAGGAAGAGAGGAATCGCCGTAGAGAAGAAAATCTCTGTCTGTACTGTGCCAGTACTGAGCATTTCTTGGTGGATTGCCCTATCCGTCCTCCACGCCTGGGAAACGCACGCACGCACCCAGCTCACGTGGGTGTTGCATCTTTTGGTTCTAAGTCTTCTTCTCCACGTCTCACGGTGCCCGTGCGGATTTCTTCTACAGCCAACTCCTCCCTCTCAGCCGTGGCCTGCTTGGACTCTGGTGCCTCTGGAAATTTTATTTTGGAGTCGTTTGTTAATAAATTCAGCATCCCGGTGACCCGTCTCGTCAAGCCGCTCTTCATTTCCGCGGTCAACGGAGCCAGATTGGACTGCACCGTGCGTTACCGCACAGAACCCCTCCTGATGTCTATTGGACCCCACCTCGAGAGAATTGAGCTCTTCGTTCTCCCCGGCTGTACCTCTGAGGTCCTCCTCGGTCTGCCATGGCTCCGGCTTCATTCCCCCACCCTTGATTGGACCACCGGGGAGATCAAGAACTGGGACTCTGCCTGCCACAGGAAGTGCCTCTCCCCCCCTCCCAGTCCCGTCAGGCAAGCCTCTGTGCCTCCCCATGGCCCCCGTCCTGGTGTCACACTGCCCCGTGCCAGGCCTCGCCCTCTGCCCTCCCTCCCCATTCCCACTCCTGCTGTACTGCCTGCCGTTGAGGAAACCCTCCATTCTTTCCCGGTGTCCTCATCCCAGGGGAGGCAGTTACCGGACAAAGAGAAGGGGAGACCTAAGGGGGGGGGGTACTGTTACGCCTAGCGCTCCGGGTCCCCGCTCCTCCCCGGAGCGCTCACGGCGTCTTTCTCCCTGCAGCGCCCCGGTCAGTCCCGCTGACCGGGAGCGCTGCACTGTTTTGGCCGTTGGGGATGCGATTCGCACAGCGGGACGCGCCCGCTCGCGAGTCGCATCCCAGGTCACTTACCCGTCCCGGTCCCCTGCTGTCATGTGCTGGCGCGCGCGGCTCCGCTCTCTAGGGCGCGCGCGCGCCAGCTCTCTGAGACTTAAAGGGCCAGTGCACCAATGATTGGTGCCTGGCCCAATTAGCTTAATTGGCTCCCACCTGCTCCCTGCCTTTATCTAGTCTCCTCCCTTGCACTCCCTTGCCGGATCTTGTTGCCTTGTGCCAGTGAAAGCGTTTAGTGTGTCCAAAGCCTGTGTACCTGAACTTCTGCTACCCATCCTGACTACGAACCTTGCCGCCTGCCCCCGACCTTCTGCTACGTCTGACCTTGCCTCTGCCTAGTCCTTCTGTCCCACGCCTTCTCAGCAGTCAGCGAGGTAGAGCCGTTGCTAGTGGATACGACCTGGTTGCTACTGCCGCAGCAAGACCATCCCGCTTTGCGGCGGGCTCTGGTGAAAACCAGTAGCCTCTTAGAACCGGTCCACTAGCACGGTCCACGCCAATCCCTCGCTGACACAGAGGATCCACTACCTGGAAGCCGAATCGTGACAATAATGACTAGAAGTCCCCCGGGTAATGGCTAGGGGCCTCCCCCAAGCTATACAAGCAACAATCTGTCAGTTCCAAAACCTGGAAGAAATATCCACTAAGGTTGGGACATATCTTAATTCCATTTCATGTGTCATGAAATCTCTGTAAATACATAACTGCTGAATTCCTACTTTTCCAAATAATAGACATTTGGTACAGGTCATTCAACATGAGTTACAGTAGAGTGATGATAGCTCTTCCATTCGTTGATTTTTGCATTCATTGCTTTTGCTTTCAAAAGATAAAATTTAAAAAAGTTGCTCTAAAAAGGTAAAGTGGAGCAACCTATTCCTAAGCTCAAAAGCGGCCTCCAACAGCCAACTGACCCTGGTTTCATCAGATAAAAGATTTTTACAAATCCTCTGTTATACAAATGTAGCAGAACTGAACATGTATTTGAAGTGAGATAAGATAGCGGGTTTGTCATTGAAAAGGCAAACTTTGCACTGCTGCATCTGTGAGAACAACTTTCTTTATTTGATAAATTAAAGCTATGTTTAATTTAAGCCTTTCAGTACCATATACTTGTATAAGAGGAACATGAGAAAACCATAGGGGTTATCCAGGAAAAAACTTTTTATATATATATATATATATATATATATATATATATATATATATCAACTGGCTCCAGAAAGTTAAACAGATTTGTAAATTACTTCTATTAAAAAATCTTAATCCTTTCGGTACTTATGAGCTTCTGAAGTTAAGGTTGTTCTTTTCTGTCTAAGTACTCTCTGATGACACGTGTCTCAGGAACCGCCCAGATTATGAGCAAATCCCCATAGCAAACCTCTTCTAAACTGTGCGGTTCCCGAGACACGTGTCATCAGAGAGCACTTAGACAGAAAAGAACAACCTTAACTTCAGAAGCTCATAAGTACTGAAAGGATTAAGATTTTTTAATAGAAGTAATTTACAAATCTAGACAAAAAGAATTTTTGAGGCTCAAGGTCTTTGGATAAGGAACACACTTGTTGGTTAAGATATATGAAATATTTATTCATTACTATCAACTGATAGTCCGGGATCACAGGGCCCTTGTAAATCCACGGAATCAGAAGATTCATAAAAAATATAAAATCATAAAATTCATATGTATATTCATAAAATAAAATTATATATATCTATAGATGTATAAGACCACTGAAAAGGGTAGCAGCTATTTCAAATCGGCACTCTAGATAGTATTTGTATATAGATAATGTCCATCAAAGTGCCAGTGCAGTCCTGAAAATAAATAACACAGTCTATCACACTTATAAATGTCCTTTCAAGACAGTAAAGTGGCAGTTGAATAATATTCAGGTGTCTGTGGCTCCAGACTTAGATGTCGCTCTGTATGTTATACAGAGCAATCCTAGGATGCTGTATTCCACAGCGGTAAATTCAAACTATGCACATAGTGTTTGAGAAAGGTTTAGCTCACCGGTCCTGATGCGATTCTCGGGGGGTAACTTTACCGTTCCTTGCTTGTCCTCAGCGATGTCAGGCAGCCGTCTGTCCCCGCTCTCTGGCCTGAGAGCGCACCGCTGGTGTCTCTGTCGACTCCTATTCGCGCAATGTTAGCAGATGGTGGGCGATAGATACAGGGGCTGCTGCGCTTGCAAGGCAGGTATTCCAGGTGGCGTCCTCGTGTAGAGAGCGCGCGCTCCCGGTCTCTGACCGCGCGCTCAAAAATGTCCGTGTGATAGCCGGTAATTGCTCTGGACTGCAAATGATGATAGTGGTCTCATACGTCTCCTAGGGGGGGTCGTGCGAATAGGAGTCGGCAGAGACTCCAGCGGTGCGCTCTCAGGCCAGAGAGCGGGGACAGACGGCTGCCTGACATCGCTGAGGACAAGCAAGGAACGGTAAAGTTACCTCCCGAGAATCGCATCAGGACCGGTGAGCTAAACCTTTCTTAAACACTATGTGCATAGTTTGAATTTACCGCTGTGGAATACAGCATCCTAGGATTGCTCTATATAACATACAGAGCGACATCTAAGTCTGGAGCCACAGACACCTGAATATTATTCAACTGCCACTTTACTGTCTTGAAAGGACATTTATAAGTGTGATAGACTGTGTTATATATTTTCAGGACTGCACTAGCACTTTGATGGACATTATCTATATACAAATACTATCTAGAGTGCCGATTTGAAATAGCTGCTAGCCTTTTCAGTGGTCTTATACATCTATAGATATATATAATTTTATTTTATGAATATACATATGAATTTTATGATTTTATATTTTTTATGAATCTTCTGATTCTGTGGATTTACAAGGGCCCTGTGATCCCGGACTATCAGTTGATAGTAATTAATTAATAAATATTTCATATATCTTAACCAACAAGTGTGTTCCTTATCCAAAGACCTTGAGCCTCAAAAATAATTTTTGTCTAGTACTCCCTTTTCAGACACCTTGGGTACAGGTGTTAGTTTGAGTTGCCCGGGTCATTGTTGTGAAACTTTCCGCAGGAGCCTCTCCGCCCTTCTTCTAATTTACAAATCTGTTTAACTTTCTGGAGCCAGTTGATATATATATATATATATATATATATATATATATATATAAAGTTTTTTTCCTGGATAACCCCCTTTAAACTTGTACTCTACAAAATGACCTATTTCAGTATGTCGCATTAATATTGGGGTGTTCTATCAGTGCCCCCAACATCAGTAAGAGCAGAGAGCACAGGTTACACATGTGATATGTGCATATGTGATTTGTAACATATTGGTAAATCACTTCAATTACTGTGGAAAGGCAAACCCACTACCCCAGAGAAAATACTTTACCATCTTGGCCAGTAGGTGTATCTCTTCCCTGCAAACTGCTGTCCACTGCTTATTTGTAACACCTCAAGGACGTAGGGTGAAAATGTACACCCTTGGCCCCTCCCTTATAATGATGAGTGCGCGGAAGCTGAGCGCTCGTCATAGTGGGATGTACGCGTGGCTAATGCTTGACATCACCTTGTAAAAATAATGATCCCGGCTGCTCAGTCAGGCTGATTTGGAACACCTACAGTAGAAATTGTGGGGTACTAATCAGCTGAGAGGATGATGAGAGGGCCCTTTCCTGCCTCCTCACCATCAGATTGGCCATGGCAGCCTGGAGTAATCAAGCGCAGATAACATTGATCAATGCTTTGCAATGGCACAGCATCGAACAGTGTATGCATTTTAAGGATTGCATGTAATAGTCCCCTATGTTGACTGAAAATTGTGTAAAAAAAGTAAAAAAGAAAATGTTAATTAAAGGAGAACTCCAGAATATTGAAATTGTCCCCCATACTGCCGGCAGTAAAAAAATAAAGATGTACATACCTTCATTCGCTCCCCCGGGGCCTGCGGTAACTGGCTCTGGTCTCCGCCGCGATCCTCTTCCTAGTTGCTGGTGGTCGGCGAGTCATACTGCACTAAGCCAATGACCGGCCACAGCGAAGTCCCGACTCGGCCCGCTCAGCCTATCGCCGGCCGAGTCGGGACTTCACTGCGGCTGGTGATTGGCTGAGCGCAGTATGACTCGCCGACCACCAGCAACCAGGAAGAGGATCGCGGTGAAGACCGGAACCGGTTACCGGAGGCCCCGGGGGAGCGGAGGAAGGTATGTAAATCTTTATTCTTTTTACTGCCGGCAGTATGGGGGACAATTTTTATATTCTGGAGTTCTCCTTTAATGTGAATTAAGCCTTTCCCTAATAAAAGTTTGAATCACCCCTTCCCCCTTTTTTAAATAATATTATGTAAACAAACATAAACTTATGTGGTATTCGGCACATGCATTAATGTCTGAACTATTAAACTATAACATTAATTAAACTGCACGGTCAATGGTGCATACTTAAAAAAAAATAACAATGTCCAGAATTGCATATTTTTGGTCACTTCCTTTACCATAAAAAATTTATAAAATCGATCAAAAAGTCCAATCAAAACAAGAATAGTACCAACAAAACCACAAATCACGACCCAAAAAAATGAGCCCTCACACATTAACGTATACGCAAAAATAAAAAAGTTATAAGGGTCCGAAAAGTTGAATGGAGTGCGTGTCGTCTGTTGCAAGCACCCCTCTTTGAGAGCCAGAGCGTTGGGCAAGGAATTCCGGGGGTCCCAGTGGTTGGACCCCTCCCCGTGATGAGACACTTCTTTCCTATCCTGTGTATAGGGGATAAGTAGTTTTTTTTGCCAGAATTTACGATTCCATACAATCGACTTTATTCGAGAGAACTGTGTACAACCTGTGACTCTCTATTGTCAGGCACAAATCAATAACTCCCAGCATGCCCTGACTGCTAATAATTGAAATATCTCTCGCTAGCAACAATTATAACTACACATAAAGAAAATCTAAAGTTGTCTGAAGAGCTTGCAGTCTTTTTAGCTGTAGTCCTAAATTTGTGCACAAAACAGTCTGTCAGAGACATAACCCTTAGGAGGCCTTTAAAAACAGAATTTATGTTTTACAGAGACAACATCTGACACAGGGCTAAATATAATGATGCATTTTATAGACGAAGTTACCAGTAACTACATGCCTTTGACATCAACTACAGCAGCAATGTTGTCACCAATTAATAACTAACATTTTATGTGTATTTAGTGAAGTAGTGTACAAAATCTGCTGCAAAATCTGCACTTGCAGCTGAAAATCTGCCCCAAATGCTGCAGGTGAACCCATCATGTGTCAAAACCCCCTCATTGTAACTCCCACAATGTACTGCTGTTTGGGAACATAAAGAAAAGTATATACCGTATTTTTCGCCCTATAAGACGCACCGGCGTATAAGACGCACCCAATTTATAGGTGCAAAATCTAAAAAAATAAAGATTTTGAACTCAATCGTGGTCTTCAACCTGCGGACCTCCAGATGTTGCAAAACTACAACTCCCAGCATGCCGGGAGTTGTAGTTTTGCAACATCTGGAGGTCCGCAGATTAAAGACCACTGCATAGGAGGTAATACTCACGTGTCCCCACTGCTCCGGACACGTCACCGCTGCCCTGGATGTCGCTCCATCGCTGTCGCCGTGTCCCCGTCGCTCCGGAATGTCTCTGCTGCCACCCGGGTATCCTCACTCTCCGTCGCCGCCATCACGTCGTTACGCACGCCGACGCACGTATGCGACGACGTGATGACGAGGAAGGAGAGCGCCGGCCATACAGGGGATCCCTGAACGGAGAAGACACCGAGGAGGTAGGTAAGGTCCCTCCCGGTGTCCTGTAAGCACTAACCCGGCTATTCAGTCGGGCTGTTCGGGACCGCCGCGGTGAAATCGCGGCGGTCCCGAACAGCCTGACTGAACAACCGGGTTAGTGTCACTTTCCCTTCAGACGTGGCGGTCAGCTTTGATCGCCGCGTCTGAAGGGTTAATACAGGGCATCACTGCGATCGGTGATGTCCTGTATTAGCCACGGGTCCCGGCCGTTGATGGCCGCAGGGACCGCCGCGATAGGGGTGTATTCGCCGTATAAGACGCACCGACTTTTTCCCCCCACGGTACTTATGTAGATGTAAACTTGGAATGCCACTAAGAAGCTATAAAAAAAGCAGAGTGGACTCTTGCAAGGAACTGCAGATATATATATATATATATATATGTAGCATTGTGCAAACCAAGTATAATGTAAAACATAGACAAATATAAGATTGATAGATAAATAGATGGACAGAAAGGAATGCATGTTCGATAAGCTATTAGTGCAATATAATCTTAATAGACTTTTGTCTGGTTCTAAATCATTGGCTGCCATTACTTAAGGCATTGCCTCTTACATGGCACACAGTCTCCTCCTGGTGCCAGGTGTCTCTTCAGCTCTATTAAAATAAGGCAGCCATTTTGAATATGTATCTCCATGTCCCACAAACTTCCCGATGCAGGAGACCAAAGTAATAATGCCAACTGATTCACACGCACAGGTTGGCGTGAGTCAGAGCTGGCAGTGATACCAACCTAAATAAAACGTTTTATAGATCAAGGAAACAGGAAAAACAAGTCAGCCAGCCAAAACACCCAACCCAGCAGTGTATAAAATGACATAATGTACCTTTTGAAAAGGCTGTAATTAATACATTTAATTACCTCTATCTATATGAAAAATCTCAGCCTGCGCTAGTGATAGAAAATCTTTCGTTTTGTTTACACGGTAACTGATATGATGCTGAGTCACAATTAATTGCTAATAACTGGCTTTAAAATTTACTAAAAAAATTGCTAAAACCAAAAAGTATGTTAGAACTGTGATACACGTAAAAGTTGGATTTTTACTAAATTATGACTAAATTCATGATTATTCTTTTCCAAATTTTATAACTCAATCTCAGAACTTTTTCTCCCCTAAGTGGTTGTTTTTGACTATTTGAACTTCTGTGACCCAACAATTTCACAGGTCATAGGTCGGATGGAGGTCTAATCTTTGTAACCTCTGCTGTCAATTAGAAGAAGATGCTTCAAAACCTCATTTGTAGCCACAGAGCAGGGTGAACAAGTGCTGTTCCTTTCCATAGAGGTAAATAGGAGATTCAGAATCAGCTTAAAAGGGTACTCTGCCCCTAGACATCTTATCCCCTATCTAAAGCATAGGGGATAAGATGTCTGATTGTGGATCTCCTGCTGCTGGGGAAAATGGAAGTATCACCATTGTGATTGGATTCAGTACTGTGCTTGCTGGGCAGTGCCCTAATATGCTGTGGGGGCTTCCTGTCAGCATTAACCGCCTTTGCTCTATGTTTGTGGAGGTTGAGTGTTGTCACACAGTACACAGTATTAGAGAAGGATTGCAGTTGGTCCCCAGTACTAAACAATGTGTCCAATGTGCAATTTTTTCCATTTTGTTTGTGGTTGCTCACGTATACTTTAAAGGATACTCCGGCCCTGAGACATCTTATCCCCTATCCAAAGGATAGGGGATAAGATGTCTCACCGCGGGGGTCCCGCTGCTGGGGACCCCCACAATCTTTTATTCATCACCCACCTGTTTGAGCTGTATGCCGCTGTGCCAGCTCACAAACAGCTGGGTGGTGACCACGAGGCCGGATTATCGTGACATCACGACTCCGCCCACCTGTAACGTCACCCCCCCACCCCCGTGACGGCCATCACGCCCCCTCCCATAGACTTGCATAGCGGGGGCGGGGGGTGATGTCACACGGGGGCGGAGTCGTGACGTCACGATACTCCGGCCCTGTGGTCACCACCTGGTTGTTTGTGAGCTGGCACCACGGTGTGCAGCTCAAACAGGTGGGTGGCGAATACAAGATTGTGGGGGTCCCCAGCGGTGAGACCCCCGCAGTGAGACATCTTATCCCCTATCCTTTGGATACTGGATAAGATGTCTCAGGGCCGGAGTACGCCTTTAATGGTCTTCCTTTAGGTACTGCATTCATGGGAAGACTTACCAGGTTGTAACATAGAAACATAAAATGTGTCGGCAGATAAGAACCATTTGGCCCATCTAGTCTGCCCAATTATCTGAATCCTATCAATAGTCCCTGGCCCTATCTTATATGAAGGATAGCCTTATGCCTATCCCGTGCATGTTTAACCCCTTAAGGACCAAGGACGTACACGTACGTCCTAGCTACCTGGTAGTTAAGGACCAAGGACGTACACGTATGTCCGTGGGAATTTCGGTCCCTGCCACGTGCCGGGCGGGGACTGGGGTGCGTGCACATGCCCAGGGGGGGTCATCAGACTGGGGTGCTTGCAAATGCCCAGGGGGGGTCGGTGAATTCACACCGGCAATTTGTGGCAATTCCGGGTGACCCGGAAAATAAGGGGGATCGGGGTTGTCCAAGACGCCCATGATCCCCTTGAAGGCATAGGAGTGAGGTGTCAGGGGTGCCACCCCTCCTATCCCTGCTATTGGTTGTCAAGAACCGACAACCAATAGCAGATCGGGGGCGGGAGGGTTAACTTTTGGTTTCCCTGTTCTGCCACCCACAGTAGGCCGAGCAGAATGGGGAAACCGACGAGGACCGGCGCCGAAGTAAACCTACCCATAGGCGGCGGCAGCAGGCGGCGATCGGTGGCGGTGATCGGCAGCAGAAGAGGAAGGCGATTCGGCTCCCTGGATCCTACAGTAGCGGGTGAGTTGCCTAGCAACATCTGGAGGGCTACAGTTTGAGACCACTATACAGTCGTCTCTAAACTGTAGACCTCCAGATGTTGCAAAACTACTACTCCCAGCATGCCCAGACAGCTGTTTGCCGTTTGGGCATTCTGGGATTTGCAGTTTTGCAACAGCTGGAGGGCCACAGTTTGGAGATCACTGTGCAGTGATCTCTAAACTGTGGCCCTCTAGATCTTGCAAAACTACAACTCCTAGCATGCCCACACAGAAGTTTGCTGTCTTGGCATGCTGGGATTTGTAGTTTTGCAACATCTGGAGGGCCACCGTTTAAAGACTACTGCTGCACAGTGATCTCCAAACTGTGGCCCTCCAGCTGTTGCAAAACTGCAAATCCCAGCATGCCCAAACAGCAAACAGCTGTCTGGGCATGCTGGGAGTTGTAGTTACGTACCTCCAGCTGTTGCATAACAACATCTCCCAGCATGCCATGCGGTGATCAGTACATGCTGGGAGTTGTAGTTTTGCAACAGCTGGAGGCACACTGGTTGGAAAATACTGAGTTAGGTAACAGACCCTAACTGAAGGTTTCCCAACCAGTGTGCCTCCAGCTGTTGCAAAAGTACAACTCCCAGCATGCACGGTCTGTCAGTACATGCTGGGAGTTGTAGTTTTGAAACAGCTGGAGGTTTGTCCCCCATGTGAATGTACAGGGTACATTCACACGGGCCGGTGTGCAAACTCCTAGCAGGGAACTCACTGTAAACCTCCGCCAGTGCGAATGTATCCTAAAAACACTACACTACACTAACACATAATAAAGAGTAAAACACTACATATACACCCCTTTACACTGTCCCCCCCAATAAAAATGGAAAACGTATTGTACGGCAGTGTTTCCAAAGCAACAACTCCCAGCATTTCCGGACAGCCACTGACTGTCCAGGCATGCTGGGAGTTTAGCAACAGCTGGAGGCACCCTGTTTGGGAATCACTGCCATAGAATACCCCTATGTCCACCCCTATTCAATCCCTAATTTAGTCCTCAAAGACGCATGGCGCTCTTTCACTTCGGAGCCCTGTCGTATTTCAAAGAAACAGTTTAGGGCCACTTATGGGGTATTTCCGTACTCGGGAGAAATTGCACTACAAATTTTAGGGGCTTTTTCTCCTTTTACCCCTTTTGAAAAGAAAAGGTTGGGGTCTACACCAGCCTGTTAGTGTAAAAAAGATTTTTTTTACACTAACATGCTGGTGTTGCCCCATACTTTTTATTTTCACAAGCGGTAAAAGGAAAAAAAGACCCCCAAAATTTGTAACGGCATTTCTCCTGAGTACAAAAATACCCCCATATGTGGGCGTAAAATGCTCTGCGGGTGCGCAACAAGGCTCAGGAGTGAGGGCGCACTATGTACATTTGAGGCCTAAATAAAAGTGATTTGCACAGGGGTGGCTGATTTTACAGCGGTTCTGACATAAACGCAAAAAAATAAATACCCACATGTGACCCCATTTTGGAAACTACACCCCTCACGGAATGTAACAAGGGGTATAGTGAGCCTTAACACCCCACAGGTGTTTGAAGAATTTTCATTAAACTTGGATGGGAAAATGAAAAAAAAATGTTTTTGCACTAAAATGCTGGTGTTACCCTAAATTTTTCATTTTCACAAGGGAAAAATAGGAAAAAAGACCCCCAAAAATTTGTAAACCCATTAAGAACATACCCCATATGTGGATGTAAAGTGCTCTGCTGGCACACTATAATGCTCAGAAGAGAAGGAGCGCCATTGGGCTTTTGGAGAGAAAATTTGTCCGGAATTGAAGGCCACGTGTGTTTACAAAGCCCCCATAGTGCCAGAACAATGGACCCCCCACATGTGACTCCATTTTGGAAACTACACCCCTCATGTAATGTAATAAGGGGTACAGTGAGCATTTACGCCCCACAGGTGTCTGACAGATTTTTGGAACAGTGGTCCGTGAAAATGAAAAATTTTATTTTTCATTTGCACAGCCCACTGTTCCAAAGATCTGTCAAACACCAGTTGGGTGTAAATACTCACTGCAACCCCTTATTAAATTCTGTGAGGGGTGTAGTTTCCAAAATGGGGTCATATGTGGGGGGGTCCACTGTGCTGGCACCACGGGGGGCTTTGTAAACACACATGGCCCCTGGCTTCCATTCCAAACTTGACTTTCCAAAAGCTCAATGGCGCTCTTCCTCTTCTGAGCATTGTAGTGCGCCAGCAGAGCACTTGACGTCCACACATGGGGTATTTCCATGCTAAGAAGAAATAGGGTTACAAATTTTGGGGGTAACTTTCTCCTATTACCCCTTGTAAAAATGTATGATTTTGTAAAAATTTTTTTTTTTCATTTACACATCCACCTTTAACAAAAAGTCGCCAAACACCTGTGAGGTGTTAAGGCTCACTGGACCCCTTGTTACGTGCCTTGAAGGGGTGTAGTTTCCAAAATGTTATTCCATTTGTGGGGTTTTATGCTGTTCTGGCACCATAGGGGCTTCTTAAATGTGACATGCCCCCAAAAACCATTTCAGAAAAACTCACTGTCCAAAATCCCCTTGTCGCTCCTTGTCTTCTGAGCTCTCTACTGCGCCCGCCGAACACTTGACATACACATATGAGGTGTTTCCTTATTCAAGAGACATTAGGTTACACATTTTGAGAGGATTTTTCTCCTTTTACCCCTTGTAAAAATTCAAAAGAACATGTAAATGAAGATTTTTGAATGTTCTCCTTCACTTTGCTGCTATTCCTGTGAAACACCTAAAGGGTTAACACACTTACTGAATTTCGTTTTGAATACTTTGAGGGGTGCAGTTTTTATTATGTGGTTATTTATGGGGTATTTCTAATATGAAGGCCCTTCAAATTCACTTCAAACCTGAACTGGTCCCTGAAAAATTCAGATTTTGAAAATTTAGCGAAAAATTGGAAAATTGCTGCTGAAATTTGAAGCCCTCTGATGTCTTCCAAAAGTAAAAACATGTCAACTTCATGATGAAAACATAAAGTAGACATATTGTATTAGTTAATTAAAAATATAATTTATTTGGAATGTCTATTTTCCTTACAAGCAGAGAGCTTCAAAGTTAGAAAAATGCTGAATTTTCAATTATGCAAGTATCGACAAAATTTTACCACTGACATAAAGTAGAATATGTCACAAAAAAACATTCTCGGAATCAGAATGAAAAGTAAAAGCATCCCACAGTGACAGTGGTCAGATGTGCAAAAAATGCTCTGGTCCTACAGTGAAAATTGGCTTGGTCCTTAAGGGGTTAAAGTGTTTTTTTGAGGGGACACAACATTAAACACTGTTATACAGGCTGTGTCCTCACTACTTTACATTGAGGTAACCATGTATGCCAACATGTACTCTGACATACTGAAGCAGAGCATGATCCCCTCCCATCAGAGACTTTTCCCGAAGTGCAGTACAACAACCATGTTCCAACATGATAATGACCCCGAACACACCTCAAAGAATACCAATGCCTTGCTAAAGAAGCTGAGGATTAGGGTACGTTCACACTACGGAATTCCCTCAGAATTCCACGAGCGGAATTCCGTGGTGTGAACTTAACATTAGTGTGAACGGGTCTCCGCGAGACCCGTTTACACTGCGGAATTTCCATGGCAGACAATTCCGGTGGAAACACTGAAAAATAAATGTTTTCAAATCAACTGGTGCAAGAAAGTTAAGCAGATTTGTAAATTAGTTCTATTTTAAAATCTGAAGCCTTTCAGTACTTATCAGCTGCTGTATACTACATAGAAAATTGTGCAGTTCTTTCCAGTCTGACAACATTGCTCTCTGCTGACACCTCTGTCTATGTCAGGAACTGTCCAGATTACTAGCATATTCCCACAGAAAACCTCTCCTGCTCTGGACAGTTCCTGACAAAGACAGAGGTGTCAGCAGAGAGCACTGTGGACAGACTGAAAAGAACTTCACAAATTTCTCTGAAGTATATCTGTAGTATACAGCAACTGATAAGTACTGGAAGGGTTAAGATTTTTAAATAAAAGTCATTTACAAATCGGTTTAACTTTCTGGCAAAAAAAATTTAGAAAAAATTATTTTTCCACCAGAGTTCCCCCTTTAAGCATCTGTGAGGCATCTTCAAATGGAAGGTGGGGGAGGGCAAAGTCTCTTACATCCACCAGTTCTGTGATGTCATCATGGAGGAGTGGAATAGTTCTCCTGTGGCAAGCTGTGAAGCTCTGGTGAACATGACGTAGAAATTATTTTCCCGCACTACCTTAAGCCTATCAGGCATGACGCCTGATAGGCTTAAGGTAGTGCGGGAAAATAATTGTTGCCACAAAGAATATTGACAATTTGGGCTCAGTTTGGACATTTCCACTTATGGGTGTACTCACTTTTTTTTGCCAAGGTTAAGACATTTTTTGAAGGGAGACAAGATTAATCTGTTATACAGGCTGTGTACTCACTACTTTATATTGCAGCAGAGTGTCATTTCTTCAGTGTTGTCTCATGACAAGATATGATAAAACATTTACAGAAATGTGAGGAGTGTACTCACTTATGTGAGATACTGTATATCTTTCAATAAAAATGGGAGAGAATGTATTATATTATTTCAATGGCAAATTGTATATGGGTCACAATACAAGGTATACATACTGGCAGTAAATGGGTTAATTGTGAGTAGCTAAGGGTTCATGGAAGATTACCCAGTGATCACACACTGATCACACACAAGACCTGAGCAGACGTGGACTCTCCATGCCACAAACTGGAATGTGACAGTTTAGAGAAAAGTATATTTGTTTAAACAGGGAAAAAAGGGTGAAGGGAAAAGTCCACTTAGAAGTAGTTAATAATTAATGTGAAATACAACACACCGTTCTACTGTACAGCTAAGTGGTCATTCAAACTCAATATCCACAATCCAAACTATGTGGCATAGCTCAGCACTGAAGTAGTGACGACTGTCACTGCCTGGCTGCTGAATATTGAACTACGACTACCAGCACTCTATTCATGGCTTAATGCAAATACACATATACTAGAAGCCTTTACTGCCAATATCTCAAATACAAATGACATTACAAATTTATTACGTTTAACTCCTTAACGACGCAGGACGTATATTTACGTCCTGCACCGACTCCCGCGAAAAAAGATGGGGTCTCACGTCATATCGGGCCGGTCCCAGCGGCCATCAACGGCCGGGACCCGCGGCCTATACCGGACATCACCGATCTCGATGATGCCTGGTATTAACCCTTCAGAGGTGGCGATCAAAGTTGATTGCCGCGTCTGAAATGAAAGGGAAATCTTCCAGGCAGCTCAGTCGTGCTGTTCGGGACCGCCGCGGTGTCCCGAACAGCTTGCAGGACGCGAGGAGGATCCCTACCTGTCTCCTCACTGTCCGTTCGCTGGATGACTGCTCAGATCCAGGCAGGAGCAGTCGAGCGTCGATAACAGCTGGAGGGCTAAAGTTTGGAGATCACTGTGCAGTGGTCTTTAAACTGTGGCCCTCTAGATCTTGCAAAACTACAACTCCCAGCATGCCCACACAGCAGTTTGCAGTTTTTTTTTCCACATCTGACTTTAACAAAAAGTTGTCAAACACCTATCAGGTGTTAAAGGGGTAGTCCAGGGGTGAAAAACTTCTAAGGATAGGGGAAAAGTTTCAGATTGCGGGGGGTCTGACTGCTGGGGCCCCGGCTCGCTGGAGATCACGGGGGGCCCCAGCGGTCGGACCCCCCGCGATCTGAAACTTAGGATAGGGGATAAGTTTATCACCACTGGATATCTCCTTTAAGGCTCACTGGACCCCTTGTTACGTGCCTTGAGGGGTGTAGTTTCCAAAATAGTATGCCATGTGTTTTTTTTTGCTGTTCTGGCACCATGGGGGATTCCTAAATGCAACATGCCCCCCAAAAACCATTTCAGCACAATTCACTCTCCAAAATCCCATTGTCGGTTCTCCCCTTCTGAGCCTTCTACTGCGCCCGCTGACCACTTGACATACACATATGAGGTATTTCCTTACTCGAGAGAAATTGGGTTACAAATTTTGGGGGGCTTTTTCTCCTATTACCCCTTTTGAATTTTCTCCCTCACTTTGCTGCTATTCCTGTGAAACACCTAAATAGTTAACAAACTTTCTGAATGTCATTATGAATACTTTGAGGCATGCAGTTTCTATAATGGGGTCATTTATGGGGTATTTCTAATATAAAGGCCCTTCAAATCCACTACAAACCTGAACTTGTCCCTGAAAAATTCCGATTTTGAAAATTTCGTGAAAAATTTGAAAATTGCTGCTGAACTTTGAAGCCCTCTGATGTTTTCCAAAAGTAAAAACATGCAACTTTATGATGCAAACATAAAGTTGACATATTGTGTATGTGAATCAATATATAATTTATTTTTTTAATTTTTTGAATTTTTCACCATGAAATGATGCAAGTATCGAGAAAAAAGGTGAAAATGGGCTTGGTCCTTAAGGGGTTAAAGCATCCATATGTACCTACATGTTATATTTATAAACGGTGATGTTTTTTGCCTTGATGTTAATGCAAAGGAAGGATAGCTATAGAGGTGAAGTGTGGTACTGCAACAGAGAAGAATCACTACTGCAATATAATTTGAATGAAGTGTTACCTCAGAAGTGACAATCCCTTAACTCTCCAGCTCACAACATGGCAGTCTTTACTGTACGACAGACAATTAAATGTGTCATGCATACTAATAAGATCACTATCTTTTATCTTTATGTTCTGTTGTGTAGAAACAATAATCTCTTACATCAATCTGGTTTTCCTACACTTGTATACTTTCATTGAAATTCTACATGTCACCTTTGCTATGTCTGCCCACCTTTGATACTGGTGTTTATTGCATTTTGACTTAATCCCTTTTACAAAGTCGAATATGTCCTGCACCTGTTTTTTCTATGTTGCCAAAAGTCTCAAAAACCTTAAAAAAAAACCTCAAAGAAGTATAACAGGCTGTAAAATCTTGGCGCTAGACACCGCTTACTTCAAATAATAATACAAAATACAGTGAAACCTTCACGGGAGACCACTGCTTTGAATAGTTGAGAGGCTCTAAACTCATTATAGTCTGTGGAACCTGTCCCTTTATAAGAAGGCCCAACCAAGACAACTTTTTGGGTAACATTTTAGGAGGGAAACCCTTTGGGGAAAAAACACACACACACTGGATTTCTACAGACATGGACAATACTGTTGGCACCCTTCTGTTAAAAATAGAAACATCTAACATAACTCCCTAAAATAACTTAAACTGGCAAATTAATAATGAATAGTTACTCCAAGTTACCTGATGAAAATCAGACATTGCTTTTAGATTGTGGTTCAACAGAAACATTTTGAAAAACAAAATAATGAAACTGGCCTGCACAAAAATGATGGTACCTGAACTTAAAGATGTTATTCACCATAAGGTGATTTTTGTACGTACTTGGCAGACAGTAGTGGACATGCTTAGGAAGGATCTGCGCTTTTCTAGGAGCTAACTGGCTATGTTGTGAGATTACCATAACATTGTGGCTATCTTTTTGTGAACTGGTATTTCCTGTTTGACTTTTCTTTTTTTGACTACAAATCCCACAATTCCATTTTCCTCCCTCCTTCATATCAGCCAACACACCCACTGAAACATAAATGAGCCGCATCCATTCAAAGACCTGTGGTTTTCAATCAGGGTGCCTACAGCTGTTGCATTAGTTGCAGATCGCTCCATCCATTGAAGCAGACAGGCTCCCTGTCATCAGCTGACTAGTGAGTCAGGTCTCGGCCGCATTGCAACCTGGGAAAAATCTGAGACAATAGTCATTTTGTATGCTGTTAAAAAAAATATTGGGGTGAAAATCACATAAGAATTGTGAGAAAACCGTCACACACAGGTACAGACACTATATTATGAACTACACTAACTTTACAGTCCCTGTAGCATAGTCAAATAAAAAAAATCCAGAAATACCCCTTTAATATTGTGATAGCCTGGGGGATGTAGGGTATGGGGAGTGTAGCTGTGCAGTAATTAAAGGGTGCTTGTTAACCCTTGCTTTTTGTGATGCATGGGTGAGGGCTCCTCAATAATGCTTTTCCTACCGCCACCCTTCCCAAGAGCGATAGGGAGGTAGATGATAAGAATAGATTGTCCACAACTGGAGAGTTTATGAAACAGTATTAACTTTTACTGAAGGTTTTCTGCAAGCTTCAATAGTACAACAGTCTCTGAGCATAACAACAGCTTCCCTTGGAGATTGACAAAGGTTGGGACTTTAGCATTTAGAGTCTTTTAGTACTATGCGTTGTTCCACTGGATTTAGGGGTTAGTTGCGGTCCAGTAGTCACGCTAGCATTAGCGGGGATTTAGATGTGAACTCACGGTTTTGGTTCCACTGAGGCCGGCAGGTTTTTGAGGCCTAGCGTGTCTTTGAAAGTTACATAGCACCGCCCTGTTAGTCCAGCATCCACGAGAGCAGCAACCCAAGAGAGGGATAATTGGACACAGCTCCCTTATATGGGCAGGGGCTGGACTAATGCTAATTGGTCCATACTGATGTCAATCACCATTACAAAGATTTGTGAGAATAAATATAATTATTAAACATATACATTTGTTATTATTATTAAAGATAGACTTTAGGAGAGGCGACTAGGGGCTGTCCCACCTGAGGGACCCTACCTGAACGTAGTTACTCTTTGATGGGGACTTCGGGGGGGACTTTGGGGACCCCTACACTAGGTACAGTATGCAATACGGTACCGGGACACCACAAACCCCCTTGCTTAAGATAAGTCGGCCTCAATGTCAGTCCCCTAAGACAGAGGGACGAAGTGAAGGTCGGGTACAACACTATAAAGCTACTTAACATTTTCTTTGATGTACATACATTGGTTTGGGTAAACTCATGAACAGGATTGGTTCATGAATTTAGTAACAGGATGATATTATTTACATGAGATACATGCTACTTAACATTTTTCCTAAGCTCACTAGACAATTTAAATCTCACTATACATTTTTGAATCTCACTCTACATTTTTGCCATGTTAGCTACCTGTTTAGTACACTGAGAGTATATTGGCTTGCCTGAGGCTTTCTGCCAATAAGACTGGCTACTAGGGTCCATTGGCTATACGCTCTTATCCCTAGAACACAACAGATAAACCTTACCTAGGTTACCTTTAATTACGTGTATTACTTTTAGCTAGCAAGAGTATCTACTGGCCAGGAAGAACATCTCGCACACGTATAAGAGAAGAGAGAATTGTGTACCTAACAGTGGCAGGAATTGGAAAATGACATTAGCTACAATTTCTAAAGCATTTACTTTAGTGTGAGATATTTATGTTTGTTTATTTTTAGGTGTACAAAATTTAAGTGAGGTAAGTACACTTAAGTGATTGTTTTTGAGGTACTATGTGTGTAGTACTATGTGCAAAGTCAGTCTTGATACCTTAGGGGTAGTTTCTCTTGAGTGGACCTTTAAGAAGGTGTAAGTGATGGGTGACAAAACTGTTATTCCTCAGAGGAGCCGAGGAAGCCACCTACTAGCAACTACTACAACACCTATTATTTAATTTTTTTTATGTACACATGTACAAGGCTAATTTTCCTGGGTACAATAACCACTTACATTAGTTACTCTAGCATAAGCTTTTATTAAACACTCCAACAGGGTTCAGGTGCATTCACCTGATATGTGCAACTTTCACGAAGAATGTCACGTTACTATTGAGGTATATACACGTAAACAAGCGTGCAAGGATCAGCAGTCCACCTGCACTAAGAGTCTAAACTTCACGGCTACCAGCTCTAGCCGGACACACACTTATGGATCTCCTACCTCTAGTAGTCTCTTGGTCTAAGGACCAGGCACAAAAGCTTGACGGTTACATTACAACTTGAACAGTCTTAGCATAGTCCTGCTCGGCGCACTTCTTGAACTGTTGAAGAAAAGTCTGTGAGGACAACAAAAAACTTTAAAGCAAAATAAGGATCACAGTTCAGCTGAAACTCTGGCGTTGTCGTCCTGCTCCTCGCCTAGCCTCTACCCCTCTCAGGATCACAAGCAGGTAAAGAGTTAATGTGACTCCCACACCACATTAGTAAGGGTAGAGTGTGACACTGAAGGATTGAGGTTAACAGTTGGTGCTGGTTGATTCGGCCCCACCTCCTCGTCGGGAGTGGGCCGCAGCACTGTCGTTGGTACCTGGTGGGCGGACCAAATCTCCTTGTCGGGAGTAGGCCCAGGTACTTTGGTTGGTACCCGCGGTCGAGACCAAACCTCCTGGATAGGAGTAGGCCAGGGTACTTTGTTGCAGGCAGAAGGAAGTGGCGGCTGCTGTAGAGACTCCTCCTCCTTGGGTACGTTGGTGTAGGCATCAGGAGCAGGCCATTTCGGCCTCAGCTGGAATGGGTCCGCTTCCCAATCATCAGAGGGAAAGTACTTGAAGGGCAACTGGGTTGGAGCGGCTGGCCTGGTGAGTGCGGCTGCCCACTCTCCTCGCAGGCCCCGTACGGGGGTGTATGCCACTATCTCACCCACCTCCAGGGAATGGAACTTTTTGTGAAGATATGACCTCTGTACAGCTCGCCGGTTTACAAGGATGGTATAGCATCAATCAATCAGGGTACCATAACCTCTGACCTTGTCGAACTTGGCCTCTGTTGCTCTGCGATGTTCCAAGGGCTTCTCCCCTTCTCGGGGATGATCCCACTTGCGAATGAAGAGGGCCTCCATCTCTTTGGTGTTCTCTTGGTAGCGGATCCTTTCCTCCAGAGGCGACAGCCGCAACTTTCCTTTGTTCCGGTGCCATCTTCGTGCGCATGCCACGTGGAACGCTGCTCTCCCCCATGTCTGTACCTTCCGGCTCTCCTTTATGCAGCCCCGACTTCCTTTCCCCCCCGGAAACAACAACTGTGATTTTAAGTTCCCTTTCGGCTGTGACACGCTCACTTGATAGCCACGCCCAGGGGTGGGTCGTGGCGCATCGCGGGCTTTCTTTGCACGCTTTTCCGGCAGCGGGTTAACTCTTGCACTGCTGACCGGACCCGAGGATCGTAACATACATTCATTCCTTACTTTACACATTCCTGCAGCAATAACATTTTCACCTCCCCCCTTACTTTTTGCGTGTGCTCTCTGCACGTGGCACCGTACGCAATCTTCCGTACAATTATATGGTGCTCCGTAACACATTGGTACAGTCCTTAATACAGGGGGAGTACACTTTACTTGGTGGCAACAGCTGGAGGCACACACCCGTATCCTATTCGTAAGACGCCAAAAAGCTATGTGATAGCCTGGGGGATGTAGGGTATGGGGAGTGTAGCTGTGCAGTCATTAAAGGGTGCTTGTTAACCCTTGCTATTCGTGAATTCAGGGTGAGGGCTCCTCAATAATGCTTTTCCTAATGCCACCCTTCCCAAAAGCGATAGGGAGGTAGATGATAAGAATAGATTGTCCACAACTGGAGAGTTTCTGAAACAGTATTAACTTCTACTGAAGGTTTTCTGCAAGCTTCAATAGTACAACAGTCTCTGAGCATAACAACAGCTTCCCTTGGAGATTGACAAAGGTTGGGACTTTAGCATTTAGAGTCTTTTAGTACTCTGCGTTGTTCCACTGGATTTAGGGGTTAGTGGGGATTTAGATGTGAACTCCCGGTTTTGGTTCCGCTGAGGCAGGCAGGTTTTTGAGGCCTAGCGTGTCTTTGAAAGTTATGTAGCACTGTCCTGTTAGTCCGGCATCCACGAGAGCAGCAACCCAAGGGAGCGATAATTGGACGCCGCCACTTATATGGGCAGGGGCTGGACTAATGCTAATTGGTCCATACTGATGTTAATCACCATTACAAAGATTTGTGAGTAACACGTGACCCAAGGATTTCCTAAGGTCCTACAACATACCATAGAGGCTACTAGCATGGTCACATGACCGAAGGTCCTGCGACGCCGAACAAGGTAATTACTATACATTACTATAGAATATATATAATTATTAAACATATACAATTATTATTATTAAAGATAGACTTTAGGAGAAGCGACTAGGGGCTGTCCCACCTGAGTAACCCTACCTGAATGTAGTCACTCTGACTTTGGGGACCTCTACACTAGGTACAGTATGCAATACGGTACCGGGACACCACAATATTTTGTAGCAGAACCTTTAGAACTAGGCACTTGTCTACAGGGATTTTGGTCCTCTCCTCATAAGCAAACCTCCAGGTTTGAAGGTAGCCTTCTCCAGACAGCTCCTTCCACAGATGTTCAATAGGATTCAGATCAGGGCTCATAGAAGACCAGTCCAATGTTTTAGCCATTCTTGGGTGTTTTTAGCTGTGTGTTTGGGTCATTATCCTGTTGGATAACCCATGACCTGCAACTTAAATCAAGCTTCCTGACACTAGGCAGCACATTTTGGACCAGAATGCCTAAATGGTCTAGAGATTTCACTGTATCCTGTACAGATTCAAGACACCCTGTGTCAGAAGCAGCAAAGCAGCCCCAAAACATAACCGAGTCATCCCCATGCATCACAGTAGGTACAGTGTTCTTTTCTTTGAACGCTTCATTTTGCAAACATAGAGTTAATGTGACTTGTCAGAAAGCTCCAGTTTTATCTCATCTGTCAAAAGGACAAAACTTCTGGGAGAATGTCTTTTGGACAGATGAGACAAATCTGAACTTTTCTGGCAGGTCACATCAGCAGTTGGCCATAGCAACCGATCATCTTTTATTTTTTTTAAGGCCTATGAAAAATAAAAGAAGGGAGCTGAAATCTATGTTCGCAGATGCAAAATGAAGCACAAAAAGAACCTTGTACCTACTGTAAAGCATGGAGGATACTCAATTATGTTCTGGGGCTGCTGTATCTGGCACAATGCATTTTGAATCTGTATAGGTTAAAATGAAATCTCAAGACTAGCAAGGAATTCTGTAGCAAAATGTGCTGTTTAATGTCAGGAAGCTTGGTTTCAGTCGCAGGTCATGGGTCCTCCAACTGGATAATGAAAACACACAGCTAAAACACGCAATAATTTCTAAGATTGAAACATTGGACTATTTTGGAGTAGCCTTCTATAAACCCTACTCTGAATCATATTGAGCATCTGTGGAAGGAGCTGAAACATGCAGTCTTGCTACCCCTGACAAAGCATAACGGTAGCAAAACTTACATTGGGGTATGTATGCGGTGATTGTCTTGGCACTATACATGGCTGGTATCCCTATTTTCTAGATACCTCTCTGTTTGTGTGTCTTGTGCTCAGCATCTTTTTTCTATGAGTGTACTATGATATCTATTTTATTCTTCCCATACAATATTTTTAATGTGATTTTTTATCGTGTTGTGTGCTTAATAAAGATTGTGTGTTCATAATTTGTTGCTGGTGCCTTCTCTTTTGAGTAATATACTAGTCTGGACTCGGCCCAGCAGCTGTCATTCATCAGTGGCTGCCCCTTTTCTTAGGAGTTATTATGAGGAGTGGGTCAAGATCCCTGTACACAAGTGCAGAAGTCTCATTGAGATTTAGGCCACGTACACATGTCAGAATGTCTGTGATGAATTCCGCATTGCAATTTGGCACGGAGATTCCGCTGCAGCAGAGTCCCGTTGAATTCAACAGGATTCTGCTGCTCTGTTCACACGGCAGAATTTCTGTGCCAGATGTTTCTGGCACAGAAATGCAGTTTTTCGTGTCTGCAGAAAGAATGAACACATTCATTCTTTATGCGGACACCACACGGAATGCATAGCTGTCTATGAGACGGTGCATTACTGCGTGGTCCTAGTGTTGGCATATTATTCTGACGTGTCAACATATCCTAACAAAGAAGGAGACTTGCAGGGGAAATCAAGGGAAAGATTCAGCCAAAAATGCTCCTGAGAGAGGAGGAACATTTCTAGCACAAGCAAGATAATTAGGGAGGGAAAGAGTAGGAGTGAGTCTGCTGGTGATGGGTGGCTGTGTGGCGAATTGGCACTGAGTAGAGAAGCAGAGCCATGGTAAAAAGTAAGAATGAGAAAGGGAGACAAACAGGAATGAGACGGCAATCATGTTGAGAAGCATAAATTAGAGGGTAACCAAACTGAGAACCAGGAATGGGATAGGAAGCCAGGCTGGGGGCCTAAGAATAAGATGGAATGCTATGTTACTGGGAGTGAGATCGTGAGGCTGAGGACAAAACATTTGATAGGTAGGCTTGCTTATAGATTATAAATCAGGTAGAAAGTGATGCTATGGACAAAGAAGGAGCTGGGGACCCATGCTGGAGACAGGGACTAAGATGGGGTCCCATGTAGACGACTACAAATAGTAGAAACATGCCAGGGACTTCAAACTAGATGGAAATTAGGGACTAAGAATGAGATGAGTAAGCTTGCATGGGTGCAAAATTGAAAGAGTTATGATTTCATTAAAGGTAAGGAGGAAGAAACGAAAGTGCAAAAATGGAAAAACGCTGAGTCCTTAACCCCTTAAGGACCAAGCCCATTTTCACCTTAAGGACAGAGCGTTTTTTGCACATCTGACCACTGTCACTTTAAGCATTAATAACTCTGGGATGCTTTTACTTATGAATTTGATTCGTTTTTTCGTGACATATTCTACTTTAACTTAGCAGTAAAATTTCGATGATACTTGCATCATTTCTTGGTGAAAAATTCCAAAATTTCATAAAAAATTTGAAAATTTTACAATTTTCGAACTTTGAAACTCTCTGCTTGTAAGGAACATAGACATACCAAATAAATTATATACTGATTCACATATACAACATGTCTACTTTATATTTGAATTATAAAGTTGACATGCTTTTACTTTTGGAAGACATCAGACTTCAATGTTCAGCAGCAATTTTCTAATTTTTCACAAAATTTTCTAAATCTGAATTTTTCAGGGACCAGTTTAGGTTTGAAGTGGATTTGAAGGGCCTTCTTATTCGAAATACCACACAAATGACCCCATTATAAAAACTGCATGCCTCAACGTATTCAAAATGACATTCAGTAAGTGTGTTAACCCTTTAGGTGTTTCACAGGAATAGTAGGAAAGTGAAGGAGAAAATTCAAAATCTGCATTTTTTACACTCTCATGTTCTTGTAGACCCAGTTTTTGTATTTTTATAAGGGGTAAAAGGAGAGAAATCCCCCCAAAATTTGTAACCCAATTTCTCTCGAGTAAGGAAATACCTTATATGTGTATGTCAAGTATTCGGCGGGCGCAGTAGAGGGCTCAGAAGGGAGGGAGCGACAATGGGATTTTGGAGAGTGAATTTTTCTGAAATGGTTTTTGGGGGGCATGTCACATTTAGGAAGCCCCTATGGTGCCAGAACAGCAAAAAAAATCCACGTGGCATACTATTATGGAAACTACACCCCACAAGGAAGGTAACAAGGGGTACAGTGAGCCTTAACACCCCACAGGTTTTTGACGACTTTTCGTTAAAGTCGGATGTGTAAATGATTATTTTTTTTCACTAAAATGCTGGTTTTCCCCCAAATTTTACATTTTTACAAGGGGTAATAGGAGAAAAAGCCCCCCAAAATTTGTTAGGCAATTTCTCCTGAGTACGAAAATACCCCATATGTGGCCCTAAACTGTTGCCTTGAAATACGACAGGGCTCTGAAGTGAGAGAGCGCCATGTCCATTTGAGGACTAAATAAGGGATTTGCATAAGGACGGAACCGGATGCAAGAATGACACTTGCCTCCGATACCAAAAATACCCTATGGCAGTGTTTCCCAAACTGTTGCAAAACTTCCAGCATGCCTGGAAAGTCAATCGCTGTCCGGCAATACTGGGAGTTGTCTTGCAACAGCTGGAGGTTCTGTTTTGAAAACAGTGTCATATGAGAAATTTTTCATTTGTGGGGGGGGGGGGGGTCTGTGTAGGGGTATGTGTATGTAGCGTTTTACTTTTTATTTTGTGTAATGTAGTATAGTGTGGTGTTTTTAGGGTACATTCACACGGCCGGGGTCTACAGCAAGTTTCCCGCTGGGAGTTTGAGCTGCGGCGGAGAACTTGCTGCATCTCAAACTTGTAGCAAGAAGCTCGCTGTAGACCCCGGCCGTGTGAATGTACCCTGTACATTCACATGGGAGGGGGGGGGGGAGGGGCGCAAACCTCCAGCTGTTGCAAAACTACCACTACCAGCATGCCCTTTGGCTGTCCGTGCATGCTGGGGTTTGAAGTTATGCAACAGCTGAAGGCACACTGGTTGCAAAACACAGAGTTTGTTACTTAACTCAGTGTTTCACAACCAGTGTGCCTCCAGCTGTTGCAAAACTACAACTCCCTGCATGTACGGTCTATCAGTGCATGCTGGGAGTTGTAGTTTGCAACAGCTGGAGGCACACTGGTTGCGAAACACTGTATTAGGTAACAAACTTCGCAACCAGTGTGCCTTCAGCTGTTGAAAAACTACAACTCCCTGCATGCCCAGACCGCCGAAAGACATGTTGGGAGTTAGTTTTGCAATATCTGGAGTGTCACAGTTTGGTGACCACTGTGCAGTGGTGTCCAAGCTGTAGCCCTCCAGATGTTGCAAAACTTCAACTCCAAGCATGCCCAGACTGTCCAGGCATGCTTGGAGTTGTAGTTCTGCAACATCTGAAGGGCCACATGTTACAGAACTATAACTCCCAGCATGTCTGGACTGTTTGGGCATGCTGGGAGTTGTAGTTTTGCAACATCTGTAAGAGCACAGTTTGGAGACCACTGCACAGTGGTCTCCAAACTGCGGGCCTCCAGATGTTGCAAAACTAAAACTCCCAGCATGGCCAGAAAGCCTTTGGCTGTCTGGGCTTGCTGGGAGTTGTAGTTTGGCAACTTCTGGAACGCAGCAGTGAAGATCACTTACCGCTGATCTTCACTGCTGCGTCCGCCGCTGCCTCCGCCGGTCCCGCGCTGTCGGTCCGGATACCGCCGCGGGTCCCGACACGATCGCCGGTCCCGGGACATGATCGCTGGTCTCGGGACCATCCGCCATCTTCCCCCCGCTCTGCCCCGACATCCAGGGGTGGGGCAGAGCGGGGATTTCACCTCTAACCTCCCGCCCCCCCCCCTGCCATTGGACGCTAGTCCTAACGACCAATGGCAGGGGTTTAGGAGCGAGGTGGCAGCTGCCACCTCGCTCCTATCACTCAGGATGGATCGGAGCGGTCTCTGACTGCTCCAATCATCCCTATTTTCCGGGCGATCGGGTCACCAGAGACCCGATCAGCCCGGAACCCTGTAAGTCATTGTCATTAGTCAGTGACTAACTGACTGACTAATGACAACGATATGCAGCAGGGGACCAGTCTGATTGGTCCCCTGCTGCATAGTGTCATCGGTCAGCTGTCCAGGACAGCTGAGATGACGTTTCTATCACCATGCCAACGGACATGGTGATAGAAAATGTATTGGACGTGTATACACGTCCATTTGCGTTAAGTCACAGAAAAAATGGACGTGTTTACACGTCCATTTGCGGGAAGGGGTTAATCTGTTAAGGATGTAGGGCGTACCTGTACGCCCTATGCCCGGTCCCGGTGTTTAAGACGGGGTCACACCGTGACCCCGCATCACACCGGGTCGGTCCCGGCTGCTATTCATAGCCGGGACCCTGGGCTAACAGCGCGCGGCCCCGATCGTTGTGCCGCGCGCTATTAACCCTTCAGACACAGCGATCAAAGTTGACCGCCGCGTCTGAAAGTGAAAGTTAACACTTCCCGGCAGGTCAGTCGGGCTGATCGGGACATCGCGATAAAATTGCGATGTTCTGATCAGCTAGGACGTGAGCGGAGACCCCCTTACCTTTCTCTGTCGTGTCTGAGCTACAGGCTTGAGCAATCGAGCCCCTATCTCGCTGATCCATGCAAAGCTATCGCTTTGCAGGGATCAGCATAAGAGATCAGTGTGTGCAGTGTTATAGCTCCCTATGGGAGATATAATACTGCAAAAAAAAAAAGTGAAATAAAAAAGTTAACAAAGGTCATTTAACCCCTTCCCTAATAAAAGTTTGAATCACCCCCTTTTCCCATAAAAAAAAACTGTGTAAATAAAAATAAACATATGTGGTATCGCCGCTTGCAGAAATGTCCAAACTATAAAAATATATTGTTAATTAAATTGCACGGTCAATGGCGTACGTGCAAAATTATTCCAAAGTCCAAAATAGCGTATTTTTGGTCACTTTTTATATCATGAAAAAATTTATAAAAAGCGATCAAAAAGTCCGATCAATACAAAAATGGTACCGATAAAAACTTCAGAACATGGCGCAAAAAATGAGTCCTCATACCGGCCCGTACACGGAAAAATAAAAAGTTATAGGGGTTAGAACATGAGAATTTTTAACATATAAATGTTATCATTTTAACTGTATGGACCTACAGAATAAAGATATGGTGTTATTTTTACCGAAAAATGCACTGCGTAGAAACAGAAGCCCCCAAAGTTACAAAATGACATTTTTCTTCAATTTTGTCACACAATTAATTTTTTTCCCGTTTCTCCGTGGATTTTTGGGTAAAATGACTAATGTCACTGCAAACTAGAATTGGAGGCGCAAAAAATAAGCCATAATATGGAATTTTATGTGCAAAATTGAAAGCGTTATGATTTTTAGAAGGTGATGAGGAAAAAATTTAAATGCAAAAACGGAAAAACCCTGCGTCCTTAAGGCGTTAAATGTGGGGACCCAGGCAACTGCGCCTCTATATGCAGGTGGCATGAATTTTGCATGATATGTTAAATGAGAAGTCTCAAGGTGAAAAACTTATGCCTAACTAATGTTATTTAAATATTCCTCATTTGATTATGTGCATCTTTATACCAGTTATTACTGCAGTCCAATAATAATATGCCATGATAGCAATATAAGTTTAAGATCTAGAGCTCTGATAACCTGTAAAAAAAATTCTTGTATAGATATGGCATAGTCTAGCATAACTGCATCATTGCACTGCTGCCTTAAAGGAGAAATCTCATGGTGAAAAACGTATCCCCTATAGGGATACGTTTTTAGATCACAGGGGGGCCGACCACTGCCCCCTCCTCCCTATAGCTCTATGGGAGAGCCGAAGATAGCAGATTGGCACTCCCATAGAGATATATGGAGGGGGCATGGCGACCACTCTCCATGCGGGGGTCGTGACCCACAGTTCATGGGGAGAGGCGGTGCTCCGTACAGGAGATCATGGGGGGGGCATCAGCAGTCGACCCCCCTGCAATCTAAAACTTATCCCTACAGGGGATACGTTTTTCACCACAAGACCTTCTTTAAGGCAGTGGAACAATGATGCCGTTACTACATCTCCCGTGATGCTCTGTCAGCCAAAATGCTGCCAAACCATCATGGGAGATGTAGTTCAAAATATCTGCAGTGCCGAAGGTTGCCTATGCCTGTGCTAGACTATGCCATATCTATACAACTATTTTTTTACAGGTTTTCAGAGCTCTACATCTTAACCCCTTAACGACAATGGACGTAAATGTACGTCATGGTGCAGCAGCCAGGGACCTGCCGGTAATGTTGGACATCCGTGATCGCGCGGATGTCCACCAATAACCCCTCAGATGCCGTGATCAATACAGATCACAATATCTGTGACAGTGGGGCACTTTAAATGGATGATCGGATTGCCCACAGTGCTGCCGTGGGGATTCAATCATCCATAATGGCGGGCGGAGGTCCCCTCATCTGCCACCTGCAGTCTCCCGGCGTCTTCTGCTCTGGTCTGAGATCGAGCAGACCAGAGCAGAAGAGGACTATGCTATGCCCTATGCCCTATGTTTAGTGTTAGTGTACACCGTGAAAACAAAACCTTCCAAAATTAGCTAAATTGTGTTTTTATTTTCAATGTTCCCACATAAATAATATATTTTGGGTTGCGCCGTACAGTTTATGGCAAAATAAGTGATGTAATTACAAAGTAAAATTGGTGACGCAAAAAACAAGCCCTTATATAGGTCTGTGGATGGAAATATAAAAGAGCTATGATTTTTAAAAGGTGAGGAGGAAAAAACGAAAATGCTGAAATAAAATTGGCCTGGTCCTTAAGGCCAAAATGGGCTTGGTACTTAAGGGGTTAAACTAATATTTTTATAATGGCATATTATCATTGGACTGCAGTAATAACTGGTATAAAGATGTACATAATCAAATCAGTAATACTTAAATGACATTAGTTAGGCTGGGTTCACACCACGTTTTTGCAATACAGTTCCCATATACGTTTTCAATGTGAAAACCATATGGAACCGTATTGAAAACCGTATGCATTGACTCCATTGAAAACCGTATGCCAAACGATGCGGTTGTGTCCGTTTTGCATCTTGTACGTTTTGGACGTTTTTTCCCTACCCAAAACGGTAGCCTACCAGGGTTTTTGGTCTGGGTGAAAAACCGTGTAGAAACCGTATACATTTTTTAAAAACATGGGAGTCAATGGGAACCGTACAGAACCTTTTGTGCGTACGGTTCCATCCGGTTTGCACCATACGTTTTTTTTGACACCGAAAGTTTTTTTTTCTTGGAATTTCAAGCAAACAAGTGAAACTTTATTCATAATGGAGTGAAAAGTTAAAAACGTATACTTTTTTTTCTTAAAAACGGATGCAACCGGACATCATTTTTGCAAACTGTATACGAGTTAAAATTTGTACTCACGGTTTGATACAGTTTGGTTAAGTTTTGAGGAATCTGTTTTTCAACAAAAACCTGATATGGGAACTGTATTGCATAAACGTGGTGTGAACCCACACTCACTCATTGATGGTTGTGTTGTGGGTTTTAAAGGGGTACTCCGGTGCTTAGACATCTTATCCCCTATCCAAAGGATAGGGGATAAGATGCCTGATCGCGGGAGTCCAGCCGCTGGGGACCCCCATGATCTTGCACGCGGCACCCCGTTTGTAATCAGTCCCTGGAGCGTGTTCGGTCTGATTACCGGCGACCACAGGGCGGCGGCATGTGACGTCATGCTCCGTCCCTCAATGCAAGCCTACGGGAGGGGGCGTGATAGCTGTCACGCCCCCTCCAATAGGCTTGCATTGAGGTGCGGAGCGTGACGTCACACTGGGCGGAGGCGTGACGTCACACGCCGTCGCCCCTGTGGTCGCCGGTAATCAGACCCGGAGCGAACACGCTCCGGGGACTGATTACAAACGGGGTGCCGCGTGCAAGATCACGGGGGTCCCCAGTGGCGGGACTCCCGCGATCAGGCATCTTATCCCCTATCCTTTGGATAGGTTATAAGATGTCTAAGCACAGGAGAACCCCTTTAAACTGTATCTCTGATAGGCTGCTAGAGGAACTGCTGAAAGTAGGTCTCTTTTCTGTCTTTCAATACATATTGAATAAAAGCTAAGTTTTATTTTGAATTTTACAAGTCAGAATCGGTTACTGATACCTTTATTTTCTTTTAGTGATATTTGCACCTTTTTATAGTGTTTTAAGTTGTGCTCCAAAATAAACCTGATGGTTGAGGTAGTTTTCCTGTGTATTTACTGAGGTTCCTAGCAACCCAACTCTAAGAAGTGAACCAGTGATATGGAAACAGTCGTGTGTCTGATGCTCAACTTAGCAAATATTCCTTTTAATCTCCGCTGATCTGCGGAACGTCCTGTTCTCATCCCCTGTCTACAGGACTCTCGCCTCACCAGGAAGTCAAGACACACCTGTGATTGTGCTCTCAGGCTGACACAGGGAAGAAAGATCACCGCACACAAAAGAATCTCTTCACATTACCACGACAAATGATGGGCAGCTTCCAGGATTGGTCGAGCATCATTTCTCGGTCAATATTTACTGCCGCTCTGAGCCAGGTATAGCTTGCTATAATCAACCCTTCTTATTTTCCTTTATCAGGCCAACAATTAAGACAGGAGATGGAAAGTTACCGCTCTACTACACCTGTGACGCTGAAGGGTTCCATGTGACATCCAGAATAATGTCCACTTGTCAACCATCTGTGCTTTTTATGGACTGTATCAACTTTTATTTGGAAGTTTTCTTTCTCATTATGACATGCAGTTTAGCCACCAATAGATTAAATGGGTACTCCGGTGGAAAACATTTTTTTTTATATCAACTAGAAAGTTAAACAGATTTGTCAATTACGTCTATAAAAAATGTTTAATCCTACCAGTAATTATCAGCTGCTTTATACTACAGAGGAAGTTGAGATGTTATTTACTGTCTGTTCACAGTGCTCTCTGCTGACACCTCTGTTTGTGTCAGGAACTGTCCAGAGTAGGAGAAAATCCCCATAGCAAACTTCTCCTGCTTCAGACAGTTCCAGACAGACAGAGTGTCAGCAGAGAGCACTGTGGGCAGAGAGAAAAGAACAACTCGACTTCCTTTGTAGTATACAGCAGCTGATAAGTACTTGAAGGATTATAATTTTTTTAGTAGAAGTAACTTACAAATCTGTTTAACTTTCTGGCACCAGTTGATTTGAAAATGTTTTCCACTGGAGTACGCCTTTAAAGGATCACTCTGTGCAAAAATAATTCAAGTCAAAGGGATTCTCTCTTTGGTATGCTATAAATCCATATGTCATGCTCCACCCCCTCAGATTCTATACTATTTAAAAAACAGATGAATATTTTTGCCGGGTTTTTTCTCTTTTGCTGTTATCCCTACAAAAACATATTTATCCCACTGAGCATCCAGTATACAGAGCAGAATATTTATAAAAACTAGTGCAGGGAAAAAGCAGTCACCTATAGCTTTCAATCAGATTACTGCTATAAGATTTCCTAGGACCTCTGGAAAACAAGAACTAGAATCTGGTTGCTATTAGCAAATGCTCCACTTTTCCAATTGTCAAACATTTTCAACAATATTGTCAACTGCTACCTGCCAGGAACACAAATATCTTATCCATATAGATAGTTTCCTCTTACAGCCCTTTATATGGTCCATAATGAGTAATTTTTTGCATTATGTTTATAATGCAGTATCCCTTACATTTGGGGTTTCCAGTAGTGATAAGTAAACTTACAGTAAATACCAAACTTGATGGTTTGGCATTTTATTGCGTTAGTCTCCATAAATTAGCACTGCTTTCAAAGTTTGATTCTGACCAGGTACCAGGTAACCTACTGTGCACAAGGAATTCTGAGTCCTTCCATGAACAGGGAGTGATGGGATTGATTACAATCTGTGTACAATGCTTCCGAATGTGTTTGCTCTTTAACAACAACAGGACGCATCAATAAAGAGCCGCTGAAACATTCCAATTCAATTTGGAAAAATTTTCAAGTTAATGTAGCAAAGCCATACATTGTCTGAATGAAAATGCAAGATCTATACAGCATATCCATTGTTTGACGTATAATAGGATTTAAATAGTGCTCAATGCACAATGTATCCTTTCAGATTCTGGAACTGGATGTCTGTCTGACAGTTTCTGTTGAACAGTCATGTTTCGGGAACAACCTGGAAACAGGTCTTCTTGATTATTGGAGGTGGGTAATGTAGAAAAAACAAGTTTTAAGTCTCCAAGTAATAGCTGCAGTAGCTGAACAATTCACAAATACTTGCTCTGTCAGTCTCCAATGACTTAGGCTAAATAGCAACTTTGGCTGGGCAACATTAAAATTACAATGCTGCACAGCTAAATTGCAAGTTAATATTAATGAATGCAGTCATGTTAAACCAAGGAGGTCTGAATGTAATCATGTTAAAATCCAGCAATCCAATCAAATACTCCTAAGTGTCTCAGGGCAAAACAATGAAAATTACAATTTTAGGGACAAGTCCCCAAGGACTGCCCTAAACTAGAGACCACTTAACTAAATTATTAAAACTTAACTTTTATTACAACCACTTAATTATAAATTGTGCTTTTGGTACCATAGTGAAAAAATGTTAAAAAGTCTGGTCATCCACTGTGTGACTACAAATAGGTCAATATTGCCAATATGCCTTGTGATCAGTGTCACAGTGGGAAAATCTAGCTCTCCCAGACAGTGTTGCCACCGCTGACTAGAGAAACTCCCACCCAATTAAAGTATTGCTTTTGTGTCACTTGGATGCCGTTTTATAAAAACATTATAGCCCCTCCTGAAAGCAATACTTTCTTTGAAAAAGCCAGGGTACGCTGGCGAAACATTAGCAGGAGGGGCTATAATGTTTTTATAAAACGGCATCCAAGTGACACAAAAGCAATACTTAAATTGGGTGTGAATTTCTCTAGACACTGTCTGGGAGAGCTAGATTTTCCCACTGTGACACTGATCACAAGGCATATTGGCAATATTGACCTATTTGTAGTCACACAGTGGATGACCGGACTTTTTAACATTTTTTCACTATGGTACCAAAAGCACAATTTATAATTAAGTGGTTGTAATAAAAGTTAAGTTTTAATAATTTAGTTAAGTGGTCTCTAGTTTAGGGCAGTCCTTGGGGACTTGTCCCTAAAATTGTAATTTTCAAAATCCAGCAATGACCACACTCTCGTTATAAGTGATTCCGCAGCATTACTAGCTTAAAGTACTCCACTACTTTAAAACGTATGAATGCATGAAGCACGTGCTAACACGCTACTCTATGCAATAGTAAAACGAGGGGGTTCCAGAGGTCACCTTCCCTTCCCCCCCGCGATCAGACACAAAAAACAAAAGCACTTTCGTTCAATGAGGAAGAAAGGAGATATTATTACCATACATATTACCATCATACTGTTACTGACCAAATCCTTTGTACTGAGACCACTATTACCAATAATACCAGTATACAGGGAAGGATGCTTTAACTATACATATTACCAACATACTATTACTGACGAAATCCTGTATACTGTGACAAGTATTATCAATAATACCAGTATACAAGGAGTAAATATTCACCCATACAGTGACCATATAGTGGTAAACATCATCTTTACACAGGCGCTGCAGTGATTACATACATACAGTTACATCAGGTAACTCGCAGATGACATCTTCTCTGATCAGAGTGGTTCACTTTCCTTTTTCTTCAGCCAGCTCAGACCGTCATGAAGATTTCTTCATTTCACAACTTGTCTCCACAGAACCTGCCAGACAAACATTTTAGGGTCCGCACTTTTCCTGCACATATAGCAGCCCTTTTAAGTAGTAGTAGCAGCTGCCCCCTTTATGTAGTAGAAGCAGCAACAACCCCTTTATGTATTAGTAGCAGCAGCAACCCCCTTTAGGTAGTAGTATCAGCCCTCATAGTATCAACCCCCTTAGGTAGTTATAGCAGTAGCCACTTTAGATAGTAATAATAGCAGCCTCCTTTACCTTTAGGTAATAATAGCAGCAGGTTGCAATCCCTTCAGGTTTTAATAGCATTGGCCCGTTTTAGGTATTATTAGCAGCAGCCCCATTTAGGTAGTAATAGCAGCAGCCCCTTTAGGTAATATTACAAGCAGCCCCCTTTAGGTACTGTTAGCAGCAGCCCTTATTGCCAAGATAAAAAAAAAATCAAAACAAAAAAACATACATACTCCCATGCAGTTCATAGCATCTCTTCTGTTCTTCTCACCTCTCGTCTGTGCACCGGCACATGATGATGACGTCACTCATGTTTAAACAGTGGTCTTCTGTGCTGGGGGTGCAGCGGGGGCCCAGGGTACTGGCTGTACCCCCCCTGATGGTCGTCCTGCAGCCAAGAACTTGGGCAGGGCACTGAAAAAGATGGGCTACAAGGCATGCTGGGAGCTGTAGTTTCTAAAACCAAGGGAAAAAGGAAATAGATGCTACACTACATGGACACACTTGTGCAAAGAAAGGAAAAGAAAGACAAACAAAGAGCAAGCATGAGACCAGAGATAACAAGAAGACTCACCTGCAAGGGTAAGTGGAAACTGAAAAAAAAACATTGACCACCGGAGTACCCCTTTAATTGAAGCGTATTGAAAGCCATAACACACGACAAAAAGGAGCAACAAAAAGGTCTAGGACGGAACTCTGATGTACAATACACTGTCCCATAACCACATTTTGTAATGGTATCCTTAACCCCTTAAGGACCGGAGGTTTTTCCGTTTTTGCATTTTCGTTTTTTGCTCCTTGCCTTTAAAAAATCATAACTCTTTCAAATTTACACCTAAAAATCCATATGATGGCTTATTTTTTGCGCCACCAATTCTACTTTGTAATGACGTCAGTCATTTTGCCCAAAAATCTATGGTGAAGCGGGAAAAAAAATCATTGTGCGACAAAATTGAAAAAAAAAACGCTGTTTTGTAACTTTTGGGGGCTTCCGTTTCTACGTAGTACATTTTTCGGTAAAAATGACACCTGATATGTATTCTGTAGGTCCATACGATTAAAATGATACCCTACTTATATAGGTTTGATTTTGTCGGACTTCTGGAAAAAATCATAACTACATGCAGGAAAATTAATACGTTTAAAATTGTCATCTTCTGACCCCTATAACTTTTTTATTTTTCCGTGTATGGGGCGGTATGAGGGCTCATTTTTTGCGCCGTGATCTGAAGTTTTTAACGGTACCATTTTTGCATTGATAGGACTTATTGATCACTTTTTATTCATTTTTAAATGATATAAAAAGTGACCAAAAATGCACTATTTTGGACTTTGGAATTTTTTTGCGCGCACGCCATTGACCGAGCGGTTTAATTAATGATATATTTTTATAATTCGGACATTTCCGCACGCGGTGATACCACATATGTTTATTTTTATTTTTATTTACACTGTGTTTTTTTTTTTATTGGAAAAGGGGGGTGATTCAAACTTTTAATAGGGGAGGAGTTAAATGATGTTTATTCACTTTTTTTTTTCACTTTTTTTTTGCAGTGTTATAGGTCCCATAGGGACCTATAACACTGCACACACTGATCTTCTATGTTGATCACTGGTTTCTCATAAGAAACCAGTGATCAACGATTCTGCCGGATGACTGCTCATGCCTGGATCTCAGGCACTGAGCAGTCATTCGGCGATCGGACAGCGAGGAGGCAGGTAGGGGCCCTCCCGCTGTCCTGTCAGCTGTTCGGGATGCCGCGATTTCACCGCGGCTATCCCGAACAGCCCACTGAGCTAGCCGGGATGCTTTCGGTTTCACTTTAGACGCGGCGTTCAACTTTGAACGCCGCGTCTAAAGGGTTAATAGCGCGCGGCACAGCGATCAATGCCGCGCGCTATTAGCCACGGGTCCCGGCCGTTGTTAGAGGCCGGGCCCGACCCGCTATGACGCGGGGCCACGCCGTGGCCCCGCGTTATAGATCGGGAGTGGACACATGACGTTCCAGTACGTCATGTGTCCTTAAGGGGTTAAAGCAATGGTATGCAATCCAAGTCAGCCAGCAGTTGCAAAACTACAACTCCCAGCATACTCAATAGCAGCCATATAACACTAATTTAATGCTGTATGACTCAGCTGTATATATAAACACATACAGACATTATATGCATGCTCAGCATGTGTGAGCTGAATTGTGGTCCAATCAACAGCTAACATCATAAACTTCAGGAACCATTGGTGGGTGAAGTCATTCCTAATTTTTTGCATTGGGCAGCAATGTGGATTTGAACAGCCCTTGCATTTCAGTAGATAACAAGCTTAGGTGGACCCCCCACTGATTTCTTAATGAAGAGGTCAGTTTTAATATATCAAAGATGCTCTGAAGGCAGAGATCACTTAGAGGCTCCAACCTAACATAACCCCACTAATATGATACATTTAACTTAGCTTAATGTATTTTCTACAGTACAATGCCCCACACGTAGTCGATCTTTACACTGATTATTTTTTAAAACATTTTCATATGTGCTTTTGTTGGGTGGTGAAGGAAATTATTTATTGTAGCTGGTTAAAAGAAGAACTGAGATGACTTCCCAGACATAAAGAGGAAATGTGGAGGGTCCACTGGGACTGAACTCTTTGCTGACCTCTGCTGCATACTATTAGTGGTCTTATAATAAGACCACTGGACCCAACCATTGCCAAAATATGTGCATTCTGAAACCACATGCCAATGACCTTCCATACATGGGATGCTGCTGTTACTCGGCCTGTTATATCATCACAGAAAAGGTTTTCCTAGACTTTAAGAGTGAATTTAAAAAACATCTACATCCCTCTATACAGAGAATAGGCTTGCTCCATCGATTGATATTTCAGGGAGTATACGCATGGCTAGGTACTACTTTGTCTTCCACATTTATTTGGATATTACAAAGGAAATTTGTGCAGTGTATGGGAAAGATGATAGAGGATAGGCTCTACTATTCGCCGAGGGACAACTGGACATTAAAGATGGAGACTGAACAGAAAAAGCTGGTGAAAATGCCATATAGAAGTTATATAATGGCCAGACATAGTGCTACTCCTCATGTACACAAAGGGAAACTTATACTGAAAAGTCACGCGAAACAACAGCTACGCTTTTAAACATTATAAATGAAATCGTAATTGTTTCCAATCATCTTTTTTTCAGATTGTCAAGTTATACAGTCAGTTCCATGTGCTTTAACTGCAGACTTCAGTTAATGTCAGCTTCAATTTGAGAGTATTTACATCCAAATCAGGTGAACGGTGTAGGAATTACAACAGTTTGCATATGTGCCTCCCACTTGTTAAGGGACCAAAAGTAATGGGACAAGTTCATTTCAAGTGTGCTATTTGCATTTGGAATCTGTTGCTGTCAACTCAAGATGAAATCCAAAGAGCTGTCACTATCAGTGAAGCAAGCCATCATTAGGCTGAAAAAAACTAAAGAAACCCATCAGAGAGATAGCTAAAACATTAGGCATGGCCGAAACTAAAACATTCTTAAAAAGAAGGAACGCACCGGTGAGCTCAGCAACACCAAAAGACCCGGAAGACCAAGGAAAATAACTGTGGTGGATGAGTGAAGAATTCCAGATCAAGAACACTCTCCAGAAGGTAGGTGTATGTGTGTCAAAGTCAACAATCAAGACTTCACAAGAGGGAATACAGAGGGTTCACCACAAGATGTAAACCATTGGTGAGGCCAGATTAGAGTTTGCCAAACAATCTAAAAAGCCTTCACAGTTCTGGAACAACATCCTATGGACAGATGAGACCAAGATCAACTTGTACCAGAGTGATGGGAAGAGAAGGAAAGAAACATGATCCTAAGCATACCACCTCATCCGTGAGGCATGGTGGTGGTAGTGTCATGGCGTGGACATGTATGGCTGCCAATAAAACTGATTATCTTGTATTTATTGATGATGTGACTTCTGACAAAAGCGGCAGGAGGAATTCTGAAGGGTTTCGGGTAATATTATCCGCTCATATTCAGCAAAATGATTCAGAACTCATTGGACGGCGCTTCACAGTGCAGATGGACAATGACCCAAAGCATACTGTAAAAGCAACCAAAGAGTTTAAGGGAAAGAAGTTGAATGTTATGCAATGGCCAAGTCAATGATAACCTGACCTGAATCCGATTGGGCATGCATTTCACTTGCTGAAGACAAAACTGAAGGTAAAGTGCCCCAAGAACAAGCAGGAACTGAGGACAGTTGCAGTAGAGGCCTGGCAGAGCATCACCAGGGATGAAACCCAGCGTCTCGTGATGTCGATGCATTCCAGACTTCAGGCTGTAATTGACTGAAAAGGATTTGCAACCAAGTATTAAAAAGTGAAAGTTTGATTTATGATTATTATTCTGTACCATTACTTTTGGTCCCTTAACAAGTGGGAGGCACATATGCAACTAAAGCAAACTAATTGTAATTCCTACACCGGTCATCTGATTTGGATGTAAATACCCTCAAATTAAAGCTGACAATCTGCAGTTAAAGCACATCTTGTTCTGTGTATTTTAAATCCATTATGGTGGTGTATAGAGCGAAAAATTTTAGAATTGTGTCGATATCCCAAGATTTATGAACCTGACTGTATATTATCATTGTGTCTCAATCTAAATCTAGATTGAATAAAGGAACAAGACAAGGCTGTACGCTCTCAACACTTTTATTCGCCATTTTCTTGGAACCCCTCGCTATCAGTCTTAGAGCATTGGAGCTTAGAGCATTCAAAGATTTTGGTACAAATGCAGAACAGGAAAAGTTTTTAATGTATGCAGACGATGGTCTATTGTTTTTTTAAGGATCCGGTAAATAAAATCAAGCAGGTAATCAAATGTATTAAAGAATTCAGTGTTTAATCTGGCTTTTGTATTATTTGGTCAAAATCAGCCCTGCTTCCAATAGGCGAGGTGGCAGGAATTGACCTAAATGAGCATCAAGTCGTAGAAGAGATTTATTTGGGTAATAAAATTTCAGTGAAAGTGTCAGACTATATTTAAAAAAATATCAAACCTATGATTAATAAAGTTGAAAGTAAAGTTAAAGGGGTACTCCGTTCCCTTGCTTTCGGAGCTCCGCTCCCCAGCGTCTGGAAGTTATTGTTCTGAACGATGTGTGTGCGGGCTTCCGTGTTCAGGGCCGCCCCTCGTGACGTCTCGCCCGCCCCCTCGTGACATCACGCCCGCCCCCTCAACGAAAGATCGAACAATATCTTCCGGACGCTGGGGAGCGGCTTCCTTTATCGATGGGAGATAGAGTTACCCTGGTCAAAGGTTTTCTCCTTCCATTGATTTTGCACTACATAAGAGTAGTGCCAATTTGTATTCTGGATGAATACTTTAATAGAGTATAAGATTAATGATTTGATTTGGGGGCGTGCTCATATAAGAATGAAACATAAATTCCTAAATTTGTCAATGGAAGAAGGAGGGTTGGGAATTTCTAACTTCCGCAAATATTATTTGGCTTCAAATTTGATGCTGACTGGGAAAAAAGAAGGAATTGTGAAAGCTGGAATAGAAAAAGTTATAGGGAAGAGGGTGAATATTTTTTGAAATACTGGAAGCCGGAACTTTGACCGGACTGGAAGCCGGAACTTGGAACTTGGAACCGAGACGGGTATCGGGATACTACGACTTTTCTTTACATTATTGGATAAAATATTAGTAGATTATTGGTAGTTTCTGGTTCTTGCCACTGTGTGGAAATAAATTCTTGGATTGGATTTTGGTAAATAGAAAAAGGTTGGTATAAAGAGGGTTGAACAAATAGTTCACAATAAAGTATTACTAAGTTGGTTGGATTTGAAGGCAAATTTTGGGGTAGGAGAGGAATATAGATTTGACTAAATGCAAATGAAAGATGCTTTTCTGAAAGAATAGGATAATGACAGTTAAGAGGTAGTATCTCAAAAGGTGATAGAATATATTTCTAGGAGGAATATGGGGTAGGAAAAATATATAAAAAGTTGATTAAAAGCACTAGTAAATATAATGTACCTAGGAGTAGAAAAATGTGGATAGAGGAGATGGGAGATATCACTATTGGTGGAAAAAGGTTTGGATGGATATTAAAGGGGTACTCCGGGGGGAAAATCAACTGGTGCCAGAAAGTTAAACAGTTTGTAAGATTAATTAATTAATCTTAAGCCTTCCAGTACTAAAGAGGAAATTATTTTCTTTTAGGAACACAGAGCTCTCTGCTGACATCTCTGTCCATTTTAAGAACTGTCCAGAGTAGGAGAAAATCCCCATAGCAAAAATATGCTGCTCTGGTCAGTTCCTAAAATGGACAGAAATTTCAGGAGAGAGCACTGTGCTCATGATTCAGCAGAGAGCACTGTGTTCCAAAAAGAAAATAATTCAGCAGCTAATAAGTACTGGAAGGATTAATATTTTTAAATAGAAGTAATTTACAAATCTGTTTAACTTTCTGGCACCAGTTGATTAAAAAAAAAAAAAAAGAAAAGCTTTCCACCAGAGTACCCCATTGATAAATCTTCAATGAATTTAAATCACAGAATTTCTTTATTGAAAATTGCACATAGATTACATTTTACACCAGAAGCACTGTTTAAAATGGGTAATAGGTGATATTCTGAATGTCCCAGATGTGCTGAGGAAGGGGCAAAGATAAAGCATATGTTATGGGAATGCAGAGTAGTACAATTATTTTGACAGAATGTATTTGAAAATATTAGGAAAGATTTTGGAGTGATACTCCCTGTCTCTGGAAAGGAGGGAATTCTAGGGATTGGGATTGTTGGCAGAGATATATTAAAAGTTTAGATTTCGAAAGTACCTCTGAATAATAAAGTATGGCAGAAATTGGTGAATAATTTTAAAAACTATGAGTTGATTTTGTATAAAGGAAAAAAAAAGTAGAGAATCAATGGGGAAAATGGAGATAAGAAAAAAAAGGGAAATTTAGTAGATTTTTTTCCCCCTGGCTGGGGTGGGGGGTGGCAGAGGGGGCACATCTATTATATGTAATGTTAATAATTGATGGTTATAAGTGGAATATTTTATTGTAATACAAAAAATTGTCTAAATAAAAACTATATTAAAAAAAATCATTGTGTCTACATTACCAAAATGAGGTTAAAAGATTCTAAACTCTGGAAGCATGTTTTATCTATTAAGGTAGAATAATAACATTTAAAAGGAACATTCCAGGCTAAAATATATATTGGAAAAAATGTACTAATACTGTTTAATACTTTTGCAGTGTTAGACATTTTGTCTAACTTTTAACCATCATGTTGAAGCAGCTGTTGCCTGATTTTAAGTTATGGCACCTTCTAACAAAGTCATGACTCTTATGAAAGGAAGTGCAAAACAGGTGTAAAGCACCTAATAAATATGGTACTTAGTATGTATTCCAGTGTTTTGCCCCCAAATACACCAGAATTCTGGCACATTTGCAATAGCAAATCTTCAGAACATGACACTGTGATGCCTCACCTCTAGGCTCTGCACTAAGCATAACACAGTGTAAACAATAAAGTCACTATGGTGATCACCCAAGGTCCTGAAGGTTGGACCCTCACTGATCAAACATTGACATCCTTTCCTAAGGATAATCTAAAAAGGAATGTGAGAGCGCTCCATGCTGCATTAAAAGAGATACAAATTAATAAAAAGGCAAGGCATAAAAGCCGCTCAACCCAAACTGTTGTGCACCAACATACACAACAATGGTATCCGTGTAGAATAAATGAGCAATCCGCTGCCTTCCGGCTGATATGGTTCCAGGGAGAGATATGGCTTCAAACTGGATGCCGTCTCCACAAGGCGCAGGATAGACTCAGCATAAGACCAGGAAAAAACGAAAGAGGATAAGCTGTGAGATTGCAGTGAAATGCGTTGCATCTTGGGAATAAACCACTTTCCTTTTTATCTGGTCTTATGCTGAGTCTATCCTGTGCCTCGAGGAGCCAGCGTCCTGTTTGAAGCCATATCTCTCCTATCCTAAAGATAGACCATTTATGTGTAAGTCTCAGAAAACACCTTTAAATAATTTGCAGATTTGTATATATTTAAACTCTTACTGGTGACAGACATGTCAAAGGTCTGGGTGTTGTAAGTATGAACGGGGAGAAGCAGCAAGAATCATATTCTACTAGCTGAGTACCCGTCGTTGCCCGGTTTTTCCTTCCTAATCCTTGTTGGGGAGGAAAATATACAAAGGAGGAAGCTTTTGACTTCATATCCCGTCCTCATATATTGTTGTCATATCCCGACCTCCTATCCCGTCCTCCTTTCCCGTCCTCCTATCTCAACCTCCTTTCCCGTCCTCCTTTCCCATCCTCCTTTCCTGTCCTCCTATCCCATTCTCCTATCCCGTCCTCCTATCCCGTCCTCCTTTCCCGTCCTCCTTTCCCGTCCTTCTTTCTCGTCCTACTATCACGTCCTCCTTTCCCGTCCTCCTTTCCCGTCCTCATATCTCGACCTCCTTTGCCGTCCTCCTTTCCCGTCCTCCTTTCCCGTCCTCATATCTCGACCTCCTTTGCCGTCCTCCTTTCCCGTCCTCCTATCCAGTCCATCTATCCCGTCCTCCTAGCCCATCCTCCTATCCCGTCCTCCTATCCTGTCCTTCTATCCCGACCTCCTATCCCGTCCTCCTATCTCGACCACCTGTCCCGTCCTCCTATCACGACCTCCTATCCCGTCCTCATATCTCAACCTCCTATCCCGTCCTCCTATCTCGACCTCCAATCCCGTCGTCCTATCCCAACCTCCTATCCCGACCTCCTATCCCGTCCTCCTATCCCGACCTCCTATCCCGACCTCCTATCCCCACCTCCTATCCCGTCCTCCTATCCCGGTCCTCCTATCACTTCCTCCTATCCCGTCCTCCTATGTCGACCTCCTATCCCGACCCGTAATATGTGTACCAGTTATTGAAATATCTCCAGCCATATGGAAGTTATGTAGGAACATACATTTCCCATTGATTTGCATGGGACTTTAAACAAAAACCCTGACCCTCACAAATGGGGGTAGTTAAGGGTTAAATTAACTATCCTATATTTTAAGTTGACATATAAGTAACATGTGACCAAGTATTATCGAAATATCTCCAGCCGTTTGGAAGTTATGCAGTAACATATATTTCCCATTGACTTGTATGGGACTTTAAACATAAACCCTGCCCCTGGCAAATGGGGGTGAGTAAGGGTTAAATCACCTATCCTATGTTTGTTGTTGACATATAAGTAACATGTGTGCCAAGTTTCATGTTAATATCTTTAGCCGTTTGGACGTGATGCTGGAACATACACATACACACACACACACACACGTTGAGTTTTATATATATAGATATACTTTCTATTTCCCTTTTAAGTATCCTACAGGGATAATACAGTAGTATAGAGGTTGCAGTATACATAACATAGAAACTTGTAGTCCCATGACAGGAAAATAATGGCGTAATAATCTGAAAATAACAACACTAAATATAACATATCCAGAGACAATGCATAGTAAGTCAGGTAAAAGCCTTGTCTGACACCATAACCGCATCTACTCATAAAAACTATATTTATTTCCTTATTCTTTTCCCTATTGGGTTTTTCTGAGCTCCATGTCCTCTAAAAATAAAAGTATTCTTCTAACATTAATCCTTCATGACAGATTTGCAGCAATTAAACAAATCTGGGCTAATTCCTGTGAGTGAATCACTTCAGTATCATTCAGGAAGGGAAGGGTATCACGCCCTGGCAAGGAGACAGCTGGAATCCAAGGTCTCTGCAACCATAACTCCAGGGTACAAGTGTGCATGCTATAAAAGGGGCTTTTATACCTTTATCACTAAAATAACTGAATTAGTGAGTTGAAGAATAAGAAGACATTTTAGCACACAGAACCTCTGTCAGATGGACTCCTTATCAGTTAGTAATAAAGTGTATGCCCCTCTTTCATATCCTCCTTCAGAACCAGTCCAGTTTTGCAGGAACTTGCTCTCTCAAATGTTTACTGGCTATCAGCAAATTGTGATTCTAATGTAAACATAGAATATAATCAAATTTAGTTAGACCAGCGTATGAGACGCTGTTCTTGATAAATCCATCCTATGTGTCAACCCAGCCTAAATGAGTAAGGCCGGGTTGACACATAGGATGGATTTATCAAGAACAGCGTCTCATACGCTGGTCTAACTAAATTAATCCCCCACAAGCATACCAGCCTAAATCCAGCGTCCCTGTGTGACCTCGCTGCAAGTGTAAACTGTATTAAATTCAGTGCATGAAGCTGGCCATGTCCCCTTTGCACGAAACCACACCCCATGAGTGGCAAGCTTCCCCCAATCGGGGAGTGTAGCAGGAAATTTTAAAAATAGTTACATTTCTTGGGAAAAACAGGTGCTTACTCAAAGACTAAGATATTTTTTATGTATTTTGCTAACTGCACTTTTGATAAATTCCCCCATAGTTTTTTGGTTTGAGCCAAAATCAGGAGTAGTTCTTAAACACAGAAATAAGGTAAAAAATCTTTTCATTATAGTTTCTCTGTGTCTGTTCCACTCCTGTCTCAGCTACAAAAATTGACAAAAATATGACGTAAAAGTATGGGAAAGTAGAACCATACTGGTTGTCATCCAACTTTTAGCGCAACAGACATATCAGGATTATTGCTTTCACTGGTGATTCTTATCATAAGTATTATTAGGGTACATGCTTTTTAATAAGATTACATGATCAAATTGCTAGGTTCATTTATTTACTTTACACATAGACAAAGTATATTTCCAAAAGTGGAGCTCCTCTGCAACACAGAGGGTGGCAGCAAGGACTGGGAAGCCAGATCTATGTGTCACAGTAAGCTACTCTGAAGCAACTTCTGCCAAGTTGGTAAACAGTTCGTCTTGCAAGTTTGTGGTTGAAAGGTTTCACATTCCTGAAGACAAACAGGCCCAAATCTTGTATTGTTATGAGTGTTATTTTAGCCTCAATCTTAAAGATATAAATAGATAACGGGTAGACAACCATAATCTAGCAGCCTGATGCAAGTAGAGCGTGTCCAAAAACACCTTAGTACAAACACACAGTGTCACACAGAGGTGCAGGCATCTCCAAAGGATAACATCATTGACAATCTATATAGCATTTAAGATGGGCATATAACTGATACATTTTGCCTAAATGTTCATTCAGCTGACGACTTTTACTTCTGGCATCCCCAGCCTGCAAATGTTCTCAACAAGAAAAGGCGAGATTGCTGCTGGTGGCAGTATAACCCCTTAATGACTCAGCCAATTTTGAGCCAGAGTACACAGAAAAATGTTAATTTTTGCATTTTCGCGTTTTCCATATTTCCCTCCTCAGACCCATATTAGGGCTTGTTTTTTTGCGCGACCAATTTTACTTTGTAAGGGCATCTTTCATTTTACCGTAAATGTACGGAAAAACAAAAAAAAAGTATTACTTGTGGGGGTAATTGAAAAGAAATCCGCAAGTTTGCAACTTTTGGGGGGTTTGATTTTAAGCAGTGCACTTTATGATAAAAGTTATATGTTCTCTTTATTCTGTAGCTCAATGCAATTAAAACGATACCAAATTTATATAGTTTTTCTATTATTGTACTGCTTCTTCATATAGGGTCTTTACTACTTTTGTTTACACTTTTTTAGTCTCCACAGTCTTTAGATTGCTAATACTGATCAGTGCTATACATAGCTTTTTCTACTCATTGCAGGAAACTGGCTACCATCTCCTGCAATGAGGAAATCAGCTGTATCTAGAGATTGGTGAGGGTCTCATCAGTTATATATATATATATATATATATTATTTTTTTTTTTTTATGTATTTATTTTTTTTTTATTTATTTAAAAGACTAGGTCTTTTTTCTGGTATTTTTTTTTTTTTTTTTTACAAAATACACCAGAAAAACTTCCCCATTGTGACCCCATTTTGGAAATTACACCCCTCACAAAACGTAACAAGAAGTATAGTGAGCCTTAATACCCCACAGGTGTTTGAAGAATTTTCGTTGAAGTTGGAGCCCCCCATAATTTTGTTAAAGCCCCCCATAATTTGTAACACCATTTCTTTTGAGTAAATAAATACCCCATGTGTGGACGTAAAGTGCTTTGCTGGTGCACTACAGGGCTCAGAAGGGAAATAGCGCCATTGGGCTTTTGGAGAGAGAATTTGACTGGAATTGAAGGCCATGTGCGTTTAAAAAGCCTCAAGGTTGCCAGAACAGTGGACCCCCCCCCCCCATGTGACCTCATTTTGGAAACTACACTCCTTACGTAATGTAACAAGGGGTACAGTGAGCATTTACACCCCACTGGTGTCTGACAGATTTTTTCAACAGTGGTCTATGAGCATTGTAGTGAGCCAGCAGAGAAGTGGGGTTACAAATTTGGGGGAGAATTTTCTCCTATTACCTCTTGAAAAAATGGTAAATTTTGGGGAAAAAATGTCATTTACACATCTGACTTAGCGAAAAGTTGTCAATCACCTGTGGGGTGTTAAGGCTCACTGTACCCCTTGTTACATGCCTTGAGGGGAGTAGTTTCCAAAATAGTATGCCGTGTGGGGTTTCTTTTGCTGTTCTGGAACCATAGGGGCTTCCTAAATGTTACATGCCCCCCAAAAACTATATCAACAAAATTCGCTCTCCATTTTGGCAGGCAATTTAGGGTCTACAAATGGAGATTTTGAATTTTCTCATTACTTTGCTGCTATTCCTGTGAAACACCTAAAGGGTTAACAAACTTTCTGAATGTCATTTTGAATACTTTGAGGGTGCAGTTTTTATAATGGGGTCATTTATGGGGTATTTCTAATATGAAGGCCCCTCAAATCCACTGAACTGGTCCCTGAAAAATTCTGATTTTGAAAATTTTGGGAAAAATTGGAAAATTGCTTTGAAGCCCTCTAATGTCTTCCAAAAGTAAAAACATGTCAACATGAATCAATATATAATTTATTTGGTATGTCTATTTTCCTTACAAGCATAGAGCTTCAAAGTAAGAAAAATGCTACATTTTCAAATTTTTCATGAAATGTTTAAATTTTTCACCAAGAAATGATGCAAGTATCGATGAAAATTTACCACTATATTCAAGTAGAAGATGTCAAGAAAAAACAGTCTAGGCATCAAATTCATAAGTAAAAGCATCCCAGAGTTATTAATGCATAAAGTGACAGTGATCAGATGTGCAAAAAATGCTCTGGTCCTTAAGGTCATAATGGGCTTGGTCCTTAAGGGGTTAAAAAAAATGCCAAAAAGAAAAACGGCAAGTGGATATGGCATTTTTCAGTTCTTTATTGATTTGCAGGTAACATTTGGCCGCAGCGTTTTTTTCACACAAAAAAAAAAAACACCTAAAGGGTTAACAAACTTTCTGAATGTCATTTTGAATACTTTGAGGGTGCAGTTTTTATAATGGGGTCATTTATGGGGTATTTCTAATATGAAGGCCCCTCAAATCCACTGAACTGGTCCCTGAAAAATTCTGATTTTGAAAATTTTGGGAAAAATTGGAAAATTGCTTTGAAGCCCTCTAATGTCTTCCAAAAGTAAAAACATGTCAACATGAATCAATATATAATTTATTTGGTATGTCTATTTTCCTTACAAGCATAGAGCTTCAAAGTAAGAAAAATGCTACATTTTCAAATTTTTCATGAAATGTTTAAATTTTTCACCAAGAAATGATGCAAGTATCGATGAAAATTTACCACTATATTCAAGTAGAAGATGTCAAGAAAAAACAGTCTAGGCATCAAATTCATAAGTAAAAGCATCCCAGAGTTATTAATGCATAAAGTGACAGTGATCAGATGTGCAAAAAATGCTCTGGTCCTTAAGGTCATAATGGGCTTGGTCCTTAAGGGGTTAAAAAAAATGCCAAAAAGAAAAACGGCAAGTGGATATGGCATTTTTCAGTTCTTTATTGATTTGCAGGTAACATTTGGCCGCAGCGTTTTTTTCACACAAAAAAAAAAAAAAACACCTAAAGGGTTAACAAACTTTCTGAATGTCATTTTGAATACTTTGAGGGTGCAGTTTTTATAATGGGGTCATTTATGGGGTATTTCTAATATGAAGGCCCCTCAAATCCACTGAACTGGTCCCTGAAAAATTCTGATTTTGAAAATTTTGGGAAAAATTGGAAAATTGCTTTGAAGCCCTCTAATGTCTTCCAAAAGTAAAAACATGTCAACATGAATCAATATATAATTTATTTGGTATGTCTATTTTCCTTACAAGCATAGAGCTTCAAAGTAAGAAAAATGCTACATTTTCAAATTTTTCATGAAATGTTTAAATTTTTCACCAAGAAATGATGCAAGTATCGATGAAAATTTACCACTATATTCAAGTAGAAGATGTCAAGAAAAAACAGTCTAGGCATCAAATTCATAAGTAAAAGCATCCCAGAGTTATTAATGCATAAAGTGACAGTGATCAGATGTGCAAAAAATGCTCTGGTCCTTAAGGTCATAATGGGCTTGGTCCTTAAGGGGTTAAAAAAATGCCAAAAAGAAAAACGGCAAGTGGATATGGCATTTTTCAGTTCTTTATTGATTTGCAGGTAACATCTGGCCGCAGCGTTTTTTTCACAAAAAAAAAAAAAAAACACCATGCGGCAGAATGGGCGCTTTTATTGGTGTTTTTGCAACAAACAAAAAAAGTGGAAGCCTAGCCTAATGCTTTAACTAGTTAAACGCAAATGATCTAACATGCGTGACACTATTTTTCCCTAACATCATTACTAAAAGGGTCACTCTCATTAAAATACATTTTTTGCTATTGCACTCCTTATGGTAAATAAAAAAAAATTCTAATATACTTTGCTTAAAAAAAATTAAGTTTTCTATGTTTTATTTGTGCTTAAAAAGGCTCAAGTGCACATTTTCCCCCATCTTATACACAGACTTAGGACCGAAGCCCAAACACAGAAAGTGCAGCCTGGAGTGCTGAGTGTCCAGCCTCATTTAATCATAGCTCCTCTCACACTTAACCGCCATATGCTGCACTCCAGGCTGCACTTCTGTTATGATTCGGCTAGCTGGATGTGGATCCTCTGCGTCAGCGAGGGATTGGCGTGGACCGTGTCGGTGGACCGGTTCTAGGGTTGCTACTGGTTTTCACCAGAGCCCGCCGCAAAGCGGAATGGTCTTGATGTGGCGGTAGCAACCAGGTCGTATCCACCGGCAACGGCTCAGCCTCGCTGACTGCTGAGAAGGCGTGGGACAGAAGGACTAGGCAGAAGCAAGGTCAGACGTAGCAGAAGGTCGGGGCAGGCGGCAAGGTTCGTAGTCTATAGTAATAGCAGGAGGTCAGGAACACAGTAATGGTAAACACAGTGGCCCTTTAAATCTTAGTGAGCTGGCACACGCGCGCCCTAGAGAGCGGAGCCGCGCGCGCCAGAACATGATAGCCGGGGACGGGTAAGTGGCTTGGGATGCGATTCGCGAGCGGGCGCATCCCGCTATGCGAATCGCATCCCCATCATGAATGTCAGTGCAGCGCTCCTGGTCAGCGGGTCCGACCGAGGCGCTGCATAGAGGAGAACGCCGCGAGCGCTCCGGGGAGGAGCAGGGACCCGGAGCGCTCGCCGTAACAGTACCCCCCCCTTAGGTCTCCCCCTCTTTTTGTCTCCTTGTCCCTTCAAAAGAGATGAGAAAATAGGGGGCGCCTCTTGAGTCTCCTTCTGGAAAAAGAAGTCCTGGGTAGCTACACCAGCGGCAGGCAGTTCAGAAGGAATGGGGAGGGGGGGGCAGAGGGAGAAGCATGTCACAGGGCAGAGTGTCACCAGGACGGGGGCTATGAGGAGGCACGACACAGTCCTGATAGGCCTTGGGGAGACCAGGCACAGGAGGAAACACAGAGGACCGACAGACGGGGCTGGGAGCAGACGTGAGGCACTCCTTGCGGCAAGCAGGACCCCAATTCTTGATCTCCCCGGTGGTCCAGTCAAGGGTGGGAGAATGATGCTGGAGCCATGGCAGACCGAGGAGGACTTCAGAGGTGCAGTTGGGCAGGACCAAAAATTCAATTTTCTCGTGATGCAGTCCAATGTTCATAAGCAGGGGCTCTGTGCGGTAACGGACAGTGCAGTGCAACTTCACTCCGTTGATCGAAGAAATGTAGAGCGGCTTGACGAGACGGGTCACCGGGATGCAGTACCTATCAAGCAAAGAGGCCAGAATAAAATTTCCAGAAGAACCAGAGTCCAAGACGGCCACGGCTGAGAAGGAGGAGTTGGCAGAAGGAGAAATCCGCACGGGCACAGTGAGACATGGAGAAGCAGACTTCGTACCAAGAGACGTCACACCCACGTGAGCTGGGTGCGTGCGTGCGTTTTCCAGACGGGGAGGACGAATAGGGCAATCCACCAAGAAATGTTCGGTACTAGCGCAGTACAGACATAGATTTTTATCCCTACGGCGAGACCTCTCTTCAAGAGTCAGGCGAGACCGATCCACTTGCATAGCCTCCTCGGCGGGAGGCACAGGGGTAGATTGCAAAGGATAGCGTGAGAGAGGTGCCCAGGGATTAAGGTCTTTTTCCTGGCGGAGTTCTTGGTGTCTTTCAGAAAAACGCATGTCAATGCGGGTGGCCAAATGGATAAGTTCATGCAGGTTGGCAGGAATTTCTCGTGCGGCAAGCACATCTTTGATGTTACTGGATAGGCCTTTTTTAAAGGTCGCGCAGAGAGCCTCGTTGTTCCAGGATAATTCAGAGGCGAGGGTACGAAATTGGATGGCGTATTCGCCTACAGAAGAACTACCCTGGACCAGGTTTAACAAGGCAGTTTCGGCAGAAGAAGCTCGGGCTGGTTCCTCGAAGATACTGCGAACCTCAGAGAAGAAGGACTGTACAGTGGCGGTGACAGGATCCTCGCAGTCCCAGAGCGGTGTGGCCCATGGCAAAGCCTTCCCAGATAGGAGACTAACCACGAAAGCCACCTTCGACCGTTCTGTAGGAAATTGGTCCGACAGCATCTCCAAATGTAGGGAACATTGTGACAGGAAACCACGGCAGAGTCTAGAGTCCCCATCAAATTTGTCCGGCAGGGACAAGCGGAGGTTAGGAGCGGCCACTCGCTGCGGAGGAGGTGCAGGAGCTGACAGAGGAGATGGTAGCTGCTGTTGCAGCTGCTGTAGCTGCGACTGAAGCTGCTGTAACATGGTGGTCATGTGCGACAGCTGGTGACCTTGTTGGGCGATCTGTCGGGATTGCTGGGCGACCACCGTGGATATGTCAGCGATACTTGGCAGCGGCACGTCAGCGGGATCCATGGCTGGATCTACTGTTATGATTCGGCTAGCTGGATGTGGATCCTCTGTGTCAGCGAGGGATTGGCGTGGACCGTGTCGGTGGACCGGTTCTAGGGTTGCTACTGGTTTTCACCAGAGCCCGCCGCAAAGCGGGATGGTCTTGCTGCGGCGGTAGCAACCAGGTCGTATCCACCGGCAACGGCTCAACCTCTCTGACTGCTGAGAAGGCGTGGGACAGAAGGACTAGGCAGAAGCAAGGTCAGACGTAGCAGAAGGTCGGGGCAGGCGGCAAGGTTCGTAGTCTATAGTAATAGCAGGAGGTCAGGAACACAGTAATGGTAAACACAGTAGTAGCTTTCTCTAGGCACTAAGGCAACAAGATCCGGCGAGGAAATGCAGGGGAAGTGAGGTTATATGGACAGGAGGCAGGTGGAAGCTAATCAGACTGATTGGGCCAGGCACCAATCACTGGTGCACTGGCCCTTTAAATCTTAGAGAGCTGGCACGCGTGCGCCCTAGAGAGCGGAGCCGCGCGCCAGAACATGATAGCCGGGGACTGGGACGGGTAAGTGGCTTGGGATGCGATTCGCGAGCGGGCGCGTCCCGCTATGCGAATCGCATCCCCATCATGAATGTCAGTGCAGCGCTCCCGGTCAGCGGGTCCGACCGGGGCGCTGCATAGAGGAGAACGCCGCGAGCGCTCCGGGGAGGAGCAGGGACCCGGAGCGCTCGGCGTAACAACTTCCTGTGTATGGGCTTCGGTCCTAAGTCCGTGTATAGGCAAAATGATCAAGTAGATTAAACGGCTCACCTCCGCTGCGCCTCCCACACCTCGCCCGGACTGACTGGCAGTGCCTCCGGTCTCAAACTGTAGCAAAATGCAAGGAATGTCCAGCGCGATGGGATGCAAGCAGGAACTTTATTTCGGACACATGGTCAGCACATAAAACCAACGCGTTTCGGGTCAGACAGGACCCTTAATCATGGCATCAAGTCCGTGTATAAGATGGGGGAAAATGTGCTCTTGAGCTTTTTTAAGCACAAATAAAACATAGAAAACTTCATTTTTTTTACCAAAGTGTATTAGAAATATTTTTTATTTACCATAAGGAGTGCAATAGCAAACATTAGTTTTAATGAGAGTCGTCAGTGAAGGAAAGTCAGAACACTGATATACACATGAAATTAGACCAGGAATTCTGTGTTACCCACCATCCTGCTATGCATGTTTTAAATGTGTAAAATAAATGCTATTTCAGTACAACTAATACTGGTGTTCTAAATGGTAATATTTCCTAAAAATGAGAAAATGTAAAGTTGGAAAAATTATTCAATGTGCTGATTTTATTTAGTATCACTTTGTGTAGCACAGGAAAAAAAATCTGTTGGTTCCTGGAAAAAAAAAACACAAATAGCTGCTGCTGGTGAATACATTTATATATATAGTATAGTGTTTAGTCCTTTCAGTGCTTAGTGACAGTGAATTGGATGTTTGTCTGATTGGGTCAGTAAGTCTCTAGTCCAGTGCATTAGCACATAATTAACCAGTTCAGTTATCAGGTATTCATACCACTTAGGTTGCTTTCTCACAGGCCATTTTACTAGAGCTTTCATACTGTTTTTGAAGTTAATGCCAAGTGTAGATGGTAAAAGGAAGGGGAGGTATATAGGAATTTAGCTTCTTTATTTATCCTATCTTCTGTCCTTTTGTTTTGGCTTCAAATACTGCATAAAAACATTTAAGAAGAATGGTCGATCTAATGTGTATGGTTACCTCTCGCCTCTGCCTTCGAGGGGTACTTTGGTGAAATTTTTTTTTTTTAGCAACTGGTGCCAGAAAGTTAAACAGATTTGTAAATTACTTCTATTCAAAAATCTTAACTCATCCAGTACTTATCAGCTGCTGTATGCTCCACAGGAAGTTATTTTTGTTTTTGAATGTCTTTCCTGTCTGAACAAAGTGCTCTCTGCTGACACCTCTGTCCATGTCAGGAACTGTCCAGAGCAGGAGCAAATCCCCATAGCAAACCTATCCTGCTCTGGACAGTTCCTGACATGGACAGAGGTGTCAGCAGAGAGTCTGTAGTATACAGCAGTAGATAAGTAATGGAAGGATTAAGATTTTTAAATAGAAGTAATTTACTAATCTGTTTAACTTTCTGGCACCAGTTGATTAAAAAAAATTGTTTTCCACCGGAGTACCCCTTTAATGCCATATAATGGGAGGCAGGAGAGCCGAAAAGGCAGGTATATTAGACTTTAGTTTTTTCTGTTTTTGTGTTCTCTCAGACTGATTACTGACAAGCTATTTAGCCTGCGTACAATGGGGGAGATTTATCGAAACCTGTCCAAAGGAAAAGTTGCCCAGTTGCCCATAGCAACCAATCAGATTGCTTCTTTCATTTTGCAGAGGCCTTGTTAAAAATGAAAGAAGCGATCTGATTGGTTGCTATGGGCAACTGGGCAACTTTTCCTCTGGACAGGTCTTGATATATCTCCCCCAATATCTGTCAACAAATTTTACTTTATGTTGTCCATATAGCTATGGTCAGAGGCATAACTTGTAGCTTCTGAGCCCCGGCCCTGATGCAAAATCTGCAAAAGGGCCCTTTGTGGCAATTATAATACTGGTCTCTTATGGGGCAGATCTGCTTTGGGGCCCCCTTAGGCACAAGGGCCCCGATATGACTGCTACCTCTGCACCCCTTATAGCTATGCCCCTCTGGCTATGGTCCTTCAGATGCTCAATGGTAAACATTCAGTGGTGTGTGAAATCTCTCATAAAATAAAACATTAAAATATAGCCTAAAAGCTGTGCTTTATTTCTAATGAATAGGAAACAGTTCATTTGGGCAGATAACGTAGTTACTGTATAGCTGGCTGTAGTAAATGTCACTTTAGAAATCTAGTGCTATGTAAGACTGTTACTATGAAAGAGAACAGAGAATTTTATACAAAAATATGATAAAACTTTGTATAGTCGTAAACCCAATGGTATCTTAATGTGCATCAGTACAAAACAAGGATCAGCAGAAAAAAGAGGGACCCCCGGGTGAAACATAGGAGGCGAATCACCACTCTGCTCGCTTTTTTATATACACAGTTTATCTAGAACATATTTGGTATAGAAAACAAAAAGCGGAGACTTTTCAGTTTCCTAGTTCACCGACCTTGATGTGTTATCTCTGGAAGTGTTTAAATATTTAGCTAGGTCAGAGCGTCATCAGTTTGCCTCAATATCACAAAGAGCTGCGCAGAACATACTAGACAAAGCCAAAAATATCTAGTTCCCAAACAAGTACACGGCCCCAATAACCAGTAGTCAATGATCACATGCTAATTACACAGAAGAAAATGACACAGAAGAATCAGTTAAAGAAATCTAAAAAGCTGTGCTCTTACAGGAAAACTGATAAAAAACTGAAAGGTTTTATATAAAAAAGAATGCTTACTAGAAATGCATGGATTTTATGCTTATTCATGCAACAGTCCTAGAATCTCACAAAGTGAGTACACCCCTCTCATTTTTGTAAATATTTTATTCTGTCTCTTCATGTGATATCACTGAAGAAATGACACGCTGCTACAATGTAAAGTAGTGAATGTACAGACTGTATAACTCTAATGTTATGCCCCCTCAAAATAACTCTACGCCATCAAAAGGGGAATTACAGCCATAGACATCTTATCCCCTATCCAAAGGATACGGGATGAGATGTCTGATCGCTGTGGGCCCACCCCTGGGACCTCCTGCAATCTCCATTAGTGTTGAGTGACATAGGCCATATTCGAATTCTTGAATATTCGCGAATATAGGGAGGAATATTCGTCACATATTCGCGAATATTCGCATATTCGTAATATTCTCGTTTATTTTCGCATATGCGAAACTTCGCGTATGCGAAGATTAACATATACGAAAATTAGCATATACTAAAAATTCGCATACGCGAAACTTCGCATATGCGAAAATTCGCCTATGCAAATGTCCACATTTGCGAAAATTCGCACTCCAGTCTCACACAGTAGTATTAGAGCCTTCTTTACACCACACAAGCTGGAAGCAGAGAGGGGGTGATCACTATGATGTGTACTGTGAAAAAAAAAACAAAAAAAACCCCGAATATTCGTAATTACAAATATATAGTGCTATATTCGCGAATATTCGTGAATTCGCGAATATGCGAAATTCGCGGATAAAATTCGCTTTGCAAATATTCGCGAGCAACACTAATCTCCATGCAGCATTCACATTTTATGCCTGGTTGCTGCTCCAGTCTCAGAAACCTCTGAATGCGGATGCTGCATGGAGATCGTGTTGGGGTCCCAGAGGTGGGCCCCCCAAGATCAGACATCTTTTCCAAATTGTCCAAATTGGGCCCAATTATTTCCCAGCAATGCCTTAAAGGGGTACACAACTGGAAAAATTTTTTTGTAAATGACTTCTATTAAAAAAATCTTAATCCTTCCAGTAATTATAAGCTTCTGTATGCTCCACAGCAAGTTATTTTCTTTTTGAATGTCCTTTCTGTCTGACCACAGTGCTCTCTGCTGACACCTCTGTCCATTTCAGGAACTGTCCAGAGCAGGATAGATTTGCTATGGGGATTTGCTCCTACTCTGGACAATCCTAAAATGAACAGAGGTGTCAGCAGAGAGCACTGTGGTCAGACAAAAAAGTAATTAAAAAAGAAAAGAACTTCTGTAGTATATATCAGCTGATAAGTACTGGAAGGATTAGGATTTTTTAATAGAAGTAATTTACAAATCTGTTTAACTTTCTGGCACCAGTTGATTAAAAAAAAAAAATGTTTTCCAGCGGAGTACCTCTTTAACCTCTTAACCCCTTAAGGACTGAGCACTTTTTCACCTTAAGGACTCGGCCATTTTTTGGAATGCTCTGGAATAACTCTGGAATGCTTTTAGTTATCATTCTGATTCCAAGATGGTTTTTTCGTGACATATTCTACTTTAACTTAGTGGCAACATTTTTTCGTAACTTGCATCCTTTCTTGGTGAAAAATCCCAAAATTTGATGAAAAATTAGAAAATTTTGCATTTTTCTAACTTTGAAGCTCTCTGCTTGTAAGGAAAATGGATATTTATATTTGCATCATAAAATTGATGAGTTTTTACTTTTGGAAGACACCAGAGGGCTTCAAAGTTCCGCAGCAATTTTCCAATTTTTCACAAAATTTTGAAACTCGCTTTTTTTCAGGGACCAGTTCAGGTTTGAAGTGGATTTGAAGGGTCTTCATATTAGAAATACCCCATAAATGACCCCATTATAAAAACTGCACCCCCGAAAGTATTCAAAATGACATTCAGTAAGCGTTTTAACCCTTTACGGGTTTCACAGGAATAGCAGCAAAGTGAAGGAGAAAATTCACAATCTTCATTTTTTACACTCGCATGTTCTTGTAGACCCAATTTTTGAATTTTTGTAAGGGGTAAAAAGGAGAACATTTTTACTTGTATTTGAAACCCAATTTCTCTCGAGTAAGCACATACCTCATATGTCTATGTAAAGTGTTCGGCGGGCGCAGTAGAGGGCTCAGAAGGGAAGGAGCGTCAAATGGTTTTTGGGGGGCATGTCACCTTTAGGAAGCCCCTATGGTGCCAGAACAGCAAAAAAAAAACACATGGCATACCATTTTGGAAACTAGACCCATCGGGGAACGTAACAAGGGGTAATGTGAACCTTAATACCCCACAGGTGATTCACGACTTTTGCATATGTAAAAAAAAAAAAAATTTTTACCTAAAATGCTTGGTTTCCCTAAAGTTTTACATTTTAAAAAGGGTAATAGCAGAAAATACCCCCCAAAATTTGAAGCCCAATTTCTCCCGATTCAGAAAACACCCCATATGGGGGTGAAAAGTGCTCTGCTGGCGCACTACAGGTCTCAGAAGAGAAGGAGTCACATTTGGCTTTTTGAAAGCAAATTTTGCTCTGGGGGCATGCCGCATTTAGGAAGCCCCTATGGTGCCAGGACCGCAAAAAAAAAAACACATGGCATACCATTTTGGAAACTAGAGCCCTCGGAGAATGTAACAAGGGGTTAGGTGAACCTTAATAGGCGTTTCACCACTATTGCATATGTAAAAAAAAAAAAAATTTTTTTTACCTAAAATGCTTCTTTTCCCAAAAACTTTACATTTTTAAAAAGGGTAAAAGCAGAAAATACCCCCCAAAATTTGAAGCCCAATTTCTCCCGAGTGCGGCGATACCCCATATGTGACCCTTAACTGTTGCCTTGAAATACGACAGGGCTCCAAAGTGAGAGCGCCATGCGCATTTGAGGCCTAAATTAGGGATTGCATAGGGGTGGACATAGGGGTATTCTACGCCAGTGATTCCCAAACAGGGTGCCTCCAGCTGCTGTAAAACTCCCAGCATGCCTGGACAGTCAACGACTGTCCGACAATACTGGGAGTTGTTGTTTTGCAACAGCTGGAGGCTCTGTTTTGGAAACCGTGGCGTACCAGACGTTTTTCATTTTTATTGGGGAGGGGAGGGGGGTTGTGTAGGGGTATGTGTTTATGTAGTGTTTTTTACTTTTTATTTTATTTTTTGTGGTAGTGTAGTGTAGTGTTTTTAGGGTACAGTCGCATGGGCGGGGGGTTCACAGTAGTTTCTCGCTGGCAGTTTGAGCTGTTGCAGAAAATTTGCTGCAGCTCAAACTTGCAGCCCGATACTTACTGTAAGCCTCCGCCCATGTGAGTGTACCCTGTACATTCACATTGGGGGGGGACATCCAGCTGTTGCAAAACTACAACTCCCAGCATGCGCTGACAGACTGTACATGCTGAGAGTTTTAGTTTTGCAACAGCTGTAGGCACACTGGTTATGTATCACGGAGTTTGTGACCTTACTCAGTGTTTCAAAACCAGTGTGTCTCCAGCTGTTGCAAAACTACAACTCCCAGCATGTACGGTGAATGGTGTAAGGTGACTGCTGGGAGTTGTAGTTTGCAACAGCTGGAGGCACACCGGTCGTGAAACACTGAGTTAGGTAAAAAAAAAAACTCTAAGTTTCACAACCAGTGTGCCTTCAGCTGTTGCAAAACTACAACTCTCAGCAGTCACCGATAGCCAACGGGCATGCTGGGAGTTGTAGTTATGCAAACAGCAGATGCACCACTACAACTCCCAGCATGCACTTTAGCTGTTTGTGCACGCTGGGAGTTGTAGTTATACAACAGCTGAAGGTACACTTTTCCATTGAAAAAATGTGCCTCCAGCTGTTGCAAAACCATAAGTCCCAGCATGCCCATAAGGGAATGCTGGGAGTTGTGGTGGTTTGCCTCCTGCTGTTGCATAACTACAGCTCCCAGCATGCCCTTTTTGCATGCTGGGAGCTGTTGCTAAGCAACAGCAGGAGGCTGTAACTCACCTCCTGCTGCTTCATCGCAGGAAAGTCCCTTGCCGCCGCCGTCGCTCTTGGGGCCCCGATCCCAACATGGACGCCGGGGATCGGGGTCCCCAGCACCCGGGGTCGTCTTCCCGCACCCGCTCACGCCCTCCGGAAGAGGGGCGGAGCGGGTGCGGAAGTGACACCCGCAGCAGGCGCCCTGATTTGTCGGCCGGTAATCCAGCCGACGAATCAGGGCGATTGTGAGGTGGCACCAGTGCCACCTCACCCCTGCAGGCTCTGGCTGTTCGGGGCCGTCAGAGACGGCCCCGAACATCCAGTAATTCCGGGTCACCGGGTCACTGGATAATGACCCCCCTGGGCGATATGCCGGGATGCCTGCTGAACGATTTCAGCAGGCATCCGGCTCCGGTCCCCAACCGGCTAGCGGTGGGGACCGGAATTCCCACGGCCGTATGGATACGCCCTGCGTCCTTAAGGACTCGGAATGCAGGGCGTATCCATACGCCCTGCGTCCTTAAGAGGTTAAGGACCCATGACGTAGGCGTACGTCATGAGTCCGCTCCCGATCTATAACGCGGGGCCACAGCGTTCGGGCCCAGCCTCTAACAATGGCCGGGACCCGTGGCTAATAGTTGAACGCCACATCTAAAATGAAAGTAAAACCATGCTGATTAGCTCAGGGAGCTGTTCGAGATCGCCGCGGCAAAATCGCGGCATCCCGAACAGCTTACATGACAGCCGGAGGATCCCTACCTGCCTCCTCGCTGTCCGATTGACGAATGACTGCTCAGTGCCTGAGATCCAGGCATGAGCAGTCAAGCGGCAGAATCATCGATCACTGGTTTCTTATGAGAAACCACTGATCAATGTAAAAGATCAGTGTGTGCAGTGTTATAGCCCCTTATGGGAGCTATAACACTGCAAAAAAAAAAGTGAATAAAGATCATTTAACACCTCACCTAATAAAAGTTTGAATCACCCACCTTTTCCCATAAAAAAACCAGTGTAAATAAAATAAAAATATGTGGTATCACCGCGTGCGGAAATGTCCGAATTACAAAAATATATCGTTAATGAAACCGCACGGTCAATGGCGTATGCGCAAAAAAAATTCCAAAGTCCAAAATAGTGCATTTTTGGTCACTTTTTATATCATGAAAAAATGAATAAAAAGCGATCAATAAGGCCTATCAATGCAAAAATGAAGGAAGGTGGAAGTAAAGCGATATTTACTGCTGACCTTCTAGTGGTTGCCAAACTGCAACTCCCAGCATGCCCAGACAGCCAAAGGCTGTCTGCGCATGCTGGGAGTTGTATTTTGCAACATCTGGAGGGTCACAGTTTGGAGACCACTATTACAGTGGTGCCCAAACGGTAGCCCTCCAGATGTTGCCAAACTACAACTCTCAGCATGCCTAGACTGCCCAGACATGCTGGAAGTTGTAGTTCTGTTACATCTGTCCCTTCAGATTTTGCAATTTTCATGAAAATTTTGAAAATTGCTGCTATACTTTGAAGCCCTCTAATTTTTTCAAAAAGTACAAATATGTTCATTTTATGATGCCAACATAAAGTAGACATATTATATTTGTGAATCAATATAAAATTTATTTGAAATATCAATTTTCCTTACAAGCAGAGAGCTTCAAATTTAGAAAAAAGCACAATTTGCTACATTTTCATGAAATTTTGGGATTTTTCACCAAGAAAGGATGCAAGTAACAATGAAAATTTACCACTAACATAAAGTAGAATATGTCACGAAAAAATTATCTCATAATCAGAAAAATCGGTAAAAGCATCTCAGAGTTATTAATGCTTAAAGTGACAGTGGTCTGAATTGCGAAAAAGGGCTGCCACTATCTGTCACTATCTACAATATGTTCAAGCCTCAAGTCAATTATCTAAAGTCTATTACAAGTATAATTGGTACCAGCAAGCTGCGAGGTCCTTCTGTGTTCCTGGCCACTTCTCTGGGATTCTGGCCTAGGTGTGAAGATAAGAACACCTATCTGACCTCAGTAAAGCCTCTGTTAAACCATAACCTGGTTGTGGACTCTCATCTTCACTGCCTAGCTGTTGGAATAGCAGAGATAACATTTGGGTGGTTCTGGTACCCAAAAACCACTCTGGCGTCACGAACATTAGGGGTTAATAACACCTTGCCCCTGGGGTTAATACCATCTTGCTCCATTCACCTACACAGCTACACCCCATGGTCCCGCCATCACCGTAGGTCACCACAATCTTGGCGTCACAAACAGGATACGGGTGTGTGCCTTAAACACTTAACCACCAAGTCACCATTATCAAGATGTGTCATAAGCAAAGTGCCGCAAGTCCTCCCCCCCCCAGTCTGAACTGTGCCCAAGTGAAAAATCGCATGCAGTTGAGAAAAAGTGTGCACCACGAAAGTGTACGGGACTGTGTTATTGAAATGTTACTTCGCCGTGGCGCTGAAAAAGTAGAGGGGGAGGTAAAGAATACTGTAATGTCAATCGTCAAGAAAGCTGCAAGAGTTTAATTCAATATGTGGGAAGTCAGGCCGGAGGCCATGTTGCGCGCCAAAAAGTCTGCTGTACCTGCAAGGGTTAACTTGATGGTCGAGAAGCATGCTGAAGGTTCCTGCCAGAGCCAGATCAAGTTGTAGTGTCCAGCCCAAAGTGGAACTTGAAAGGTCCACCCCTTGTTGCCAGGGGGGTGGATGAAGAGGATGCACCGCTGAGTCGCTTCTGGTCCCAGGCCCCGCTGATGACTTCCTTCTGGCCGGTGGCCATGTTGTTGGAAACCAATATAAAAGGCGACGTGGGGCCCGACCTCTTCAGTTTACAGGAAGTGCTGGCAGTCACAGCGATCCATATGCACCAAGAGTCCCAAGATGGAACTGGAGGATTGACTGATTGCCATGGCTGTGGAACGCCTGCACCGACTGTCCATCGAGTCCCCCAGCTGAGGCCGCTTTCTCTACTCCTTCCTCTATCTTCAGCCCAGCTATGGTAAGCGCTCAAGGCCCAACGACCCCCAGCACGTCCCTGGTCCCCACCGCTCCCTAAGTGGCTGTTCTTTGACGAGACTGAATTGATCCAATACATGCAGGAGCATCTACTTCCCTTGACCGGGAAGCCCCTTCCCCCAGTTCCTCCAGCACAGTACGAAAATGCTAAAAGAGACACAGAGGTGGCCACCATCGTAGAGGAACTGAGGGCCCAAAGGCTACAGAGATATGGGCCTAAGCAGCTCCCATTTGAAGTTAATAACAAGAAAAAGGCAAAAGTTGGGCCGTTGGTGGCGCTGGTCCTGATGAAAAGAAAGCTCTGTAGACCCTTCTCAGTGTCTAAATGTGGTTTTATTAGCACAGAAAGCTTTCTGTGCTAATAAAACCACATTTAGACACTGAGAAGGGTCTACAGAGCTTTCTTTTCATCAGGACCAGCGCCACCAACGGCCCAACTTTTGCCTTTTTCTTGTTATTTACACTGCTGGGACATCACCTTTGCTCCAGAGGACCGTGGCTGCAGACCTGAGACATCACCTAAGGCTATCACAGATGTTGTGCTCTCAGCACAACGAAAATAGGTGAGTGTTACAACTTAAATTGTTTTCATCTCACCTATAAACATCCTTCACTAGGGGCGCATATCCCTGTTTTTTTTTCCTTCTACTTCCCATTTGAAGTTAGGCAGCAGCAGCAACAGGACATTAAAAAGCTAGAGGCCCTGTATATCTGCAGATTAGAGCATCCCCGAGAGGGTGAGCCATGGACTGTCATCCCGGAGGCATCCTCCTAGTAAACAGGAGAGCTGTACAGATGGATTATCTTCTCCCAGAAATTCATTCTCTAAAAAGCGGGGAGATCGTGGATATACCCCAGTACAAAGCCTGTGAGGGGAATGGGCAGCAGCTGTCACCAGACCCAAGAATCCTACCCAGATCCCATTTGCCTATTTCCCCTCTGAAGATTGGGATTCAGATCCTTTCAGTTTTCTTCCTCCAAGTGCCAAGGGAGCAGTTGTCCAGGAGGAGTATCCAGATCCACCAGCGAGGGATCCCAAGTGTCTATGTCGAAGTTCTTGTACAGATGTGCCCAGGCCTACTCCTAAGAGCGAGGAGGTTTGGCCTGAACATCAGGCACCGACTAATGTACCCAGGCCTACTCCAGTTGTAAAGGAGGTTTGGTCTAACCAGCGGGTACCTACAAAAGTGCCTTGGCGGAGGTTTGGCTAGATCAGCAGGCACCAACAAGTAATCCCTCAGTGGCACAAGCCGCTGCATTACAAGTAGTGGTTACAGTCAGTCCAACCATTACTAATTCCCGTTTGTCCCACGTTTCATGGAACACCCACCTTGACCCCATGAAAGGGGCCCAGTCTTGCAACCCCAGGTTGATCTCACAACCTAGGGCCCAGCCTGATAGGCGAGACTGGGAAGGAAAATTGCCAGAAAGATAGCTGTCTAAGAGTGGGTTCACACCACGATTTTTCTATACAGTTTTTTTTTTAAACCGTATGCAACCGTACAGCAAACTGTGGCCATATACTTTCCATTCAAAACTGTATGCACCATATTGTATACGGTTGTCTCCGTTTTTCACACCACACAGTTTTTTACTTTTTTTTTTTCTGGACAGAAAACCGTGGCCTACCACGCTTTTTGGTCCGGGTGAAAAATCGTATTGACCCGTATATGTTTTCTTTTAACATGGGAGTCAATGGGAACCGTACAGACCTGTATGTGTGTACGGTTCCATCCAGTTTTCACCATACGGTTTTTGACTTTGCACAGTTTTTTTTCTTGGAATTTCAATCAAACAAGTGAAACTTTATTCATAATGGAGTGAAAAGTTCAAAACATATACTTTTTTTTCTTAAAAAACGGATGCAACTGGACATCATTTTTCAAACCGTATAAGGTTTTCAACCGTATACAGATAAAACTTTGTACACACGTTTTGATACAGTTTAGTCAGGTTTTGAGGAATCCGTTTTCTTAACAAAAACCTGATTAAAAACTGTATTGCAAAAACGTGGTGTGAACCTACCCTAAGTAACTTTGTGTACAGAAAAACTTTAACCAGACTTGGTCGCCAGACTAACTGACTGTAGTGCACTAGCACACTTTTGTTGTTACAGGTTTATTGCAATGTTCAAGCATTGTGCCTGACAGACTTGTCAAGATAAGTTCACTGCAACCAAGATTAGTAAGTAATGTGCCCAGCTTCGGCCGAGAGACTCCTTGGTAGAGGAGATTCACTATTTGCTTTACATAGGCACAAGCAAGTGAGGAGGAGACCCTGACGAGCCACATCCATGGACTTTTTAATGTACATGGACTACTTAGCAGTACATGAACTGTTCTGTAAATACTTAAAGTAATATATTCTTTTCTATAAAAATGGTTACGGAGGTACACTAAAATGTTATGGTCCTGTATTATGTTTGATGAGGTCTAATAAAATGTAAATAAGTTATTGTACACCAAAAGTCACCATGTACAGTCTTTTCTGATGACTGGTTGTATCCCTACAGGGGTTTGTCATGAGCCACTCAGGCAAAGCAACACGTCACCCCACCACTAGCATCATGTATCATAAACAGTAGTGTACTACACATAATGTACACCTAAAAGTACTCATAGTCATGTACACACAATATAAATGTACACGTAAAGTACACCTCAAGTCACATACAGTAGTACTGTAGCACTCAAAATTACACAGTCTACTTTAATGTCATATGTCTAATGTCATATGTACTTGTGTTTGTGCACAGGATACTTTCCTGGCCAGAAGGTATTCCTGATACTAAGTAACGCACGTAATCAAGTCTAAGGTTACAGAAATGTCAAATGTTATCAACATAAAAATGTCTAGCATAAATTTAAATATAGTGTTCTGGGGAGAAGTGACCCTGGGGAGAAGGGACCCCAGTAGCCAAGGCATTGGCCAGAAAGCCTCAGGCAACCCAATCCGCGAACGTCTTGTACCAAATGTACATAATGTTACCTGCATAGTCCAAAAATGTCATGTTATGTCTAGTCAACTGTTATGCATAGTCAAGTCATCAAATGCATAATTATAGGTCCTTAAAAGTCAAGTTGTCAGTACTAGTCATAGTCTTCACTAATCCTGTTTTCAGTTGAGCAACCAAAAATCAGAGCATGTATGGACAATATTACAGAGTTATATTATCAGTTTTACCAGCCTGGGAAGGACGTTTGTTTGCAGAAAATGCCTCAGGACTGCATCCGGTCCCAGGGCCACTTCCACTCTCAACTCTAACAGAACCTGCGTTGAGGGCGACTTGTGTTAAGTAGGGGGGTTTGTGATGTCCCAGTACAGGACATGGTCCTGCACTACACTTAGGCCCTGTCAGGTTGAGTCCCTCGGTGACCAAGGGGCTCTCCTGCAGTGTCTCCTCTGCTGTTATTATAGTATTATTTAATGTCATAGGATTATAGTCAGTATGTCAATGTATAGTAAGTATAAAGGACCTTTGGAGGACTCCAGTAAATGTCTAAAGGACCTGTGAAATGTCCAAGTTATGTTTATGTTATACATGTTACCCAGAGGGCACCAGTTTAACACATGACCAGCAGCTTGACCAATGGGCATTGGCTCAGCCCCCCTCTATATAAGGGGGCGGCCATTTCAATTCTCTCTCTTTCATCACTTTACTGAGACCAGCAAACACCAGAGATCTCAGTGCTAGTGTCCAGTACCTTGAAAGCCTCAAATCTACAGTCATTCCAGTAAGTCAAGTCTATCCTGGCTGTCACTATCTACAGTCTAGTCTAGCCTCAAGTCAATTATCTAAAGTCTATTACAAGTATCATTTGTCCCAGCTAGCTGCGAGGTCCTTCTGTGTTCCTGGCCACCTCTCTGGGATTCTGGCCTAGTTGTGAAGAGAACACCTATCTGACATCAGTAAAGCCTCTGTTAAACTATAACCTAGTTGTGGACTCTCATTTTCACTTCCTAGCTGTTGGAATAGCGGAGATACAGTTTTTGTGGTTGAGGTACCCAAATCCCCCCCCCTGGCGTCACGAACATTAGGGGTTAAAAACACCTTTCCCCTGGGGTTAATACCATCTTCTCCCATCCACCTACACAGCTACACCCCGTGGTCCCGCCATCACAGTGAGTCACCACATTCAATAGGGTTTAGTCTGGAGAATTACTTGGCATGTCCATCACCTAGGACCTGACTGGGGATAAAAACCAGCCCTGGAAATGACTGCACACCAGCCCCCAACGGCCGCCAACCATATTGCTATTTACATACATACTGTATAATATATATGTACATATATATATATATATATATATAGAGAGAGAGAGAGAGAGAGAGAGAGAGAGAGAGAGAGAGAGAGAGAGAGAGAGAGACAGAGAGAGAGAGATAACACAATGCGCAACACTCCTCTATAAGGTGAAAAACAGATGGGTTTATTGGCTCACAGCAAAGCAAAGTTTCTGTCCCACTATAGGACCATTTTCCAGCTTGAAAATGGTCCCATAGTAGGACAGAAACGTTGCTTTGCTGTGAGCCAATAAACCCACTTAATTTCACCTTATGGAGGAGTGCTGCGCATTGTGTTATCTACATTGAAGAACTGTGATCGAGTCAATTTTGTGATAAGTAGTGCTGCATTATCTCTTTTTGGACTATATATATATATATATATATATATATATATATATATATATATATACATATGTCACAGAAGAAATACAGCACTACTTCAACAAATTCTTTAATCTAATGGTGCCAACATCCAAGACCCAATCACAGTCAACAGCTTTAAAAATTAAAATGGCGCAGCACTCCATTATAGTGGAAAATTGTGGAAATGCTTGAAAATGTTCTATGGAGGAACTTGAGCATTGCAGGTGAAAATCCTGTATACTGTGACAAACATTACCAATAATTTCAGTATACAAGGAGCAAATATTGTCACCATACATATTACCATCATACTGTTACTGACCAAATCCTGTATACTGATACCAATATTACCAATAATACCAGTATGCAAGGAGAAATATTATCACCATACATATTCCCATCATACTGTTATTGACCAAATCCTGTATACTGATACCAATATTACCAATAATACCAGTATACAAGGAGGAATATTATTACCATACATATTACCATTACAGGGGCGTAGCTAGAAACCACAGGGCCCCGATGACAAAACATTTCCATTGGCCCCCCCTACCTCCCGACGACCCAGGACGACCCTCTTCCACAACATTGGCTGCACAAATCATCAGCAACTACAGCACTGATCAGTGACTCACAAGTGGCGTCTTCTATGTAGTATAGAACCAAAGATTGCAGTCAGGCTACCTCTGGCAAGCACATGGAGGGCTGTGCGGCCCCTCGAAGAAATGCCACCCCAGACGTCTTCTCATGCACTGGCCTGTCTCCTGGTAGCACCTCCATGCTCTGGACACTATGCTGACAGACGCAGCAAACCTTCTTGTCACAGCTCTCATTGATGTGCCATCCTGGATGAGCTGCACTACGTGAGCCACTTGTGTGGGTTGTAGTCTCATGCTACCCCTAGAGTGAAAGCACCACCAGCATTAAAAAGTGATCAAAGCATCAGCCAGGAAGCATAGTAACTGAGAAGTGGTCTGTGGTCATCACCTGAAGAACCCACGCCTTTATTGGGGGGTGTCTTGTTAATTGCCTATAATTTCCACCTGTTGTCTGTTCCATTTGCTCAACAGTATGTGAAATTGATTGTCAATCAGTGTTGCTTCCTGAGTGGACAGTGTGATTTCACAGAAATGTGATTGACTTGGAGTTACAATGTGTTGTTTAAGTGTTCCCTTTATTTTTTTGAGCAGTGTATATTGGGTGTGTTCGTTGATTTCCAGTATTTAGCTATATAGTGGTCCCTCAACATACGATGGTAATTCGTTCCAAACGACCCATCGTTTGTCGAATCCATCGTATGTTGAGGAATCCGTGCAATGTAAAGTATAGGAAGCTGTACTCACCTGTCCCCGCCGCTCCGGACCAGGTCCTCACCGCTCCCGATGCTGTCCAAGGGGCTCCCGATGCTGTCCCGCTGCTCCGGTGTCTTCTTCGCGATCCTCCGGCTCTTCTGCAGGGTCCGGGCCTCGCTTTCTGGTGACGTTATTACGCTGCTGCGCCGGTGCGGCGTGCGTAGTGACGTAATAACGACGCCGGAAAGCGAGGCCCAGACCGTGGAGAAGATGCGCAAGACACCAGAGGATCGCGAAGTGGACCTGGAGCAGCGGGAATAGGTAAGCGAACCTGCCAGGGATGCTTAAACTGCTATACGACAGCAGCTTAAGCATTTTGCGCTGTCGGATAGCAGTTAATGCGATGGCCCCGACATATAAAAGCATCGTATGTTGATGCTGACATCGACATGCGATGGCCTCTGAGAGGCCATCGTATGTCGATTTTATCATATGTCGGGGCCATCGTAGGTCGGGGGGTTACTGTACATGTTCTGGCTGCAATGGCTATATGACACACACAGGTGTCCTTATGTTGTTATCAAGTGCTTCTGAGCCTATGTGCAATAAAAATAGTGCAGGAGACCATTTGTGTTATTTTTTGGCAATGATAATCTACAACTAAATTCCATGTCACATTTTGTGTATATTAGATGCAGATTTTTTAAACAAATCTGTTTTTGATGCAGTTTTTTTAGATTTTCAAAAGTCCCATTTACTTTAAAAAGAACAACCACATCAGTTATTAAAAGGGTACCCAGTGGAAATATACCTTATCCCCTATCAACAGGATAAAGAATACATTTCTGATTGCGCAGAGTCTGACTGCTTTGGGTGAGAGCAGGAGGGAGGTGTTGAGGGGAGGTTAAGGAAGTAATCAATTTTGATATAAATTGTATTTAGCACCTATGAAAGCCAATATCCCAGCTTAACCCCTTAAGGACTCAGCCCCTTTGGGCCCATTTTATTTTTACGTTTTGGTTTTTTCCTCCTCGCTTTCAAAAAATCATAACTCATTTATATTTTCATCCACAGACTAGTATGAGGGCTTGTTTTTTGCGTGACCAGTTGTCCCTTGTAATGCCATCACTCACTTTACCATAAAATGTATGGCGCAACAAAAAAAATACTATTTGTGTGGGGAAATTAAAAAGAAAACCGCAATTTTGCACATTTTGGAAGGTTTTGTTTTCAGGCCGTACAATTTACGGTAAAAATGACATGTGTTTTTTATTCTTTAGGTCAATACAATTAAAATGATACCCATGATAACATACTTTTCTATTACTGTTGCGCTTAAAAAAAATTGCAAACTGTTTAACCAAATTAGCACGTTTAAAATTCCCCTATTTTGAAGACCTATAACTTTTTCATTTTTCCGTATAAGCGGCAGTATGAGGGCTCATTTTTTGTGCCGTGATCTGTACTTTTTATTAATACAATATTTGCTTATATAAAACTTCTAATACTTTTTGTATAAATTTTTTTGTAATAAAATGTTATAAAAAAAGCAGCTATTTTGGACTTGTATTTTTTTTACGTTCACGCCGTTCACCGTACGGTATCATTAACATTTTATTTTAATAGTTGGGATATTTACACACGCGGCGATACCAATTATGTATATAAAAAAAAATTTTTTACACTTTTTGGGGGTGAAATAGGGAAAATGGGACAATTTACTTTTTTATTTGGGGAGAGGTTTTTCACATTTTTTTTACTTTTAATTTTTACTTTTTTTTACTTTTATTTTTACACTTTAATAGTCCCCATAGGGGACTATTTATAGCAATCATTCGGTTGTTAATACTGTTCAGTGCTATGTATAGGATATAGCACTGATCAGTATTATCGGTCATCTTCTGCTCTGGTCTGCTCGATCGCAGACCAGAGCAGAAGACCCCGGGAGAAAGCCGGAGCAAGGTGAGGGGACCTCCGGCCACCATGCTGGATGATCAGATCACTGCGGCAGCGCTGCAGGCGATCCGAACATCCATTTAAAGTACTGCGATGCTGCAGATGCCGTGATCTGTATTGACCACGGCATCTGAGGGGTTAATGGCAGACATCCGCGCAATCGTGGATGTCCACCATTACGGGCGGGTCCCTGGCTGTTATCAGCAGCCGGGACCTGCCCCGCATGACGCGAGCATCACTCCGATGCTCGCGGTTATGTATAGGACGTAAATGTATGTCCTGGTGCGTTAAGTACCAGCTCACCAGGACGTACATTTACGTCCTGCGTCGTTAAGGGGTTAAAGCTAGATTTTATTGTAAAGAGGTGGGGTTATGAAGTGGGATAGGTAGGGTTCTTCTTAATCATTGAGATTAAACTGAATTCTTTCTGAAAAATAAAGTAAAATAAAAATGAGAGATATGTAGTGATATGATCTTAGTAGCCAATCACTGCTCATCATTCATATCCTAACAAGCTCTGGGAAAATGACAGATACGCTTCGGTTGCTATGATCAAATTACTTCAGTTTTTGATAAATCTGGGCAATTATGTCTATGAAGACAAGTACTATTAAGGTTTTTATTTGGAGAAAACACTCTTAGGCTAAGTTTCTACTTGTTTTTTTCTGCCAGTTTTTGAAAATCAACCACAGCAGTTGAGCCAAAGCCAGAAGTGTATTCAAAAGGAATAGGACATATAAAGGAAGGACTTAGACTTCTCCTCCCTTATGGATCCACTTTTGACTTTGGCTCAAAAACTGCAGTGGCAGTATTCCAGAAACTGCCAGAAAAAATAAGTGAAAACTTTGCCTCATAGACAACAGTGCAGCCCGAGATCACTGTTAGGCTTTGTTCACACCTCAGCAATTTCTAAATTCCACTGCAGCAGAGTCCTGTTGAAGTCATAGTGCATTCCCGTGTATCTCCGCAGTCTCCGGAATATCCATACTGAGATTTTCTGTGAAGACATTCCGAAGCGTGAACAGAGCCTAAGTGTTTCTGCCTCCCATACAGCAGGTCCCTACCTCTCATAGCATGTTGACTTCTTCTTCAGAACTGTCAGCAGCATTCTCACTTTTGCCCCATGCAAACTATTAACATTCAATCCATTACTAGCCCTTCCATGCTGGCAGTAGCTTTCTCACCACCTCTCTCCCATTGGCATTAGGGCTGTCCCCCCTTTTCACCCTTTCTCACTGACAGTAGTATTTTCCGCCCCTTCCTCACTGTCAGCAGCATAGTATGCTTTCCCACCATTCCTCTTTATTGGCAGCAGCATTGACCCCTTCCACACCCTGATATTTTGTATCATGAAGTAGATATTGGGGATTTCATGTGATAAGTCTTCTGTTGATGAGGGCCATACCCATTATATAAATGTTAGTACAGCTCACTGATTTTAGTTGGATTAGCTTATTATCAAAGTTTTCCTCATCCTATGGTTTTGTTTGTTGGGAATTGTTGTTTTTTTTATAACACCTGGAGAGTCACAGGTTGTGGAACACTCATTCAGGGTGTATTCAAACGTAATGTATCCTGCACATATTTGATGCCCAGGATCTGAGGCTGCAGATTTAAAACTGTGTTCAATCAGAGGTCTGTAGAAGCACACGAGTTGTGTGAAACGACGTTACCTGTATTCACTGCTTGGAGTTTTTGAGCCTCTGCCTCCTCCCGTGTTTTTTAGATATGTTTGTCTGCTGAATTGAGAATAAAGAAATTCTATTTGCACCAACCTGAGAGTTGCCGCTTGATTCTGTTCTTACCACTTGTTCTACGGATTCTTTCCACTCACAAGCTGAGCACCGCCGGGAGACTCGCAGCTGTTGCCAGGATTGCATGCTTCGAACCAGGGGACTAAGGTAGTGCCGATTTAATCTTTTTTTCTATTTGCAATCATGTAGTTTTACATTGAAATCTGACGAAGCTGACTGAGCGAAAACGCGTTTGGGGTAGGAGGTGAGGGACATTTGCCTGATAGGGTGCCTGATCAACCATTGTTGCGCTGCCCTTTTTTTCTCCTTATGTGCCACTGCCTTATATGTTATGCTATTTGCTTTAATTAGGTATTGTCTATTTAACTTCGTAGTGTTGTCCAACAGACTTATAGATAGTTGCACTTTTTTGCTATTTTGCACATATTTTATATATGGCTTTGGATACTTATTCCAAGATCTCTTCTCACATGCAATATACATGTGATGTACATGCATCCCTATTCACTTGACATCATATATGAGATACATTTTTCCCCACCTCCACTCTTCTGCCTGAGTATTCTGTTGTGCCTCTTTATTTGTATTGTTTTACATACTGTCTGTTTTTAATTCTTTTGTTATCTAATAAAATATATATTTTTTGTGTGAATTTTCTTGTTATGGTCTTAAGTGGTTTTTGCTGTGGATAATTTTGTGGACCATATTTAGTGGTATCTCAGATTGCCAATTCTTTTTGGGTAACCATTGAAATCTACAATATAATATGTGCAGCTTCAAATCCTGCACATCAAACATGTGCAGGATACTATGGGGGAGATTTATCAAAACCTGTGCAAAGGAATAGTTGCCCATTTGCCCATAGCAACCAATCAGATTGCTTCTTCTATTTTGCAGAGGCCTTGTTAACCCTCCTTAAAGGGGTACTCTGGCCCTAATACATCTTATGCCTTATCCAAAGAATAGGGGATAAGATGTATGATCGTGGGGGTTCTGCCGCTGGGGACCCCCACAATCTGTCGTTCTGCACCCATCTTTGCGAGCTCTCTGCAGCGCTGGAAGCCCGAGTGTGAAGCGTGACAACCACGGGGCCGGAGTATCGTGATGTCACGACTCCGCCCGTGTGACTTCACGCCCCGCCACCTCAATGCAAGTCAATGGGCCATCACGCCCCCCTCACGTAGACTTGCATTGAGGGGGTGGGGCGTTATGTCACGCTTCAGACTCGGAGTCTCCAGCACTGCAGAGAGCTCACAAAGGTGGGTGCGGAATGAAAGATTGCAGGGGTCCCCAGCAGTCGGACCCCTGCGATCATGAATCTTATCCTCGATCCTTTGGATAGAGGATAAGATGTATTAGGGCCGGAGTACCCCTTTAAAGATTCTGCTAGAAAATGAACATTTCTCCTTAGAGCCATATAAATTAAACTGTGCATCTTAAAATGAACACTGTCCTTTTCAGTGGCAACCCCCTTAGGTAGTCATAGCCAGCAGCACCCCCTTAGGTAGTAATAGCAAGCAGCCCCCATAGGTAGTAATAGCAGTAGCCGCTTTAGGGAGTAATCAGTAGCCCCCTTAGGTAGTATTCAGTAGCTCCTTTAGATAGTAATCTGTAGCCTCTTAGGTAGTAATAGCCAGCAGCCCCTGGCCACAGCTTGAGAGCCTGGGAGTGCTTTTTTTTTTTTTTTAATCAGTTGGGGGCAGTCACTCTCTACTGAAGGGCACTATTTTCAATCTATCTTCAGTAAGAGAGACATTATTGGGGTCTGTTGTGTTTATGCCTGGTGTCCGTTTATCTTGCAGGATTTGACCGGGGGGCAAACAATTACTGCTTACATTTTTTTTTTCTGGTCAGATCCTACAAAATAAACTGAAATTGTGACGCAGGTCCCCTAACCGAGCACCGCTACATGTGTGAACCTATCCTAATCTGTGAAATAGTTTTCCCCCCAGCTTCAAAAAGGACTATGCAAAGATCTAAGGGCCCACACATCAATTTCTGCCTCATGAATAGAGTAGCTAGTTACTCCTTAGGCTAGGTTCAGACTACGGAATTTCCGTCTGCAATTCCGCTTTGAAATTGCAGGTGGAAATTCCGCTTGCTAAAATGCATAGTGTAGTGAATGGGTTTCCGTTCACAAATTCACACTTCGTAATTTGTGAAGCGGAATTTGTGAAAGGAAAATCCGCTTGGAAATTTCCGCCTGAAGAATGGCGGTGCTCTTTCTTCAGGCGGAAATCTGCGCAGAACACATTGCAGTCTATTGGAGACTGCAGTGTCCACGCGGTCCTAGCACCGACTGATTCAGTCAGCGCTGGCCGCACTTGGAATCTCCAGGCGGAAATTTTCTGCCTGGAGATTCTGTAGTCTGAACCTAGCCTTATAGCCACTTTAAAAGATGTCTACGGCATGGATTCTACCACAAGAATGGACAAAACCATCCTTTTGGCAGCGCAATATCCGCCGCTGATGTTCCGTAGTGGAATCCCATTGCCAGCAATGGGGTTCTGCTGCACCTGCATTTCTGACTGAAATTTCTTAGCGGAATTCTGGTCGAAATATCCGTAGTGTGAACCTAGCCTTAGGAAGCGATGATAGTTCTTCCTTGTGATTTCAGGTAACCGGTTTCTGACAGAGCTCAAACGCTGAAATGTCTGTTCTGCACAAAATGCATTTTTAGTCCCTTTACCTTTTTTTGTACATTTTGTTATGTTGCAGCCTTGAGCTAAAACATAAAAAAAAAAAATAATTCTGCACTTAATACCCCATAATGAGACTTTTGCTAAAGTTTAGCAAATTTGAAATATATCTCTGGGGGCCTCTTTATTATGTTTGAGATGTTTCTACACCTTAGTTAGTCACCTGTGGTAAATTTAGGGGATTGGACATGATTTGGAAAGACACAGCCCTGTCTATATAAAGTCACATATCTAGCCAATGCATATCAGAGGAAAAACCTAGCCATGAGGATGAAAGAAAGGCCTGTAGAGCTCCGAAGCAGGAATATGTGGAGGTCAGATCTGGAGAAGGGTCCAAAAAAGGATCAAGCCCATTTTGGCCTTAAGCAAAACAAAAGGAAAAGTGGATAAACTAAAATGCAGTGCACACCTATCAGTAACAACAATATTCTGTATAAAATATTAATCTTTATTAGCAAAAAATATACAAAAATACATGGACACAAAAAATTCAAAACAACAAAAATTGCTCTAAGCAGAACAATCTCCTACAAGAACATGAGGGAAGGATGTAACCGCCCTCAAGAGGGCACATGTACATAAATGACACCCCTGAGGAAGTTGCCTAACAGCGACGGATTGTGTGGAGTTCTGTGGGGGGCACATGTTGTGACCTGTTCATACCTGCATCTGTCTAATCCCCTGTCTGGTATCCTGAACTTGTTTGAATGTTTTACTTTTGCATTTATTGTTATAGTTTTTTGCTGTGTAGGATAGCCACTTAATTCTATGTATGCAGTATAGGGCAGCATTACTTTCCTTTGATGTTATACTGTAGACTTTAATTCTGTACACTAGGCAGGGGCAGACTGACCGGCCGGTCTGATTGGATGTCATCCGAGAGCCAGGCCGGGTACAGGGCCCGCCACTGCTGAGGATCCACGACACTTGTCCCGGATCCCCAGCAGACAGCGCTGCCATCTCCGGTATGTGCGATACATGCACATACAGGAGAAGGCGTCCCATCTCGGCCCTCACACAGCGCAGGTGCTGATGACGCCACTCATCGGCACCTGCACTGTGGAGGAAAGGAGACGCGGGCCCCAGCTGTGCTTCGGAGGAGAAGATCACTGCGAGGGACATCAGATGAGCATAATTTGTTTCTCAACCTGGGAAGGGGGAGGGGGAAAAACTCTGCTGCCTACACCTACTGGGGGGGGGGGGGGGGGATGGGGACACTCTAACTCTGCTGCCTACACCTACTGGGGGGGATGGGGACACTCTAACTCTGATGCCTACACCTACTTGGGGGGGACTCTAACTCTGCTGCCTACACCTACTGGGGGGGGGACTCTAACTCTGCTGCCTATGCCTACTGGGGGGGAACTCTAACTCTGCTCTCTACACCTACTGAGGTGGACTTTAACTCTGCTGTCTACACCTACTGGGGGGAGTCTAACTCTGCTGTCTAGACCTACTGGGGGGGGGGGACTCTAACTCTGCTGTCTACACCTACGGGGAGGACTCTAACTCTGCTGTCTACACCTACTGGGGGGACTCTAACTCTGCTGTCTACACCTACTCGGGGGGGACCATAAATCTGCAGCCTACACCTACTGGGGGGGACCCTAACTATGCTGCCTACACCTACTGAGGGGGACTCTAACTATGCTGCTTACACCTACTGTGGGGGAACTCTGCTGCCTACACCCACTGTGGGGGAACTCTGCTGCCTACATCCACTGTGGGGGAACTCTGCTGCCTACATCCACTGTGGGGGAACTCTGCTGCCTACACCCACTGTGGGAGAACTCTGCTGTCTACACTTACTATGGGGGAACTCTGCTGCCTACACCTAATGTGAGGGACTATCTACTATGTTCCTGCCTAGCTAATATGGGGACATAGGGGTTTTTCATAATGCCCCTCCCGAGACTAGACTTTTGATCTGCCACTGGGGGGAGGGGGTGCTGGCTACCTACTTGACTAACTCCCTGACTTCCTAACTTTATACCTGGATGCCTAACTACTTACTTACATACCTGGCTATCCAACTACCTACATACCTGGCTGCCTAACTACCTACTTACATATATTGTTACCTACCTACATACCTGGCTATCTAACTATGTACATACCTGGTCTTCATATATAGCTGCCTAACTACCTAGATAGCAACCTACCTACCTACCTGGCTAATCACCTACCTACTTATCTGGTTTCCTGATCTACCTACCTAGTTAACTATTTACCTGGATACCTACCTACCCTTTTACTGTGCAGGACACCAAGGAGGGCATTATTACAGTTAGTGGGCCTATAGATGGGAAAATTGTAGAGGAGGGGACGACACTGTAAAAATGTAGAGTCTAACATGTTTGTCCTGCAGATGTGAAGAGATCATCATGGTGGTCTGATCCGAAGGGAGAAGAAAAGGAAAGAGAATGCCGCTGATCAGAAAATATGTAATTATGAGTCCCTAGATGTATCTGTAATCACTTCTATGATATACAGATCCTGTGTACAGCTGATATCTACCACCATATGGTCCTGTATGTAATCACTTATATTGTATACAGATCCTGTATAGTACACAGGTCTGTGTATAGTTGTTTTATTCAGTACGGTATTGCAGTATTATCCTGTTATTATGTGGTGGTATATATTTACTCTTTATAAACAGGTATTATTGGTCACGGAAAATTATTTTACCTACTTTAAAGTGTTTCTTGACGCTTGATTGAGGGGCCGCGTCATTGTTCCGCTCACTGAACAGACAGAGCGGAACGATGACATGGCCCATCAATCAAGCGGAGGGGGCGTCGCTCCCGGCCGAAGAAGGGGAGTAGATAAGAAGAGCTCCCCACCCAGGTGACTACTTACGACGGCGGCGGTAACTAGTTTATAACTTCATATCTGCACCATCCCTGGGGGCAGAAGCATCCCCCGGGAATGGTGAAAATAAAGATTTTACCCTATATAACGCTTTGCCAAGCGTTATATAGGGTAAAATCTGATGATTGGTTCCCTTTAAGTGGACTAGCAACATTCAGGGCCCTCTTACCATATATAATGCCCCCATCATGCGCCTCTCACATATAATGCCCCCATCATGCTCCCCTCACATATATAATGCCCCCCTCATGCGCCCCTCACATATAATGCCCCCATCATGGGCCCCTCACATATAATGCCCCCATCATGTGCCCCTCACATATAATGCCCCCATCATGCCCCCAGACAGGCCCCCAGATAGATATGACTCCCATCAGGAAGGGCTCCCCAGTAGGTACACAGGCCCCCATATAGATATGACCCCCATCTGGTAGGGGCACCCAGATAGATATGACCCCCATCAGGCAGGGCTCTCAAGTAGGTATAGAGGCCCAAGATGGATATGATCCCCATCACTGATGGGCGTCATATCTATCTGGGGGCCTGTCCACCTACTGGGGAGCCCTACTTGATGATCAGGAAGGGGTTCCCAATAGATGTACAGGCCCCCAACATAGAAATTACCCCCAGCAGGTAAGGCTCCTATTTAAACAATTATGCCCCCTAAGAAGATAGGTTAGCCCCTGGTGATAAGCAGGTCCTCCTTTATTAGGCAAGTAATTAGGCAAGATAAGTTAGGTTTCACAGCTACAGTACTTACATCTCCCTGCTGCATCCTAAAACGAGCCTTCTTTGCGGGGATGCACGTGTTAGGTGACGACATCACATGCGCCGCGCAGTACGTCAGCATCCCGGCATCCTGCTCTGCGGATGCGATGACATCACCAATCACGTGCATCCCTCCAGGAAGGCTCGTTATAGGCTGTAGCAGGGAGATATAGGTACAGTAGCAGTGTGTGCCAACGTGTGTAAAGTCTTCCGGCATTTAGCGCTGCTTGCCCGAAGCAGGGCTAAATGCCTAAAGAAATCACCTGCCCGGCGCCCGGAATGCAAAATTTAAATCCGCGGGCCGGGAGTGTGAGACCCCGGGTTTACATAGTTAAAGAGGTACTCCACCCTAGACGTCTTAATCCCTATCCAAAAGAGTAGTACCCACCTGTCACGCCCCCTCCCATAGATATGAATGGCGGGGTCGTGACGGTTGTGGTTGCCAGTCAAATGGCACAGAGCGGAGTTCGCTACATGTATCAGATTTCGAGGAATATTATTGCCATACATTTTACCATCATACTGTTTTGACCAAATCCTGTATACAGACCAATATTACCAATTATTACAGTATACAAAGAGGAATATTATCACCATACATATTACCATCATACTGTTACTGATCAAATCCTGTATATGGACCAATATTACCATTATACAAGGAGGAATAATATCACCATGCATATCACCATCGTACTGTTACTGACCAAATCCTGTATTCTGAGACCAATATTACCAATAATACCAGTATACAAAGAAGAATATTATCACCTTACATATTACCATTGTACTGTTACTGACCAAATCCTGTATTCTGAGACCAATATTACCAATAATACCAGTATACAAAGAAGAATATTATCACCTTACATATTACCATTGTACTGTTACTGATCAAATCCAGTGTACCGGGACTAATATTACCAATTATAACAGTATACATGGAACAAATTACACCGCCATACAAAGACTGGATAATAGCACCATACTGAGTAAAAATCACCATACACTGAAGACTAAAAATACCAATAATACCAGTATGAAAATAATATAAGGGCCAAATAATGCTGATGCATCAGGAACACACTATACATCACAAAGAGACAGAGTAAACAGACTATTATTCCCTCATACATTGACCATATAGAGGTATATACCAGCTGTACACAGGATCTGTATACTATATAAGTCATTATATACAGCACCATATAGAGGTAGATACTTGCTGTACACAGCATTTGTTTACCATATAAGGGTAGGGTCACACATGCCATATTTTGCTGTGTATTCAATGTGCAGATTTGAAGCTACAGATTTTGTGCCACAGATTTTAATGTAAACTAAATGACTGAACACATTATCAAATCTGCAGCTTTAAGCACTATACTGTCCGTGTGAATAAACCTTAAGGGTATGTTCATACGTACAGGATCTGCTGCATCTTTTCCTTGCATATTTTGTGCAACTGATTTTGCTACCCATTCACTTCAATTGGTAGCAAAATCGGCAGCACAAAATATGCCACATGTATGTGTGAACGTACCCTTTGGGTACTTTCACCTTTTCATATTTTCTGCTGCAGACTTGCTGTAGCAGATTTTGCTACCCATTGAAGTAAATGGGCGGCAAAATCTGCAGCAGCAAATCTGCAGCAAAAATGTGCACCTGTGAATGTACCAAATGGGTGCGTATTAGGTAGGTTCCCTCCCAAGTGGGTACATATGATAGGTAGGTGGTTAGGCTGGTAGCTTCTTAGGTAGGTAGAAAAATTAAATAGACAGTGGCACACCAGGTGTCAGCAAAAAAAATGTGATTTATTCAAAAGACGTGTTAGGCAACGTTTCAGCTGGCTCACCCAGCCACGTAAATGGCTGGGTGAGCCAGCTGAAACGTTGCCTAACACGTCTTTTGAATAAATCACATTTTTTTAGCTGACACCTGGTGTGCCACTGTCTATTTAATTTTTCTTTGTTTGGAGGGGTCCCCAACCTAGACCCGACACAGTAGGCACCCGAGCACCTTTTTTACCCTGGAGTGCTGCTTTCCTGCTCTATCTATTCTTAGGTAGGTAGGTAGATAGATAGATAGCTAGGTTGTTAGCTATGTAGGCAGTTGTTAGCTAGCTAGGTGGATAGCCAGGTAGCTATCAAGGTAGGTTATAAGGTAGTCGGGCACGTAGACAACCAGGAAGCTAGGTAGTTAGACAGGTAGGTAGGTATGTATCTAGGTAGAGCACCAGATAGGTAGCTGGGAAGATAGGTAGGTAGTTAGCTAGTAGGGGCCAAAAAAGGAAAGCAGAAAGGACTTGCCCCGCCCATTAAAAAAAAGAAAACAAAATAATTAACAGTACACATCATAAAAGAAACAGAAAAAACGGAAGCAGGTTGTCAGGATTCGCTTCAACGATGCCATGATTTATATATATATACAGTATATGTATATATATATATATATATATATATATATATATATATATATATGCCTCTCATTTCTTCAGCAAATTTATCTAAACAACACAGATATAATTGGAAAAAAAACAACGAGAATAAAAAAACAAGAATAAAGAATTTGATTTGCATTTGAATCATTTCAATAATTAGAATTATTTCTGTAAAGATCAGGTCGCTTCACTGCTCTCCATAGCAACTTTATGTATGTTGTTAGTTTACATATGAATGGTTACCGTATGTTTTATTATGTTCTATAACCATACCGGTTAGTAACGTTAAAGGAGAAATGCGGTGCAAAACTTTTTACTTTCCTTATGCCCAGAGTGCAAAAACTAAAAAAAACAACTTTAACTCATTCCTATGTTCCCCCCATTGTGCCGGTATCAGCGTCCCAGTCCTCTGGCGCTGCTCAGCTCCCTGCTTCCTAGGCTCGGAACATCACACTGCAGTCAGCATCAGTCAGTTACCGGAGCAGTCAGTTACCGATGCAATGGGGGAACATAGGAAGGTGAGTTAAAGTTTTTTTTTCTGCAGCCCGGGCACAGAGGAATTAAAAGTTTTGCACCGCATTTCTCCTTTAACTGCTAATAAGGTGTCTATAGTACCATGTTAAACAATAGTACATATACAATAGTACACTGTATATGGCTGAAGGCTGTATGTCTGTGGGGGCCACTGCCTACCTAATGTGGGGGAACTACAACCTAATGTGGGGGGAACTATACTACTAACCAAATGTGGTGGAAATACAACCTAATGTGGGGGAACTATACTGCCAAACTATTGTGGGGGGAGCTATACTGCCAACCTAATGTGGAGGAACTACAACCTAATGTGGGGGAACTATATTGCCAGCCTAATGTGTACATAGAAACAGAGCAGAGCAGCTAGGAGGAGGATGCGCGCATGGTAAGTTACCAGGGGCCAAGTCATCTTCGGTGCTAAGACCACTGCTCCTCTGGTCCCGGGACCTACTGCTATGGCCTATAGGCCATAGCAGTAGATGATGACCCCTGACCGGAGGAGCGGTGATCGGAGCACTGAAGTGCGGCAGTACACTGGCATATAGCCTCAAGCTATACACTGTATATGGCTGAAGGCTGTATGTCTGTGGGGACCTCTGCCTACCTAATGTGGGGGAACTACAACCTAATGTGGGAGGAACTATACTACTAACCAAATGTGGTGGAAATACAACCTAATGTGGGGGAACTATACTGCCAAACTATTGTCGGGGGAGCTATACTGCCAACCTAATGTCGAGGAACTACAACCTAATGTGGGGGAACTATACTGCCAGCCTAATGTGTACATAGAAACAGAGCAGAGCAGCTAGGAGGAGGATGCGCACATGGTAAGTTACCAGGGGCCAAGTCATCTTCGGTGCTAAGACCACTGCTCCTCCGGTCCCGGGACCTACTGCTATGGCCTATAGGCCATAGCAGTAGATGATGACCCCTGACCGGAGGAGCGGTGATCGGAGCACTGAAGTGCAGCAGTACACTGGCATATAGCCTCAAGCTATACACTGTATATGGCTGAAGGCTGTATGTCTGTGGGGACCTCTGCCTACCTAATGTGGGGGAACTACAACCTAATGTGGGGGGAACTATACTGCCAGCCTAATGTGGGGGGAACTATACTGTCAACCTAATGTGGGGGAACTACAGCCTAATGTGGGGGAACTATACTGCCAAACTAATGTGGTGGAACTATACTGCCAACCTAATGTGGGGGAACTACAACCTAATGTGGGGGGAACTATACTGCCAGCCTAATGTGGGAGGAACTATACTGCCAACCTAATGTGGGGGAACTATACTGCCAACCTAATGTGGGGGAACTACAACCTAATGTGGGGGAACTATACTGCAAACCTAATGTGGGGGAACTATACTGTCAACCTAATGTGGGGGAACTACAGCCTAATGTGGGGGAACTATACTGCCAAACTAATGTGGTGGAACTATACTGCCAACCTAATGTGGGGGAACTACAACCTAATGTGGGGGGAACTATACTGCCAGCCTAATGTGGGGGGAACTATACTGCCAACCTAATGTGGGGGAACTATACTGCCAACCTAATGTGGGGGAACTACAACCTAATGTGGGGGAACTATACTGCTTAACTAATGTGGGGGAACTATACTGCCAACCTAATGTGGGGGAACTACAACCTAATGTAGGGGAACTATACTGCCAACCTAATGTGGGGGGAACTACAACCTAATGTGGGAGAAATATACTGCCAACCTAATGTGGGGGGAACTATGCTGACAACCTAATGTGGGGGAACTATGCTGACAACCAAATGTGGGGGAAACTATACTGCCAACCTAATGTGGGGGGAACTATACTGCCCACCTAATGTGAGGGGAACTATACTGCCAACCTAATGTGGGAGAACTATACTGCCAACCTAATGTGGGGGAACAATACTGCCAACCTAATGTGGGGGAACCATGCTGAAAACCTAATGTGGGGGAACTATGCTGACAACCTAATGTGGGGGAACTGTGCTCACAACCTAATGTGGGGGAACTATGCTGACAACCTAATGTGGGAGGAACTATGCTGACAAACTAATGTGGGGGGGGAACTATGCTGACAACCTAATGGGGGGGGAACTATGCTGACAACCTAGTATGGGGGGTACTATGCTGACAACCTAATGTGGGGGGAACAATGCTGACAACCTAGTGTGGGGAACTATGCTGCCTACCTAGTGTGGAGGAACTATGCTGCCTACCTAGTGTGGGGGAACTATGCTGCCTACCTAGTGTGGGGGGAACTATGCTGCCTACCTAGTGTGGGGGAACTATGCTGCCTACCTGGTGTGGGGGAACAATGCTGCCTACCTAGTGTGGGGGAACTATGCTGCCTGCCTAGTGTGGGGGAAGAATGCTACATACTTAAAGGGGTACTCCACTTCCACTGCACTATACTCTGATGCCCCTCCCGAGGCTAGACTCTGAATCCACCCCTGTATGGATAGAGATAGAGTGGGGCTCCCGGGGTATGGATAGAAAGAGAGCGTCGCTGTGCCAAGAAAAACACACATCTTTCACCCATTTGGACCGCCCTTGTATGCATTCTATTACTGTTTCTCTTTCTCTGCCTCTCAAACCTCGCTCCTGAGGACTGCAGTGAAGCGGCGCATGTGCGAGGTCTGAGGCGGCGCAAGTGTGAATGTGCGAGATCTGAGAGGCGGCACAGGTGCGCATGTGCGAAATCTGACAGGCAGTACTGGTGCGCATTTGCGAGATCAGAGAGGCGGAGAAGGAGGTACGGTAATGGGATACAAGGGTGGCGCATGTGCCAGATCTGAGAGGCAGAGAAGAAGGTATGGTAATAGGATACAAGGGCGGGCCAGACGGGTGAAAGAGGCATGTACCGCTCTGATAGTCTTGGAGACAGGGAGGGATGGGCAGGCAGGAAGAGCTGACCAATTCATGCAGGCTTTGTATACAACAACCAGCCAATCACTGGTAAGGTATCGTACATCACGGTAGAGGGGTAGACTTATACTTGTCCTTCATGAAAATGCACTTGTCCTGGTAGAAAAAATAATTTCAACCAAAATAATACCTTAATAAGGTCTTTATAAGTCTCAGCACTTTTCGTTTTTTCCTCCTTGCGCTATAATAGCCATAACTCTTATTTTTCCATCTACAGACTCATATGAAGCTTGTTTTTTGCCGGGCCAACTATACTTTGTCTTTAATTTTTTCATAACTCTGAAACAAAAAAAAAGTTATTTGTGAGGGGAAATTGAAAAAAAAATTGCAAACTTGGGCTTTTTTTTTTCTCGCCATTCACCTTGTGGTCAAACTAACATATTATATTGATACTTTAGGTCTGCATGATTACTCCAATGCCAAATTTGTTTAGTTTCTATCATGTTTTACTAATTTGAATTTTTTTTTAAACTTTATAATAAAAAATAAATCCTGACCCCCTATAACATTTTAATTTTTCCATATACCGGGCTGTATGAGGACTTTTGGTATTGATAGGACTTTTGAAAATTTTTTACTTCATTTTTTTCTGGGATACAGGGCCGGTTTTAGACTAAGTGTGGCCCTCGGCAAAAATTAAAAATGGGGCCCCCAGATTGCATGACCAAAATTCACTATGTTGCGCTCCCTGAATTGTGCTGCATCTCGGCTAATGTGAGTAAATGAGGTTGCGCTGCAAACCACACATGGCTGTGACTACAACATGACAAATGTAATAATTCCATCCAGGATGAATTTGTGGCTGCGGTAATTTGGGGGTCGCAATGTGACCCCATTTAGAGCAGATCAGCTCAGCCCCTTTGCAAGAATGAAGTGCACGGACAGCTGTGGAGCAACAGAAACTTGTTAGGACATACGTAGAGAAATCCAGCGCAAAACAGCATCATAGAATGTATGGTCACAGGAAACCACAGGGTCACAAAAAGCCATACATGTTATGATGCTGTTTTAAGGGTTTCATAAACCACCTGAAAAGCAAGAACTGATTTGTGCAGGATTTTTCTAGGTGTGACCACATTTACTTACATTAGCTGAGATTCAGCATGATTCAAGGAGAACAATATGGCAATTTTTGCCTGTGCAACCCATTTTTGCCATGTAGCCCTAAACTAATACTGTCACCTTGTTCTTGTAATAGTCACTGCACAGATATAAACAGTGATCTTCTCAATGCTACCTATCAGTAATAGCGCCCACATACACTGCTCAAAAAAATAAAGGGAACACTTAAATAACACAATGTAACTCCTAGTCAATCACTGTGAAATTCTGTGAAATCTCACTGTCCACTCAGGAAGCAACACTGATTGACAATCAATTTCACATGCTGTTGTGCAAATGGAACAGACAACAGGTGGAAATTATAGGTAATTAGCAAGACACCCCCAATAAAGGAGTGGTTCTGCAGGTGGTGACCAAAGACCACTTCTCAGTTCCTATGCTTCCTGGCTGATGTTTTGGTCACTTTTGAATGCTGGCGGTGCTTTCCCTCTAGTGGTAGCATGAGACAGAGTCTACAACCCACATAAGTGGCTCACGTAGTGCAGCTCATCCAGGAAGGCACATCAATGAGAGCTGTGGCAAGAAGGTTTGCTGTGTCTGTCTGCGTTGGGTCCCGAGCATGGAGGCACTACCAGGAGTACATCATGAGGCATGGAGGAGGCCGTAGGAAGGCAACAACCCAGCAGCAGGACCACTACCTCCCTCTTTGTGCAAGGAGGAGCAGGAGAAGCACTGCTAGAGCCCTGTAAAATGATCTACAGCAGGTCACAAATGTGCATGTATCCACTTAAATGGTCAGAAAAAGACTTCATGAGGGTGGTATGAGGGCCCGACGTCCACAGGTGGGGGTTGTGCTTACAGCCCGACACCTTGCAGGACATTCGCCACTGGTGCCCTGTGCTCTTCACAGATAAAAGCAGGTTTACACTGAGCACATGTGACAGATGTGACAGATGCCACGTATGGGTAGGGAAGGAGTGCACTCTATTCTAGCCCGCTGCCCTGTCCCTGCCTACTTACGTACCTGCCCTAAACGACAGGTCCGTAACCGCCAAGACAGTCCCTTCCTATAAACGTGAGGGGCGTAAATGTCAAAACAATAAACTACAATGACACAGACTTAGATCCAGGGACAGTAGGAACAGACAGACTAACAAAGAAAGACGTACGTAAATGTCCGAACTATAAAAATATAATGTTAATGATCCTCTACGGCGAACGTCGTAGACGTAAAAACGGCTGGAGGCGCAAAATGGGTCTGGTCACTGGTGGATCCGCAGTGTCAAATACGCTGCGGATCCATTTCGTGTGAGCCTACCCTAATAGTGATCTTTTCAGTGCTGCCTATCAGTAATAGCGCCCACATATACTATAACAATGATCTTCTCAGTGCTGCCTATCAGTAATAGCGCCCACATATACTATAACAATGTACTTCTCAGTGCTGCCTATCAGTAATAGCGCCAACATATAATATAACAGTGATCGTCTCCGTGCTGCTTGTCAGTTATAGCGCCCACATATACTATAACAGTAAGGCTCTTTTCACACTACAAAATCACTCCGTTTTAAATATCCATTTGAAATTCCGTCAGAAAAGGTTTAAAAAATTATGTTATACGTCCGTTACAAAATATCATTAAAGTCTATGGGATTGTTTTATTATCCGTAAAGATCCGTAATAGTCCGTTATGACTAACGGACGTTAGTTTTTTCGGAACATGTGACGGGTCTTGCACTAATTTTACTTCTGTTTCAAGTAATGGATATATAAACATCCGTCACATTTTAACATTGAAGTCTATGGCGGACAGACGTTAGTAAATTTATCCGTAAATGTCCGTTATTGAAACGTACGTTAATTTTACTGAGCATGCTCAGTAAAGTCTTCTGGAGCCTGGTCACATGGTTTTGCTCACGCCCCATCCCTCTCTCTACTTCCTTGATCCTGCAGGAGGCAGCAGCTGCATCAGTAGGATCCTACGTAATCTACGTAATCCTACGTACCCATTCCTAATTTGCTGACATTTTATCACCCCTCACTGAAGGTGAGTACATGTGTGGCTATATTTTTTCTTTTTTTTAACTTTTTCAGTGTATTTGGGAACATGTGCTTGTAGCTGCCTGCATTTTTGTCCGCAGTTTGTATGGGGTAATTAATGTTTGGTAGTGAAGTGTGCATTATCGTTTTGGACCGTGTGGTGCCACTCTGCGCCATTTTTATGTCCGCCATGTGGTTGCAGTTTTGCAGAACATGTGCATTTTTGCATGCAGTTTGTGTGTGGTATTGAATGCTTTGGGTAGGGAAGTTTGCATTATCGTTTTGGACCGTGTGGTGCCACTCTGCGCCATTTTATGTCAGCTATGTGTACATTTTTGCAGGACATGTGCATTTTTGCATGCAGTTTGTGTGTGGTATTGAATGCTTTGGGTTGGGAAGTTTGCATTATCGTTTTGGACCGTGTGGTGCCACTCTGCGCCATTTTTATGTCAGCCATGTGTACATTTTTGCAGGACATGTGCATTTTTGCATGCAGTTTGTGTGTGGTATTGAATGCTTTGGGTAGAGAAGTTTGCATTATCGTTTTGGACCGTGTGGTGCCACTGTGCAACATTGTCGCCATGTGCTTACATTTTTGCCGGACGTGCATTTTTGATGGGGGCATGAATGATGTTGCTAGGGTAGTGTGCTGATTGTTTTTTGACCTTGTGGCACAACTTTGCCTTTTGTATATATATATATATATATATATATATATATATATATATATATATTTGATTTATTCCCCCTTTATTTTTTTTATTTATAGGAAAAGTTCCAAAGAAAAATGTGAAATCGAAACACGTTGAAAAAAAGAAAAAAATTCCTGATGACACCTCCTCAGAAGACGATTCAGAAACTGGTAGCAAGATGTCCTCAAGCTCCAGTGTGAGTATTTTTAGATTTTTTGCAAAATTATATATCAATTTATTAGCATTTTTAATATTTCATTAAACATAATTTGTTATTTTTTCTAGCATCACCATATTCCTTATCCGAAAAAACATAAAACTTCTAGGAGGTCATCTATGAAAAAGGTGATTGTTCTCTCTTTTTGACTGCTCCCACCAACGCTCCCCAGCCCGCCACCGCTCCCGCTCCAGCCACCCCTCCCCTTCCCACCGCTACAGGTCCCACACCCTGCCTCACTCCCTGTGAACTCCACAGCATTTGGGCCTTACATCCACACCCTCCAATAGCATGGTCCAAATGCTGTCCCAGGGAGAACCCTCTTTTTCAACCCCGTCCTTCACACCTCTTCCCAATTTTCCTCTGCCACCCAATATTCCCACCCCTGTCACTCCTTTTCAACAATATTCCTTAACCCATCAGCATTCCTATTCCCTGGAAACGCCCAGAGCCTACCCACAAGGTAGAGTTGACTCCTTGCAGCCCGCGGAGGACCCCAGTACCCAAGACCCTTCCCAAGTTCCTCCCCAGCCCTCATTCACAGACCTATGATTATCTACCTACTTATGACAAGGCTGTGGGGATATTGTTTTGGCACTAAAGCCATGTTTAAAAAAAAATGTACATAGTTAAATTATTATTTATTAAAAAAAACACATAAAAAAACGATAATAAAAGTATTTTTCTTTTAAAAAGATTTATTGATTTTGTCTATTTTTTACACAAATCAAGGTTTTGCTTTCACGATATTAAAGGTCTTTTACCAGCCAGTGTTTCATTCACAATGTTGTTGTAGAAGGTACAACTCTACTATCTTGAAATCAAAATGGGGATAAGCACAATGCTAGCATGATTTTGGAGGGTGTACATTCTATGCCCCAGTGTAGACATGACACTGGGCCGTAGAATGTACACCCTCCAACATCATGCAATCAATGTGTACAAACACAACATGATATAAGCACATTGCTAGCATGATGTTGGAGGGTGTACATTCTATGCCCCAGTGTAGACATGACACTAGGCCGTAGAATGTACACCCTCCAACATCATGCAAGCAATCAAACACACAATGATATATACATAAGCAAGATCTTTATTGCCCCAAAAAATAAAGAATTCCAACAAAGTTCACAACATACGATCCTGCCAAGACACCATGCCAGCTTCTGTCAGGAAATACTGTGAAAAATTGTCTCTGAGACACATGGTGGCCTGGGTAGCTCTTCTGGATGTCTGCTGTAGTCCTGGAAGAGCCGATTCAACTTCTTCTGGATCACTGGGGGACGGCTCCTTAGTTAGGATGAAGTTGTGTAGAACAACAGCTGCCTTCACAACCTGATCAACCACATCTGGGTGCAATTGAATTGGCCGTGTGACGATCCGCCATTTACCAACAAAAATTCCAAAGGCACACTCCACATTTCGTCTTGCACGTGACACTCTGTAAGTGAAGATCCGCTTGCGTTGGTCTAGTCCTCGGCTGGAGTAGGGCTTCAGCAAGTTGCCACACATCTGGAAAGCCTCATCACCAATAAAAACAAAAGGCATTGGCGGTCCATCGGTCCCAGGAAAGGCCCTTGGTTCAGGAAGTCCCATCTCACCAGAGTAGATCCTCCTCCCCATGACAGAGTTCTTGAACACACGCTAGTCATTGGTTCTTCCATATGACCCAATGTCCACTGCTATGAATCTGTACTGCGCATCCGCAATAGCCATAAGTATAGTGGAGAAGAACTTCTTGTAGTTGAAGTACTCGAACCCCGTGTGTGCTGGCTTCTGGATCCTAATGTGCTTCCCATCGATTACACCTACACAGTTTGGAAACTGTGTTACTTTGTGGAACTTCTCTGCAATTTGAAGCCAAAGTTCTGGAGAAGGTTGTGGGAGAAATTCTTCTAGAAGGCAATCCCACAGGGCATCGCAGGTGGTCCGGACAATCCCAGAGATGGTGGAAATTCCCAGGCGAAACTGGAAGTGGAGCGACGAAAAACTCTCACCAGATGCCAGGAAACTTAAAAAAGATAATAAAAAGTGGGTTTAGTATTTTGTAGAACAGAATGAATGAAAAAAATAAAAAAATATATACCAGAGGGTTACGATTAGGCGTTCCTCTGGGGAGATGCTCCTTCTCAGGTGGGTGTCTTGCCGACGTATCCGTTCACTGATGCGTGCTAGAAGGTCATCGAATGTTGATACAGACATCCGTACGTAGCTTGCAAACTTGTCGGGGTGCTGCCGCAGCTCCACGTACAAAGTGCTGTGAACCGCATGGGTCATTCGTGCCGCAGTGATGGGATGGATCCAATATCTTCGACGGCGTTGGCGGCGTCTTTCAGCATCTCGTATCCTTCTTCTCATTGATTGGGAACGCCACAGCAGAACAGCGTAACTGTAGGAAAGGTAGATGGGAAACATGTTGAAATAAAAATATGGTCTAGTCTGTACTCACCTCAGTGCTGAAATTCAGACTGCTAGAAGATCATTGAAGCACCCTTTTTATACCTTTTTATATGAATAGGAGGCGTAGCTTCTATTGTGTCAAGGTGTGAACAGGTAGGAGGGTTCAAGAAAGGGTGAAAGGTTTTTACTAACGGACGTTAGAAAGGAATGCTATAACGGATGTTTATGGATATTTACGGATAAACATTTATCCATTACAATAATGGAAGAATGGGAAAATATTTATCCGTATGTATCCGTCAGTTAATCCGTTCATAAACATCCGTTAATAGGTTTAAAAATAGTAGCAACGGATATTTAAAAACGGAAAATCAGTCAATAGTGTGAAAGAAGCCTAATCTTCTCAGTGCCGCCTATCAGTAATAGCGCCCACATATACTATAACAGTAATCTTCTCAGTGCCACCTATAAGTAATAGCGCTCATTTTATTCTTTACACAGTAATAGTTTTCATCTTAATGCCCCACACTGTACAAATGCCCCTTTTGTTCCCCTTATTGTATAATAATACCCACCTTCATGCTCCTTACTGTACTACAGATCATGGTGCAAAATACTGACCCTCATGTAGCCCTGTACACGAAATAATGAGAAAGGTATAGGGGTCAGAAAAGGGCGATTTTAAACAAACTTATTTTATTAAAAAGTCTGGATTTTTAAAAACAGTACAATAATAGGAAAGCATATGCTACGGGGATCATTTAAATCGCATGGACCTACAGAAAAAAGAGAACTGTCAGTTTTACCATAAAGTGCACCTCATGAAAAATAATCCTCCAAAATTTGCAAAATTGCGGTTTTCTTTTCAATCTCCCCACAAAATAATATTTTTTGGGTTGTACCGTAAATGTTATGGTAGAATGAAAGGTGTTACTACAAAGTACAATAGATGATGCAAAAAAGCAAGCCCCATATGGGTCTGTGGATGCGAAAATGTAAGAGTTATGGCAAAATTAGCTGTGTCCTCAAGGGGTTAAAATCTTAATTGAGCCCTCACACCATCTATCAGTGACTCCACACTGGTTACAGCAATATATGTGCTTTAATTGAATATTTAATACCCCCCCCCCCCCCTATACTTTCCCCTATTACCATACTACCTTCTTTTTCATCCATTGCACAGAGCCCATACACACACAGCACAGAAGACTTACTATGGATCTCCAAGACCTGCAATTACATCATCAGGAGTCCAAGCCTATAGGATTCATCGCAGGTCCTAGAAGGTCCATAGTAAGTCTATTAATTAGGATTTGGATTGAGAGCTTATCACCATCATTTTTGGTGCTGTTATTAACTAACAGAGATTAACCTGGAGTGTGCGGGATTTAAGCAGACCATCGATTATTGTGCAATATGGCATTTGGACTAAGTGCAATAGTATCATGTACTAAGAACTAAGAGACATTAACTATATGTGCAATAGTGGTCATCACCAGAAGTGTTGGATGTTGCTAAAAGTTATTAACCTGGAGTGCATGGAATAGTTGGTTACTAACAATTGTGCAATATACCATATGGATTCAGTGGAATAGACTGATACACTGTGAATTTTGATACGTTGAGTACATGTGTAATAACGGAACAAATACTGGTCTGGGACTGTGCAATAAGTAATCTTCAGTATAAAAAGATAAATATAAGCTAATAAGTTGATATTTTAAGCTGCAGAGGAAAAGTCCTTTGGAGGACATGAAACGCATCCAGCTATAACCTACAAACGCCACACTATCCAGCCTTATCCAGGATTCAGCTATTTTTTTCCACTCCAGCATTCTCTTGACACAGATAACTCTGTGCGCATTGCTACGACCACGAGGACACTGTCGGTCCTCTGGCTGAATGAATGAAACCGCTACAGCGCTTCTAAAAGACCGGACTCACCACTAATATCACCACCGCTGTACATTCTGAGATGGACGTGTCTCTAACAGCCACCTCTTTCTTCATATGAGCCGGGACTGTCATTCATTAAGGTACCATTTAGGTGACTGCACTTTTGAAGCGCTGCAGTCCCCTATTCTGAAGCCGACACACATCGCTGCATACGTGTGAGACTGCAGAGTCTCTAGCAGCGAGCTCTCTGCCTTAAGAGCGGGGCTACATTGTTTCATTATTAGTCTATCTGTAACATACTACCAACATTGTATCCACATCATACTAAACCCAGCATTGCTATACTTATTGAGACGGCCGAGTCTCTAACAGTGAGCTCCTATATAGAGAGCCAAACCATATACTGTGGACATTACTGTTACAAATACCAACGGACACCCATCATTGCAGATTTTTTTACATCACTTTTTTCACTGCTGCTATATTTATTGGGATCATTTTTAAACGTGTACAACCTACATTTTGTAGGCTGGATAGCCATAGACGTGTGGCCATTAATTATTTCCATTTTAATTTATTAGATTGTTTTATTTTCATATATTTTAAATGTATTTTTTGCCATATTAATTAAATATTGCTATTTTATGTTTCCGCTGACCCACAAGGGACCTGTGAGTAACAATACACATATTACATTTTATCAAACCAATTTTGTACATTCACATATAAATATTAATTAAAATAATTTCATTCTACCATTATTCTAGACCCTGAGTCTCAGTTACTAAATATTAGTGTGGTTACTTATTTTGCCTATAAGGAATAATGGTGGCTGCATGATGGTGATTAGTGCTTCACCTAAGATAATAAGCACGAGTTGGGAATGTCCTATCCCTCATAACGTTTTAATAGTAAGTCAATAAAGTTTGTATTTTAATCTCCTTTTTTGTCAATTTGTGTCCATAGTAAGTCTATTAATGCTGTCTATGGGCCTGGACAGCTTCAGGGCTATATTAACAAGACTGTATTTAAAACGCCACAATTTTACAATGATTTTGTACAAAATGCAGTATTGTTAGTAATGCCCTAAAGCTTTTCTGGGGTCCCTTTTGGATGGGGGCCCTGGGAAACTGCCTGGGCTGCCGCCGCCCCCCCCCCCCCCCATCCCCAACGCCGGCACTGCTGGGATATAATAACATAAAAAAACGGAATTCTGTGACTTAGTATTTTTTTTTTTACGTTAACACCATCGACCGTACGGGATACATAATGTTATTTATTAATGGTTCAGACAATTATGCATGCCAAATATGTACATTTTATTATGTTTACATATTTTTTTATAGAAAATGGGAAAGGGGGGGTGATATGAACTTAATTTTGAAGTGGTTATTGGGTGTTTTTTTTTAAACTTTTAGTAAAAACTTTTTTTTTTATATACACTTTGTTAGGATGAATCATTAGATTCCTCATACAGATCAATGCAGTTCTATTGAACTCCATTGATCTGTGTTCATTTGGTTGAGCCTTTTCAAGGCAGGCTCAATGAAATGCAGATCCAAGGGAGCAGTCATGAATGCAGAGGTAAGCCCTCTGGCTACCTCCATAGTGGATTGTGGATGGCTAACAGGTCCCCTCAGATGCCGCTGTCAAGATCTAAAGGGTTATTAGCCGGCCGCGGCTATTAGTGGCAGGAGCCCGCTCCATAAACCTTGAGCACCAGTGTGAGGTGCAGACTTGCGTCCCATGCAAGTCTGCGTCCGCTCCTGCACCTCACACCGGCATAATAAAAATAAAGTCGATCCGGCCCTGCTAGCCCAATACAGGGCTAAATGCATGAAAAATTTACCTACCTGGCACCCAGAACTACATATCCCGGGTGTCAGGATTTCCCCATCCCTGAACATGCTGGGAATTGTAGTTTTGGTTTGAGAAGCTGCAGAACCATAGGCTGTATCAGTTCATTCTGGGAGCTGTAGTTAATAACTAACTGCAACTCCTAGCATACCCTGACACAGCCTATGGCTTTGCAGCAACTCAAACCAAAACTACAACTTCAAGCATGTTGCACTATTTAGTAATATAGTATAGGATATAATGCAACACGCTAGGAGATGTAGTTTTGGGTCAGCTGCAGAGCCATAGGCTGTGTAAGAGCATGCTGAAAGTTGCAGTTAGTTACAAATTACAACTCCTAGCATGCTCTGATACATCCTTTGGCTCTTCAGCTGACCCCAAACAATGACTCCCAGCATGTTAAACTTCAACTTGACTAACCTGAACATGGTGTTCAGCGATGCAGAAAACTCCTGATGTGAGCACTGTAAGCCACGCCCCTTCTGTGTAGGTGGGGGGCCGGCTGGGCCTCTTTTCAGGTAGGGGCCTGGAGCAGTAGCTCCATCAGCCCCTATGTTAATTCGGCCCTGTCTAGACGGACTGAGCAATATTATCTGCCTACCATTTATGTACATGTGCCCTCTTGAGGGTGGTTATATCCTTTCTTCATGTTTTTGTAGGAGGTTGCTCTGGTTGGAACAATTTTAATTGTTTTCAATTGCACTGTCTTTTTATATCCATGTATTTTTATATATTTTTTGCTAATAAAGATTCATATTTTATACAGAATATTGTTGTTACTGATAGGTGTGCACTGCATTTTAGTATATTCGCTTTTTTCTTCTTTTGTTTTATATATGGCCAATGGAATATACTGCTTTGCATCCTGATATGTAATCTGATATAGAGGTTGAGCCTCCCATGTTTTTGTGTTTGTTTGCATTTTGGCCTTAAGGACCAGGCCAATTAAATTTTAGCATTTTTGTTTTTTCCTCCTCGCCTTCTAAAAATCATAACTCTTTTATATTTCCATCCACAGGCCCATATATGCGCTTCTTTTTTGCGTGACCAATTTTACTTTGTAATACCATCACTCATTTAACCATAAAATGTATGGCACAACCAAAAAAATATTATTTATGTGGGAAAATTGAAAAGAAAACCACAATTTATGGAAGATTTTGTTTTCACGCTGTACACTTTACAATAAAAATTACATGTTTTCTTTATTCTGTGGGTCAATACAATTAAAATGATACTCATGTTATATGCTTTTCTATAATTGTACTGCTTTAATCCTAAACTTTTTAAACAAAATTAGTATGTTTAAAATTGCCCTACTTTGACCACCTATAACCTTCTAATTTTACCATATACGGGACAGTATGAGGGCTAATTGTTTGTGCCGTGATCTGTAGTTTATCAGTACCACTTTTGCTTATATTTTACTTTTTAATCACTTTTCATAATTTTTTTTTTTTTAAAACACTGGGATGAAAAAGCAGCAGTTTTAGACTTTTTTTTTTTACATTTACGCCGTCCACCATATGGGATAATTAACATTATATTTTCATAGTTCTGACATTTTCGCATGCGGCAATTCCAAATATGTTTATTAATTATATGTTTTACACTTTTTGGGGGATAAAATAGGAAAAAGGGGACATTAAAATTTTTATTGAGGAAGGGGCTTTTTCACTTTTTTAAAAACTTTTTTTTTTACAATTTTTTTAACACTTTTATAGTCCTCATAGGGGACTATTTATTGCGATCATTGGATTGCATAATGAACAGTGCCATGCATATGAATAGCACTGATCTGTGTTATCGGCGAACTTCTGCTCTGGTCTGCTTGATCTCAGACAAGAGCAGAAGACCCCTGAAGACAGCCTGAGGCAGGTAAGGGGACCTCCAGCTTCCATGTTGGATGATTGTATCACCGCGGCAGCGACCTGTTTTGTATGATGCAAGCACCGATCCTGTACTTGTGTCATGTACATGATGTAAATGTCAGTCATGGTGCGTTAAGTCCCACCGTATCATGACGTACATTTACATCACTTGTGATTAAGGGGCTAATAAAATTTTCCGATTGCATGGTGGAATTAATTTCAAATGGAAGTAGTTTGAAACAACCAGGACTCTCTTTTGAACTACCGCCCCACCAAACTAAGTAATCGGGGAAAAAGGCCTAGGTAAAAGAGATGACCAAGAACCCAATGGTTATTATGGCTCAGTAGGAAAGATCCTGTGTGCAAATGGAGGAAACATTCAGAAGGTCAACCATCATTGCAGTACTCCACAATCTGGGCTTTATGGCAGATAAAAGCCCACCAAAAGTATAAAAAAAGGAACACTGAAAGGACTCTCAGACTGTGAGATACAAGATTCTTTGTTTTGATGAAACCCAGATTTAAGCTTTTGGCCTCAATTCTAAGCATCATATCTTGAGGAAACCAGGCACTGCTCATCACCTGACCAATACCATCCTTACAGTGAGGCATAGTAGTGGCAGAAACTAAGTACTGAGTCTGAATACCTATGTCAATGCAATATTTTAGTTTCTCCTTTTGAATTAACCATGATTTCTAACATTATGGGGAAGATTTATCAAAACTCGTGTAGGGAAAGGTGTAGTTGCTCAAAGCAACCAATTAGATTGCTTATTTCATTTCATTTTTTAAATGAAAGAAGCAATCTGGTTGCATTTGGCAACTGCTCCACTTTTCCTCTACACAGGTTCTAATAAATCCCCCTTTCTCTCTTTGTCATTACGGGATATTTAGTGAAGAATAAGAAAACTTGATATGTTTTTATTTTTTTATTTAGCACAAGGCCGCAACATAACAAAACGTGAAAGAAGTGAAAGGGTCTAAAAACTTTCCAACTTAACTGTATAGATCATAACATTTATATACAACAGTGACAGAGGATTTTCATTTATTCAGAATGGTGGTAAAATACACAGCACCTCACCCTGCTCATACCAGGAAGGCTTTTAAAGAAGAAAACAAGATATCTTTGGTGTTTCTTGGCTCTTTAAGAAACAAAAAAACAAAAAAAAAACTAAATGGAACCCTTAAGTGACAAGGTAAACTGGGAGATTTACAATATGAGACCTGCCCCAAGCATGAGATAAGGTGACTCAGGGAAGGAATTCTGAGGTGGAGTACACCAAACAAGGAGTGTAGCTCTCATGTGAACTTATAGGTTAATATACGGCTTCAGGTCTGCTCATGCATGTGGCTTTTACAACATAAATAATGCTGTTTAGATGCCTGTGGTTGAGACAGAATACCATGCGTGTTTGCCACTCCGCAACGTCTCTGCTTCACCCTCGCTGCACTGTTCTTTGCTTCTGGATTTGGCCATTGATATCCATTGTTTTTCTGTGGATGTTGGAAGTAATTTTAACGTGTATTTTTCTTGCAGCTAACACATCTGGTAGTTGCCAGTTTATTAGGTCATTATCAACCCATCCTATTTCTTTGGATGGACCAACAGGCATGAGAATGTAATGGGTATCAATTCACTAGTTTCTAGTGACATTACTAAACACAGCATAATTGGACCTCTGTGATGCCATTAGGTCTTAGTGAATTACAATACTGCTTTCTTCTTATGTAGCTCCTAGGTCACAATAAGGTCGTGTTCACATGAGTGTTTGGAGCATCATTAGCTAACTTCATTAAAATGACGGGACTTTAGTGGAGAAAAAAAAATCCAGCATGTTTTTTCTCTCTCTCTGCTAAAATACTCCAAAATAACAGATCTGTTGGTGGACATTGTAACACACTCTGTCCAGTCCATTTATCAACATCTGTAACAGACCTCCATAATACTGATGTGTATATACCCAAAGACAGTGTTTTCCAAACAGGAAGCCTCCAGCTGTTGCAAAACTACAACTCCCAGCATACCCAGACAGTCAAAGGCTGTCAAGGCATCCTAGGAGCTGTAGTTTTGCAACAGCTGGAGGCTCCCTGTTTGGGAACACTGTCCTAAGAAGACAGCAGTATTATAATGCATATGACAATTGGTAGGCCTTGTGTAAATTTTACATTGGGGCCATGGAGCATTACAGATAAATAATACAATGTATCTACTAAGGTCATTTAAATGGAGCCATCATTACTTTCATGCATGAACCATTGGGGTGGTCCCGGTGGCTTTCCCCTGCCCTATTAATGTTGATTGATACCTCTCTCCCAATACGCAAACTGAAGCGATCTATCTAAAAAGGATGCTGTGGCAGATAGAAGCCACTAGGACCATCCCAATGACTCTTGGTTCATGCATGAAAGTGAAGATAGGTTCCCTTTAACATACAGTCAGGTCCATAAATATTTGGACATCGACACCATTCTAACATTTTTGGCTCCATACAACACCACAATGGATTTGAAATGAAACGAACAAGATGTGCTTTAACTCCAGACTGTCAGCTTTAATTTGAGGGTATTTACTTCCAAATCAAGTGAACGGTGTAGGAATTACAACAGTTTGCATATGTGCCTCCCACTTGCAAAGGGACCAAAAGTAATGGGACAATTGGCTTCTCAGCTGTTTCATGCCCAGGTGTGAGAAATTCCCTCATTACTCCAATTACAATGAGCAGATAAAAGGTCCAGAGTTCATTTCAAGTGTGCTATTTGCATTTGGAATATGTTGCTGTTAACTCTCAAGATGAGATCCAAAGAGCTGTCACTATCAGTGATGCAAGCCATCATTAGGCTGGAAAAACAAAACAAACCCATCAGAGAGATAGCCAAAACATTAGGCGTGGCCAAAACAACTGTTTGGAACATTCTCAAAAAGAAGGAACACATCGGTGAGCTCAGCAACACCAAAAGACCCGGAAAACCAAGGAAAACAACTGTGGAGGATGACCGAAGAATTCTTTCCCTGGTGAAGAAAACATCCTTCACAACAGTTGGCCGGATCAAGAACACTCTCTAGGTGGTAGGTGTATGTGTGTCATAGTCAACAATCAAGAGAAGAAGAGAAGACTTGACCAGAGTGAATACAGAGGGTTCACCACAAGATGTAAACCAACAAAGATCTGGCAGGGAAGTGAGGAGGATGGAGGAATTAATCAATGAGCCACAGGTGAATTACACTAATGAACGCACTGGCCCTTTAAATCTTTAAGTTCCGGCGTGCGCGCGCACTAGGGGACGGGGATATGGAATAATTCCTCTCAGCAGGAGAGAAGGTCTTGGAGAAGAACCCACAAGTAACAGTCTTGCCCTTGGCGTTTTTCTGAGTAAGAACGACACCCGCTCCAATAGATGAGGCATCAACCTCCAAAGCAAAGGGCCTCTCCGGGTCAGGTCTTGTAAGCACGGGAGCAGAGACAAACGCAGACTTTAAATGGGAGAAGGCCTCTTCAGCCTCTTGAGGCAAAGTCCAGAAATTAGATGCCTTCTTAGTGAGAGCCACAATTGGAGCAACCAAGAAAAATGTGGGATACATTGACGATAATAGTTTGTGAATCCCAGAAAGCGTTGAATAGCACATAGGCCCGAAGGACGAGGCCAATCCAATACTGCAGACAATTTATCTGGATCCATCTGCAGGCCTTGGTGAGAGACAATGTAGCCAAGAAATGGAAGACTAGATTTCTCGAACAGGCATTTCTCCAGTTTGGCGTAGAGATGATTCTTCTGTAATCGCTGAAGAACCAGATGAACATGAGTACGATGCTCCTCTAAGTTGGAAGAGAAGATCAGGATGTCATCTAGGTATACGACAACACAGGTGTAGAGAATATCATGGAAGATATCATGGACAAACTCTTGAAAAACGGCTGGAGCATTGCAGAGACCAAATGGCATTACGAGATACTCAAAATGTCCTTCATGAGTATTAAAGGCCATTTTCCATTCATCTCCCTTGTGGATACGAATGAGGTTATACACTCCACGTAAGTCCAATTTGGAGAAGAGCATAGCACCACGTAGACAGTCAAAAAGTTCTGAGGTAAGAGGTAAAGGGTAACGGTTCTTGATTGTGATTTTGTTAAGTCCCCTGTAGTCAATGCATGGACGGAGTAAGCCATCCTTCTTTCCAACAAAGAAGAAACCAGCTCCAGAGGACTTACGGTTAAATCCCTTCTTGAGATTCTCCTGGATATACTCAGCCATGGCTTTGGTCTCAGGAACTGATAAAGGGTATATCCTTCCACAAGGAGGAGTGGTACCAGGCAGAAGATCAATAGGGCAATTGTAAAAGGACGATGTTAAGGCAGAGACTCAGCCTGTTTGTTGCAGAAAACTTCAGAGAAATCTTGGTAAGGTGGCGGCAGACCAGGTAAAGGAGGAGGACAAAAAACAATTTTAGACTGAACTGATTGGAGGCAAAAATTTTGACAGGATTGTCCCCAGCGAATAATTTCTCCAGTTCTCCAAACCAGGTGCGGATGATTTAATAAAGTGGTTCCACTGCAAACCTTATTAAATAAATAAAATATAATAAAATATACTTCCAGTCCATCTCCTTCATTTCTAAGGAAGCCGCAGCGCCATCTCCAAAGTTTTTTTCCCCCCAAACTTCTCCTCTAGCCCAGGCCAGGGCTTTTCCGGACAGTAGACTAATGACAAAGGCCACCTTCGCACGTTCCATCGGAAACAGTTCAGACATGAGCTCCAAGTGCATGGAGAACTGTGTAACGAAGCCTCTGCATGACTTGGAATCCCTATCGTACTTGGAAGGTAAAGGCAGATGTAGCTGGGAGCCAGAAGACACTGCAGGAGCTGGTGGTGGGAGTGGGCCAGGTTGCGGTACCTGCTGCTGTTGCAAGCCCAAAAGCTGTTGGATCATAGCTGAAAGTTGAGAAAGTTGCTGCACCTGTCAGGCCAATGGCTATGACTGACATACCACAACGGAGGGAAGAACCGCGACTTCAGGCAGGGATCCATGGCCGGATCTTACTGTAACACTCATGTTTCAGAAGACAGGAACTCTGGTAGATGTGGATCCGCTGGACCTAAGTGGTAGATGACTCGGACAGTACCAGGGAGTGGAGTCTAAAGTGCCGCTGGTTTTCACCAGAGCCTGCCGCAAAGCGGGATGGACTTGCTGCGGCAGGTGGCACCCAGGTCACTACCCCTGGCACGGCTCAACCACACAGGTGGCTGAGTAGATGTGAGGCACAGGAGGGATAAGGCAGCTCATAGTCAGGATAGCAGAAGGTCAAGGCAGGCAGTAAAGTAGGGTAGTCAGGACATAGCAGGAGGTCAGTAGGCAGGCGACAGAGGAGCAAGGTCAAGTCACAGAGCAAAGGATCAGATACACGGTAAGGCAACTCTCGGGAATGCTCTCAGGCACAAGGCAACAAAGATCCGGCAGGGAAGTGAGGAGGATGGAGGAATTTATCAATGAGCCACACAGGTGATTACACTAATGAGCGCACTGGCCCTTTAAATCTTAAAGCTCTGGTGCACGCGCCCCTAGGGCACGGGGACATGCACGCCGAAGCAGAGAGGCAGAGGCTGGGGCAGAAGCACAGAGGCTCATCTGTGAAGCATGGTGGTGGTAGTGTCATGGAGTGGGCATGTATGGCTGTTAATGGAACTGCTTCTCTTGTATAGTGTTGGGCGCGAATATTCGCATTTTGAATTTTTATTGCGAATATCGCAAATTTGCGAATTCGCGAATATTGCGAATATATTCGTTATATTCAAAATTGTGAATATTCGCATATGTGAATATTCGCATAGTCCTTCTTTTCACTTGTGGGCCAATTAGAATGATGCAAATGCACTTGTCAGATGTTATCAACAACATCCCTAGCAAAAATAAATAAAGTTGCCCACCCCCTCACTGTTTTCTTCCTCGAATATGCGAATATTCACATATGTGAATATTTGCATATGCGAATATAACGAATACACGAAATTTGCGAATATAGGACGAAATTCCTTCTATATATCCACGAAATATCGCAAATTCAAATATGGGCAATGCCGCTCATCACTACTCTTGTATTAATTGATGATGTGACTGCTGACAAAAGTAGCAGGATGAATTCTGAAGTGTTTCGGGCAATATTATCTGCTCATATTCAGCAAAATGCTTCAGAACTCATTGGACGCCGATTCACAGTGCACATGGACAATGACCCAAAGCCTACTGCAAAAGCAACCAAAGAGTTTTTTTAAGGGAAATAAGTGGAATGTTAGGCAATGGCCAAGTCAATCACCTGACCTGAATCCGATTGGGCATGCATTTCACTTTTCTGATGATTATTATTCTTTCCCATTACCTTTCGTCCTTTAAAAAGTGTGTGCGGGGGGGGGACATGTTGTAATTCCTACACCGGTCATCTGATTTGGATGTAAATACCCTCAAATTAAAGCTGACAATCTGCAGTTAAAGCACATCTTGTTTGTTTTTATTTCAAATCCATTGTGGTGGTGTATAGAGACAAAAATGTTAGAATTCTGTCGATGTCCCAATATTTATGGCCCTGACTGTAAAATAAGTGGAAGTTTCCAGTTGGCTTTGTATACTATTGGTTCCTAAAGAGTACCTCTCATGATCTTGTTAAATTTTATAATCCTCCCAGTTCACTGCCCCCATCATGATACACCACGGCCTGCCTTTATTTTTATTATTTTTAGTTTTCTATTGTTCAGTATTTTCTGCGCAGTCTCAGTCAGATTCACAGACTGGGAAGGGGCGTTATCTAGCAGGCGTGACATCAACTGAAGCCATACAGGGGAGAACTTCCTCCCTCACTCTACTACACACAGCCCAGAGCAGTTCAGTATGTGAGATGAGCTATGATTGGCTAAGGTTGCACCCCCCCCCCCTCTTAGCACCTCAGACTGCACTTCCTGATTTTGGAGGCCAGCAGGAGTACAAAGTCTGTGCAGGAGATAAAGGGGAAATGTGCTCTGGACAAGTAGGGAGACACCTACTGGTAGATTTTTTAAACACAAATAACACATTTTTTTTAAAACAAAGTACATTAGAAAGATATTTTATTTACCATTAGGAGTGCAATAGCAAAAAATTTTTTAATGACAGTGCCCATTTAAAACCATAGGAAATGAATGCATGTTACTTAGCTGTACAGAAGAAGTTGCCAAAATGATGCTTCTTTCTCTGACATGAAATGCTTTGTAGCTACTAAGCTGAAGTTTAACCTTAAATACTTGGTTTCCCACTGTCCAACCCATTTTCTAAAATAAAAACGTACTTTTAACCCCTTAAGGACCAGGCCCATTTTGGCCTTAAGGACCAGAGTGTTTTTTGCACATCTGACCACTGTCACTTTAAGCATTAATAACTCTGGGATGCTTTTACCTTTCATTCTGATTCCGAGATGTTTTTTTCATGACATATTCTACTTTATATTAGAGGTACAATTTTGTCGATACTTGCATCATCATCTCATTGAAAATTTTTAAATTTTTTTTTTACTTTGAAGCTCTCTGCTTATAAGGAAAATGGACATTCCAAATAAATTATGTATTGATTCACATATACAATATGTCTACTTTATGATTACAGCATGAAGTTGACATGTTTTGACTTTTGGAAGACAACAGAGGGCTTCAAAGTTCAGCAGCAATTTTACAATTTTCACAAAATTTTCAAAATCTGAATTTTTCAAGGACCAGTTCAGTTTTGAAGTGGATTTGAAGGGCCTTCATATTAGAAATACTCCACAAATGACCCCAATATAAAAACTGCACCCCTCAAAGTATTCAAAATGACATTAAGTAACTGTGTTGGATGTGTAAATGATTTTTCACTAAAATGCTGGTTTTCCCCCAAATTGTACATTTTTACAAGGGTTAATAGGAGAAACTGCCCCCCAAAATTTGTAACCCCATCTCTTCTGAGTATGGAAATACCCCATGTGTGGACGTCAAGTGCACTGTGGGCGCACTACAATGCTCAGAAGAGAAGGAGTTTCATTTGGCTTTTAGAAAGCAAATTTTGCTGAAATAGTTTTTGGGGGGCATGTCCCATTTAGGAAGCCCCTATGGTGCCAGGACAGCAAAAAAAAAAAAAAAAGAACACATGGCATGCTATTTTGGAAACTACACCCCTCAAGGAACGTAACAAGGGGTACAGCACAGGTGTTTGACGACTTTTCGTTAAAGTTGGATGTGTAAATTATATATTTTTTTTTCACTAAAATGCTGGTTTCCCCCCAAAATTTACATTTTTACAAGGGTTAATAGGATAAAATGCGCACCACAATTTGTAACCCCATCTCTTCTGAGTATGGAAATACCCCATGTGTGGACGTCAAGTGCACTGCATGCGCACTACAATGCTCAGAAGAGAAGGAGTCACATTTGGCTTTTAGAAAGCAAATTTTGCTGAAATGGTTTTTGGGGGGCATGTCCCATTTAGGAAGCCCCTATGGTGCCAGGACAGCAACGAAAACCCCACGTGGCATACTATTTTGGAAACTACACCCCTCAAGGAACGTAACAAGGGGTACAGTGAACCTTAACACCCTACAGGTGTTTGACGACTTTTCGTTAAAGTTGGATGTGTAAATTATTTTTGTTCACTAAAATGCTGGTTTCCCCCCAAATTTAACATTTTTACAAGGCGTAATAGGATAAAATGCCCCCCAAGATTTGTAACCCCATCTCTTCTGAGTATGGAAATACCCCATGTGTGGATGTCAAGTGCACTGCGGGCGCACTACAATGCTCAGAAGAGAATTTGATTTTTTTACACTAAAATGCTGGGGTTACCCCAAAGTTTTTATTTTCACAAGTGGTAATAGGAGAAAATGTCACCGTAAATTTGTAGATACATTTCTTTGGAGTAAGGACATACCTCATGTCTGGATGATAGGAGGTCTACAGGTGCACACCGTTCTCTTGGGAGCAGGAGCGCAGTCAGGGCCTTGAGCTTTGATTTGCTGACTATGGAGCCAGAACAGTGGGACCCCCCTCAAGGGGCATTACATGGGGTAAATAACTTGGGTACACTAAAAACTAAAATGGAATACAGTGGGACGGAAAAAAATAAAACAGGTTATGTTCCTAGAATGATGACCCAGAGCATAGCCAAAACTAAAGAATATGCCCACCCCAAACCCTATGCTCTGAATCATTATTCTGGGAATGTGATGTGTGTAGCTGCCCCTAACATGTGGCCTCAAATGCGCACCCCACTCAGGTGGAGAGAGAGCGCTTTTGAGGCAACATAAAAAGTCCCCGGTGATAGTGACTCAGAGACCCATGATCCATTTTTGGAAAAAATACCCCCAGTGGTCTTATCAGGTTTTTTTTTTATAAAAGAGTTTTTGGGGCAATTTAGAGGTTTTATGGGGTTAAAATTTGCAATGTACTCTGGACTTGGTACATTGGGGTCAAATTATGAAAAATTAAAATGAAAAGGGAAAATGTAGTACTCCATGGAAGTGTGATACTCCCTGAAGCAATCCTTAATGCAGAGGCCTGGATGATCGGGGCAAGTGTCACACTGAGTGGTGGTGTCCTTCCGAATCCCCCTCTTGTAACACACTCTGCATCTTTTCTGGGTTCGTCCCTTCTTTCCAGTGTGGGGGACTTCACCTGGAAAGGGTTGGCCGGGGACGATCCTGGCACCTATAACTTCAGTTCCTTGGGAAGTCCGGCCTGCTCTTTACCGGTCGCCAAAGATCAGGACCTTTAGGACCTCTTCTTGGAACTGGAGGAATGTCCCTGTGTTGCCAGGGTACTGGGACAGTACAAAAGAGTTGTACATGGCAACCTGTACCAAGTGGACCGCAACTTTTTTGTACTATACCCGTGTTTTCCACATGGCATTGTATGGATTGAGGACTTGATCAGAAAGATCAACTCCCCCCATATACCGATTGTAGTCCAGAATACAATCGGGCTTGAGGACCGGTGACAGGTGAGCTGCCGTTACCATGAATAGTGGTCAGCATAAGGACATCCCTCTTATGCTTATACCTGACCAGCAACAGGTTTTCATTGGTAAGGGCATGGGACTCACCCTTGGGCTTAGGTGTCTGCAGAAAATTTAGAGGGAGGCCTCTCTGGTTTTTCCGCATTGTCCCACAAGCGGACGTGGATCTGACGGCAAGGGATGTGAACAGAGGGATGCTGGTATAAAAGTTGTCCACGTAAAGGTGGTAACCCTTATTCAGCAATGGGTACACAAGGTCCCAAACGATTTTTCCGCTAACACCCAGAGTGGAGGAACAATCTGGGGGTTCAGTACGGGAATCTTGTCCTTCATACACTCTAAACTTGTAAGTGTACCCGGAGGTACTCTCACAAAGTTTATAAAACCTCACGCCATACCGTGCCCGCTTCGAGGGAATATACTGGCGAAATATGAGTCTCCCCTTAAAACTGATAAGAGACTCATCTACCGAGAACTCCCTGAGGGGTACGTAGGCCTCCAAAAATTGGGGTGGACATGCCTCATTATCAGTGTAATGGAGGCATTTCCGAATGGCCTCGAACCGCCTCCATGCCATGACCATACTGTAAAGCAGGGTCTGGTATAAGACGTCCACGCTCCAGTACTGTCTGACACTTGGCTTTTTCACCAGGCCCACATGCAGCACGAGGCCCCAAAATGTCCTTATTTCTGCTGGATCAATGGCGTACCATTCATTGGGCCTGGCCAAAACAGTATCAGGGTGGTGGCCGATGAACTGCTGGGCGTACAGCTCCACCATCAGATTGACAAAACTGTCACTGAAAAAATAACTGAAATAGTAAATTTCAGTGAATCCAGAATTGTCAATCCGGATTCTGGAGTCGCCAACAAACTCCGGAATCCTTGGCTAATAAGCCTCTGTGGGTCTCCAGACAGGTTCACCGGAAGGGGGCTCCGGTAAACTTGTCTGGGGGGTCGGACTCCTAGTACGAGTGGCATTGTCACTCGTACTAGTGCCGGCCACTGGGCCACTTTCATCGGGGGTGCATGGCCTCGCCTGGTGGCATCTCCGCCGCCTTCTGGGGGGCTCATCATCTGTACTAGTTGATGAGGAGGATGATAAAGAACACAGGAATGTAGCATCTTCATTGTCCTCAGAGTCGGAGGCAAGAAAAGCATATGCCACCGCTACCGAAAATGCCCGGCGAGCCATCGCCTTTTTTCTATATTGGCTGGGGGGAGGGGGTGGGGAGGGGAATAGGTGATCTGGGGTTAACTTTATCTATAACGGTGTGTGGTTAAAAATCACACACTGTTATATAGGGGGGGGGGGGAAAGCTGCGGCCCAAAAAAAATATGGGGGCAAATCGCAGCGCCCTGAACCCCTAATAGGGCCCGGTCACACTGAAAAAACTGCGGTGGACCCTTGGGGACCTATTAGGGGGTCGGGGGGGGGGGGGAATTTTTTTTGTTGTTTTAACTTTTTTTTTTTTACTTTTACTTATTGTGAATCCTACCTGTCCCTGGGATGTATTCTGTCCCTGCTCTAAGGGGGCTTATTTTCTCCTGAGGGGCTCCGATCTCAGCAGAGGGGGGGGGGGTCCCTGGCTTCCTCCAGCACGAAATCCCAACCTCCCCATAGATACAGTGAGTGATCACCATGTATGTCCAGGTCAGCAGGTCACACGTATGACCCAAATCGCGGCAGATTGTTGGTGTGGATTCACCAGCGATCTGCGGTGATCGCCGACATGGGGGGTCTTATGACCCCCCTCTGCATTTGCACGGGGTGCCTGCTGATCAATATCAGCAGTCACCCAGGTCCGGTTCCTGCCCGGCGCGTGGCGGGGAACGAAATTCCCACGGACGTACGCATACGTATTTGGTCCTTAAGTACCAGGGAGCTAGGACGTAAGCGTACGTCCTTGGTCCTTATGTGGTTAATCAGCTGATCACTTCAAATCAGACCGTCAGTAACTCTAGTGATCACCTGAGAAATTGCGGTATTACAAATGAATAACGGACCACGTGATACATAATGGGTCTTAAAAATAAGGACTAGCACAACTTAATGGTTATTAACAGCATTTATTACCCATTCACAGGATAAGTGGTAAATGTATGATCGCTGGGGTTCTCGCCACTGGGATCCTCACTGGTCAAAAGCATGATGGTCAGAGTACCCCTTGCGAATAGAAAGTAGTGTATCTTCTTTTTATTTTACTACTGGACCAGGCCTGTATAATACAGTGGGGCAAAAAAAGTATTTATTCAGCCACCAATTGTGCAAGTTCTCCCACTTAAAACACTTAAAAAGATTAGAGAGGCCTGTAATTTCCAACATAGGTATACCTCAACTATGAAAGACATAATAAGAAAGAAAATCCATTAAATCACATTGTGAGATTTGTAAAGAATTTGTTTGCAAGTTATGGTGGAAAATAAGTATTTGGTCACCTACAAACAAGCAAGATTTCTGTCTCAGACCTGTAACTTCTTCCTTAAGAGTCTCCTCTGTCCTTCACTCATTACCTGTATTAATGGCACCTGTTTAAACTTATTATCAGTATAAAAGACACCTGTCCACAACCTCAAACAGTCACACTCCAAACTCCACTAGGCCAAGACCAAAAAGCACCCATATTTCTCTCCCAAAGCTTAAAAATGGCAAAAATAACTAGAGGGAGTAGAGGGGGCCAAAAGGGGAAACATGGTGGATCAGCCATAAATGAGAATAAAGGAGAAGCTGCCACTGTGAACATTTTACATTTATCTAGCTACCAATTGAACCCCTATGAAGTATCCCTCCTAACCAAGGGGTTATCTTTCTGCCCCACTTACCAAAGCGATCGGTTTCAACTCTTTCTGGATCTTCATAAGTACACCCAGAAACTTAGGTTGAAGAGGTTCTTCAACATGAAATAAAAGGAAGAACCCCATGACAATCAACCAGTTTTGGACTCTCCTACCAGTACCATCAAACATCAAGAAGTGAAGGCACCGTCCATTTTTTATCCGACTCACGCTCAGGGACATCATATCAACATGTTTAATGATATGGTCTCACAAGATTTCAAGAATTGACTAACAGGGCAACAATAAGAAACGTAAGCAATCCAACTTAAGCAAAAAAGAAAGTGAAGCTATGAGGAAACACCAGAAAAATGAAGATCTGGTATTCAGAGCAGCTGACAAAGGGGGAGGATTGGTGATCTTAAGTTGTGATCTATACCATGATGAAGCTATGAAAATTCTTTCGGACACCACATTTTATCAAAAGATCAATGGAGACCCATTTGCCAAGGTGAAAACAGACTTATGAACCTTTTTTCTAGGAGCATATCATGCACATATAGTTAACAAGCAGGAATACTAGTTTTCAACAGTGGATAATTTCAATTGGCCTCATTTTTTTTTTTTGCCCAAAATCCATAAATCTCTGACTAATCCTCCCGGATGCTCCATCATCGCCTGTACCAACTCCTCCACCAGCAACTTTGCTCACTATATAGATGTATACCTGCAAAAATATGTCACTGCACTTCCGAGTTATCTTCGCGATTCATCTCAACTTATCTACCATCTACCATCTGTGCTGTAGCGGCCCTTGACCATTAGTTAGACCTACAATCAGTTGAAGAATTCCTCATTGAGGATAATGAAATCACTGAATTACAGCGACATTTTCTGTTGGATGGCCTGAAATTTATCTTGGAGAACAATTATTTTGTATACGATGGGGGTGGTTACCATAGAACGAAAGGTACCACTATGAGGGCCAAAGTGGCCCCCTCGTACGCCAATCTTTTTGTGGGGGCCTTTGAAACCCATGACACCTGGGGTAACGCAGAGATTAAGGAATACCTCATATTATATCGTCGATACATAGACAACCTGGTTTTCATCTGGAAAGGTCCCAATCCTCAGTAGAAAAATTCCGGGATTCTCTGAATAACAACCAATGGGAACTTATCTACACTATCACCACCAGTTCTGAGGCTATAGAATTCCTTGATCTCATTATCACCCATAATGAAAATAGATTTAATACTAGTTAAATTGAATTTGGAATTGGCCACTACAAAAAATGGCTTGAGAATGCCCCATATTCTCAATACCAGAGAATTAGGAAAAACCGCACTAGAGAAGAGGATTTCTGAGCACAGGCTGATATTCTCCAATAGTGGCTTTTGGAGAAAAAATACCCCAAAATACCCCGATGCGTATGAAAAAACTAAAAATCTTACTCAAGCAGAATAGTAGGAGAAGTTGATGTGGTGAGAAAATGGGATCTTAATTTTATTACCACCTATACTACATCTGCATCAGAGATCAATAACATCTCGAGGAAGCACTGGCCCCTCCTGGAAGGTGATCATTTTTTAAAAGGGTCCCTCGCTAAACTACTTGGAGTTACATTCCGCAAAGCACCATCTCTAACAAACATCTCTGCCCCAGCCAATTAAAGCATCACCAACCCAATAGACCCCAAACCAGCCGGCTGGGGAGCTTTCGATTCGGTAAAAACAGATTTTTATGTTGTTTAGAGATCCAACATTATAAACAGAAGTTTACCTCCCATGTAACAGGGGAGACCTTTTCCATCCTCTTCCATCTGATGTGGGAACCAGATTATATGATATATCTGATCCAATGCCACTGTGGAGTTCAGTATGTCGGCCGTACCACCCTGAAACTTAGGAATAGGAGCAATAAGCACAGATTCAACATGAAGACAAGTTTTCTGCTACACAGTCTGTCAAGACATTGTGCGACCATTCACAATGGAACCAATTAATCCTTTTTAGTCATCTCTATTGATCATGTGCCCATACACAAACCAAATCGATTTGAATTACTTAAACGATTGAAGTATATTGGATCTACAAATGTAGTTCTCTACAGCCTTAAGGGCTTAATGAAATTTCTGAGACCATCCTTGTTTGAAACTACAGAGGTCCATTTAACACATATACTCCATATGTTTTCCATGTCTTCTATTCATAAATACATCTATATGAAAGGGACCACTTATAGGATTATATTGGTTAGAATCATTTACCACCAGTTGTTGATACATCATATCAATACCACTACTCTGCATACATCATTATTAATAAAAAAAAAAAAATTCTTGCATTGTTGTATATATTATTCTTTTATGATGTTTTATTATAATATCTGGTCCATTTATTACTTATTAATACGTCCCCTATCTATAAATTTTTATATATTTTATACATATTTTATTGTTACATTTCCACTTGTGGCCACTATAGTTGGTGTCTGCAATTTAGGTATTCCAGTGCAATCGTTTCACCCATAGTCTTGTTGACATCCATTACAGCGTACCATTAACTTTTTGGTAAAAACTCAACTCGTTGTGTTTGGAGGAGAAAGAATGCTGAGTTGCATCTAAAGAATACCATACGTACTGTGAAGCATGGGGGTGGAAACATCATGTTTTGGGACTGTTTTTCAGCAAAGGGTCCAGGTTGACTGATCCGTTTAAAGGAAAGAATGAATGGGGCCATGTATTGTGAGATTTTGAGTGAAACCCTCCTTCCATCAGCAAGGGCATTGAAGATGAAACGTGGCTGGGTCTTTCAGCATGACAATGATCCCAAACACACCACCCGGACAATGAAGGAGTGGCTTCGTAAGAAGCATTTCAAGGACCTGGAGTGGCCTAGCCAGTCTCTAGATCTCAACCCCATAGAAAACCTTTGGAGGGAGTTGAAAGTCCGTGTTGCCCAGCAACAGCCCCAAAACATCACTGCTCCAGAGAAGATCTGCATGAAGGAATGGGCCAAAATACCAGCAACAGTGTGTAAAAACCTTGTGAAGACTTACAGAAAACGATTGACCTCTGTCATTGCCGACAAAGGGTATATAACATAGTATTGAGATGAACTTTTGTTATTGACCAAATACTTATTTTCCAACATAATTTTCAAATAAATTCTTTAAAAATCTGACAATGTGATTTTATGGATTTTTTTTTCTCATTATTGGGAACATTTATCAAGAAATTTAGAGCTCTTTTTTTGCTTACAAAAGTCGCACAAAAAGTTGCATTAGCAAATTTTTGTGCGACTTTTGGCTGTAAGCAAAAAGCTACAAAAGAGCTTACTAAAGTGAATTTTATTATTTACTTTGCAGTGGTCAGAGATTTATCAAGTGTGAAAGTCGCACAAAAAGTCACAAGCCCTCTAAAACAGCATAAATGTAAGCCAGCCCGGAGCTGGCTTACAAAACGGCTTTGGAGAGCAAATTTTTATATTTCAACTGTACAAAGGAGCCCGGGCTGGCATCACTCTGCCCGGGCTCCATCTGATTCTATCCCCGGTACCCTAACTTAATGACGGGGACAGTGATTTACATTCCCCCTTGTCTCCCACGCGCCCGTGCCGCACATCTCCCATCTGTCTTCTACCTGTTGCAAGACAACAACTCCCAGCATGCCCTCACTATACGGGCATGCTGAAGTGATTTTAGCCCATGCAGCCCATTTTATTTTAACGGGGGCCTGACTCCTGTGACACCCACCAAAAAATAAAAAAATAAAAAAGGCGACATAGTCTAATATGCCCAGGACTATTTTTGGTCTCAGTCTGTTCCTTACTTGACAGGCCCACAACAAGTCTCAGTGGAAGGGAAGGGGGACTGTAAGGAGGAGGGTCCGTCATAATGTAGTGCTCCGTCTTCCAGGCAGCCTTAATCTGGCCCTGGTCATACATAAGCAAAACTAAACAAAAAAAAAATGCCTTCACGTCCCCGTGTGTCTCTCTTAGTTGAGGTATACCTATGATGAAAATTACAGGCCTCTCTCATCTTTTTAGGTGGGAGAACTTGCACAATTGGTGGCTGACTACATTTTTTGCCCCACTGTAAAACAATAAGAGCTTTAATTCAGCTTCCACACTCCCTCGTAGCCTTCAATATGAAGGCACTTTGTCTGTGGCTGGTGAATCTGCTTTCCAGGTGAAAATCTGGGGGAACTGACACTGGCTAAGGCAGGACACCACTACTGCCAGTGATTGGCTGAGCAGCGTTGTAACATCCCGCAAGCAGGTCTGGCTGTCTCCGGGGGAGCAGACTGTCAGCGGACATACAGGAGGCTACAAGGGAGCGACGAAGGCAGGTTAAAGTTTTTATTGTTGTATAAGGCAGGCTAGGCACAGTAGTAAAATAAAAATGATTTACCGGATAACCCCTCTAAGTGTACGCTTTATTCACTGCTATAGTGCTTGGCTATCACTGTCAATGCCATAGACTTTGATCCCATCCCATAGATTGGAGCAGTTGCTACACAAGCACAATACTACTTCAGTCACAAAGGGTTCTCTTGATTGATGACCTCCAGCAATCATACATTTATCGCTTATCCTGTGAATAGGTATTAAGTATGGCTAGTTGGCCTCTTAACCGCTTTAATTGAAGAGGACAACACATGCATATACAATTGTGGACAGGAGGCTGACACATGTTTTTGTTTTCACAAAGTTTGCTTTTTCAGTGATTTTAGATCTTTTTTCTATTATTACTGAAGTACAATTACATGCAATTGATAATTTTATGGGGAAACCATTTTCTTTCTTTAGCATGGAAATATTTTTTTTATGTCATCATAACAATACAGTATAAATAAAAGTCATACGCAACACGTAGTTTATTTATGAAAAAAACATTTCCACCCAACCTTTTCTAAGAGTCAGATGAGAAACATACTAACAGCAGCCCTGCCCATTGATTTATAGACCTAATGGACTGACGTCAGATCGTCAGATAATACAAAGATTTACCTCTGCACTGGATACTTTATGAATAAGCTGGTCTTTGATAAACAAGGCAGCATATGGAAGAAGAAATGAGACTAAAGATTTACCATGGTAAAACTGTTGGCGTCTTGTTGAGCCTTAAAAAAGTTAAAGGGGTTATCCAGGATTAGAAAAAGAAAGCTAATTTCTTCCAGAAACAGCACCTTGACTGTCCTCAGGTTGTGTGTGGTATTAGTGTTGCTCGCGAATATTCGCAATGCGGATTTTATTTGCGAATATCGCATATTCGCGAATATAGCACTATATATTCGCAATCACGAATATTCGTTTTTTTTTTTCACAGTACACATCACAGTGATCATCCCTCTCTGCTTCCAGCTTGTGTGGTGTAAAGAAGGCTCTAATACTACTGTGTGAGACTGGCGTCCGAATTTTTACATATATGCAAATTTTCGTATATATATATGCAAATTTTCGTATATACTAATTTTCACATATGCAAATTTTCGCATATGCGAAAAAATAAAATGTGAATATTACGGATATGCAAATTTAGTGAATATATGACGAACATTCGTCCATATATTTGTGAAATATCGCAAATTCGAATATGGCCTATGCCGCTCAACACTATGTGGTATTACAACTTTGCTTAATTCACTTCAATGGAACTGAACTGCAATATCAAAAACAACCTGTACAAATCTTGTACTGAACGAGTAGATAAATCCATTCTTGCCACATAATCCACAATAAATCACTTGGCCGTATCATTATCTTATACTTTCTCTGCCAGCCAGGTAAAGAAGTAGTTACTGCCCTTACTGTTAGGACAATGGTCCCTTTGGAAACAGTGCAACTGAAATAGATTCATTATGGAGTCTGAAATACTCTTAATGAATCATTATAATGTTCAGGCCAGGACAATATCTTTTGTAGGATGACTTACACATTGGGAAATTTTGGATAACTCACATTTTATGAGAGTACTTCTACTACAACATAGTCATCAAAACTTGCAGTTGACTTCAACATCCATGCAACTCTAAATAAATGCTTGACTGTTGCATTTCATAGACATCAATAGGAAATTCCATTGTTTGGTGACTGTAGAAGTGCTTCTGTGGTGAGAAAACCAAACAAACAGGTGCATAATGGAACTTGTAATGAGACTTATTGTCTAGGTTTGAGTTTTTTTTTTTTTTTAAATGCTGGATGATGGCTTTACATGTAGAATTTTCATGTAAGCCAGCAATTCCAGCAGGAAGCTCCAATGCTTTTGATAGGACATTTTGTACTAAAGTAAATGGATCTTTGACAGCACATTATTATATTTCTTGTATTTCTGGGAACAACTATTACTGACCCTTTAAGTGGTAGACAAGAGTCAGGATCATTTGTTTTCTGGAGAACAAGCTTTGGTCGACAAATTAAAGATTTAGGAGCGCATTCATGCTTGCTATGGGAAACCAGATGGTTCTTCCTCCTGAAAGCGCTGATGTTCTTTAGTATAACAATGAATCATTATCTCAAGTGTGTTTATATAATATCATATAAATACCAATCTCAGGTATTTGTGTAGGTTAGTATTTACCTGGGCATGCGGCCACATGCACTTATGCAGTAAACAATGAACTATTCTTTCTGGGTTAAAATACGTCTTAGACAAATCCAATTTGCCTCCGTTGGACACTCCTTGTTTTTTTTCTGCTGCTGGAGTGGCTTATTCAGATGGGTTTGATGATAAGGTGTACAACTGAAAAGCATCGTAACCACATCTCCAAGGAGACATGGCTGTATACACGCCACAACCTGATAAACTGAGCTCACAACCCTTCTGTGTTCTGTATGACAAAAGATGCTTGTGTGGGAATTCTGTGCATGTAACTCTAGTAGTAATGTATGGCACATACTCAACATAGTACTTTTCCAGAAAAAAATACAGATCATTTACAGTACCATATTTTTTGTTATATTTTTCCTATTTTTTCCTGCTTGTCAATAATTATTAAATCAATAATTTTAGCATAACTGTACACCGGCTGTCATCCCACCAGCATCTGTTCCCAGGAGCTGACAATCTAAACTCCTTATCTCACATACATGCAGGAGCAATTTTCACAGAAAGCTAATATCAGTAGTTTTCTGGAGTGTAAAATGAAAGTAAAGACCCTGAAGGAAACCAACAGAAGTGCAAAGAGAACAAACAAACTTCATGTAGATGTGTAGATGTTGGCATTGTTAGATTTGAACCCAGGACTCCAATGCTAAGTACTTAATTGTTGTCTTATTGCGCTCTTTTTTTTTTTTTTTTTTTTTTAAGCATACTCCAGCTAGGAGCCAGGATGTGCCCCCTTCTACAAAGCACCCCCCCCCCACACACACATATTATCGTAAAAGTGGTGTAGAAACTGCAGAAAGGCAAAAAGTCACAAATTGTTGCACAAAATTGCTTACACAAAGTTGAATCTTTTGTATACCAAAAATCTTGGTATATAGCCTTGATAATATGATGTATTTAAAATCTAAAGTTACAGATTTTGCTGCAGATCTGCAGCAATTATCCATCAAAATTCTCAACAACTGCAAGTTGTTTGGGTAAATCCATAATACATTTGCAGAATATCCAGAGCCAATCCAGCTGCCCAGTTTGTCAGCTGATGGGCAACCCTAATCTCCCATTTATGACGGTAGCACTGATGTGTGAGTTGTGCCTCAACACATTGCACACAGTGGGGCTGACACAGCGTAGGTCCTACCAGTGTCACTGTGTGGCTGTGCCGTGCTCTATTC